>NW_012153896.1:250922-312692 GCF_000956105.1 Propithecus coquereli
AGAGCAAGACCCTGTCTCTAAAGAAAAAAATTCATTATTAATAATTAATTAAAGTAAATAAATAGGTAAGAAATTCATCCCCAGCCCATCTTCTATGCCCAAGCGGTACAGTGACTCCTCCCCCGCCGGGGGCTTACCTCTGTGTGGCTACAGGTGGCAGGTGCCCTGGCCGAGGCAGGCGTGGGGCTGGAGGAGATCGCAAAGCAAGTGAGCATGGTCGCCAAGGCCATGGGTGAGTGCCAGCCTGGGGACTGGGGAGGAGCAGGTTCCTGTCGGCTGCATGGGGGGCTTTCCAGGGCATTCCCTAGGAGCTGAGGGAGGGCGTCCCTGGGGGAGCTCCTGAGGACTGGTGGCCTCGAGTACAGAGCTTGGTTCTCTCTCATCGCTGAGATGAGTCTGAAAGCCTTTGTCAGAGGACAGGACGCCTGTGGGCTCCCGAGGTATTGCCACCGCCCTTCCTGATGCCTGACACCAAAAACAGAGGAGTCATCCCTTTCATGCCTCGTTTCTCACAGGTACCCTGGGGGTGAGCCTGTCCTCCTGCAGCGTCCCTGGTTCCAAACCCACTTTCGAGCTCTCAGCTGATGAGGTCGAGCTGGGCCTGGGTAAGCTTGTGGCCACCCCGTGTCAGCCATGCCTGCCTTGGGTTTTCCCCACCACCTATACCCTGGGAGCCATCTATCCAGTCCTCTCTGCCCACCCGGAGCTCTCCCCAGGTGGTCTTAGTATTTTTCACCTGGGCACTTGAGGCCCAGCCTGGCCCAGCCTTCCGATTTCTACCTGCTTTGCCATCCACACCCAGGGCTCCAGGCGGGTGTGTACTGCCCGCCTCCTTGCCTTTGCTCACACATTCCAGGGTCTTCCTGCCCCTGCCAAAACTCACCCTGCTTTCAAGGGCCGTCCAAAGTCCGCCCCAGCTACAAACATTCCCCCTCCTTCCCTGTGCTTCCGAAGTGATGGGCATCGCCTCCTGTGGCCCTGCCTAACTTTAGAGGCCTCACTGCCTGTAGTTAAAGTGATCTCCACCGCCAAGCCACCAGCTCCCAGAGAGCAGAGACCATGTGTGTTTCGTTATTCTGTCCACTTCCCTCCCCTCTCCCCACTTACACAGTACCTAGCCTAGTGCAGAGCACCGAGCAAGTTCGTGATAAAAGTGTGATAAGCGAATCCCCAGGCCCTGAGTGGGTCAGCAGTGACCTCCTCTATCCACAGGGATCCATGGGGAAGCTGGTGTGCGCCGGATAAAGGTAGGTGGACTCCCTGGCCCAGCCTACTTAAGGCCGAGGACCCCCAGACACAGCTCACTCCTGGCTCCCTCTGACAGATGGCAACGGCCGACGAGATCGTGAGGCTCATGCTCGACCACATGACAAATACCTCCAACGCGTCCCACGTGCCTGTGCAGCCCGGTGAGTAGCTTGTCATCCCTGTCTCCCAACCCTCCCTACCCCGCAGTGCAGGAGGTGCCCCAAAAGCCTCACCTGGGGTGTCGTGTCTACCCACAGGCTCCTCGGTGGTGATGATGGTCAACAACCTCGGTGGCCTGTCATTCCTGGAACTGGGCATCATAGCTGATGCTGTCGTCCGCTCCCTGGGTGAGCCCCGCACTGGGCATGGGACCCTCCAGCCCTTTGACGCTGGTCATAAGAAAAGCAGCTGAGGTAGGGTCTTGTGACGGCACAGAACACGGCTGTGCGATCAGATGAGCCTGAGTCAGATCGTCACTCTGCCACTTCATTGCTGGGTACCTTGAGCCTCTGTTTTCTTGTCTGTGTATTGGGGGTAATAATAATAGTACCTGCCTTATGTGGTTGTCATGAGGATTAAATGTGATTAAACATTTGTAAGATGCTTAACAGTGCCTGGCACCTCGAGAGAGCCCAGTAAGAGACCTATAATTACTCGTCTGTCCCTCAGAGGGGACACTTCCAGGGAATGTGGTCATTGGGGGGTATCATTGTGGGATGCCCTGAGGAAATTGTGCCATCTCCCTACTGACCTCAGGGCCCCAGCTCCTAAGATCCTTGCTTTTCTGTTCCTCTCTTTCTTTCCCTGGTGCCCGTCGCTCCCTCCTGGACTTCCATGCTCTGGTGTTGCAGAGGGCCGCGGAGTACAGATTGCCCGTGCCCTGGTGGGCACCTTCATGTCGGCCCTGGAGATGTCTGGCTTTTCCCTCACCCTCCTGCTGGCGGATGAGCCCCTCCTGAAACTGATAGGTGAGACCTGGAACTTGGGGTCACCAAAGCCTGGAGTTCATGTAGCTGGAAGGAGCCAGGGAGACTTGTAGAGACCCCCAACAGGGCTGACCCTGACCCTTTCTGGCTTCTCCAGCCTTCCCCAGCTCTCCCTGGACTATGGAGTGTTGGTGTTAGGCTCCTCCTCGCATCAACCGGACCCTTTCCCCAGGGACCTTCCCTCCTTCCGCTTGTACACAGTAGGCACTCAGTGCATACTTGTTGAGATGGACTCTCTTCCTCTGGGGCTGCTGAGGGAGCTCTGCTTAATGCCTGGCTGGCAGCCGAGTCTAAGAGAGTTATCTTGCTGTCCTAGATGCTGAAACCACCGCAGCAGCCTGGCCTAACGTGGCCAAGGTCTCCGTGACGGGGCGGAAGCGGAGCCGGGCAGCCCCCAGTGAGCCCCAGGAAGCCCCTGGTTCCACTACAGCAGGAGGTACCAAGCCCTGCTGTTGGGGAAAGGGCAGGCTTCCCAAAGGACACAGGACTGTGCAGTGGGGCACACAGGGGCCCTGGCACCCACGCCTCCCACTCTGGTTGTTTGGTCATGAGGAGGGCTGGGCAGGCCTCTTCCCTGCCATTTTTCCTTTCTAGGCTTAGCCTCAAAGCGGATGGCACTTGTGCTGGAACAGGTGTGTGCCACCCTCCTGGGCCTGGAGGAACATCTGAACGCCCTGGACCGGGCTGCTGGTGATGGGGACTGTGGTACCACCCACAGCCGTGCAGCCAGAGGTTGGAACCAGGGCCCCTGTGAGGTCCCGAGTTGGGGTGGTACGGCAGGCATACTGGTTCTTAGATTTTGGCATTTCATGAAACAAAACAATTTCCAAAACATTTGAGCGCTGACTTGGAGTTGCCAACTTTTACTTTGCCAAGTGAGGTCATTCACAAAACCCTAGCACCCCTGTCATGGTTTTCCTAAAGGACCGCCTACGCTACAAGGAGGAGGTCATTATCTCAGAAACAAACAATCCTTGACAGTGAATAACTTACAACTGAAGGAGAATGCATTCTGTTGTCCTTACTTTTCTCCATTAACCAGACCAGTGAAAAGCTCTTAGCTGCCCACCAAGATTCGTTCAAGAGAAAGGTCTTTGGTACCTGCCATGGGCCAGGCACTGCTCTCAGCTCTGTGGATACAGCAGTGAGCAGAGCAGACAGAAATCGCTGCCCTCGTGGCCCGTGTGCTGGGAGGACAGACAGAGTAGACAATAGAAATCAGTGGAACGCACAGGTGTTAGTGCAGAGGGCCAGGGGGACAAAACGAAGCAAGGAAGCAGAATAAGAATGTCAAGCTGAGGGTGCTGGGGCAGGCCTCACCTGCTGGGCAACTCCCTCCAGGTCCCATTGCCAGCGCCCTCCAGGCTGCACGCTGGGTGTGGAAAGGGAGCCTTGGGATCCCTTCGTCCTGGTCCTCTCGTCCCCTCGCAGCCCCCATTCACTCTGGCTGGCAGTCAGGCCTGGGTGCTCAGTGGGGTCCAGGCAGATGGAGCGGAGGTCTCTGAATTCCTGTCTCTCTCTGCCTGCAGCGATCCAGGGGTGGCTGAAGGAGGGCCCACCCCCTGCCAGCCCTGCCCAGCTGCTCTCCAAGTTGTCCGTCCTGCTGCTGGAGAAGATGGGAGGCTCCTCCGGGGCAGTGGGTGCTGGCAGCCCCAGGGCTGAAGGGCTGAGGGGAGGGCTCTGGGTGGCCAGGGTCCAGGCCGGCATGCTCAGCATTCTTGCCCTCCCCAGCTCTACGGCCTGTTCCTGACTGCAGCTGCCCAGCCCCTCAGGGCCAAGACTGACCTTCCAGCCTGGTCTGCTGCTATGGACGCCGGCCTGGAGGCCATGCAGAAGTGAGCCAGCGCCCTGTGCCTTAGACCAGGGTGGGCTGGGGGAAGTGATCAGTGTCATCTGCTCCTTGCCAGGCCCTGGCCCCACCCCCAGAGCGAGTCCCTTGGCTCCTGTAATAAGCCTCTTTCATTCTCTTTCCCTCCCAGGTATGGAAAGGCTGCCCCAGGGGACAGGACTATGGTGTGTACTTGGGCTGTAGCCCCAGCCTTTCCCCTTTTGAGCCTATAAGCCCTAAAGGCCACTCGCAGTGGCAGGGCCTCTCCTCAGCCCTCCCCTCCCTCACCTTGTCCAGCTGGATTCTCTGTGGGCGGCAGGACAGGAGCTCCAAGCCTGGAAGAGCCCAGGGGCCGATCTGTTCCAAGTCCTGACCGAAGCAGTCAAGGTGAGTGAGGCAGGGCCCAGCCACCTGGGGAGACAGGCTTGGAGCCACCAGGTGCCCGTGTCCATGTGACCCTGAGCACGTTAATAACCTGCCTGCACCTGAGTTTCTTCCTCTATGAAACGGAGATAAGCATCTATCTCACAAGGCTGCTGTGAGGCTAAGGAGGTCTGTAGAGCCCAGCACAGTGCCAGGGACATAGTAGGGCCTCAGTAAATGGTGGCCCCTTTCCCTGGTAGAAGTAGATGAAAGGTAACCTTTCACTTGGTGACAGTGCAGAGGGTGCTGGCAGAGATGGGACAAGAGGGTCCAGGGCCAGCCTGCACAGCACTCTGCCCATAGCCGGAAGGAGAGGCCTGTGGGCCTGCCCTTGAGCCTACTCCCACCCCTACCCCCTCAGAGTGCTGAAGCTGCAGCTGAGGCCACCAAGAATATGGAAGCAGGAGCTGGAAGAGCCAGTTACATCAGCTCTGCACGGCTGGACCAGCCGGACCCCGGGGCCGTGGCAGCTGCCGCCATTCTCCGTGCCATCCTGGAGGTCTTGCAGAACCAGGGTGTGTGACTGCTTTCCTGGGCCTCAGCTCCTCTCACTCCCGTGCTGAGGTGGCCATTGTCACCCCCCTTCTGCCTTTGAACCATCACCATCCCTCTCCTAAGCCCCCATGGCCTGTTCCCCCTCTGAGTTCGCAGGAACTCCTCCAGCAAGCCGCCAGAGCTACTCCACTGCGGAGACGGCAGCCAAAGCCAAGTAGGCCACGGGCTTCTCCAACTCTGCCCTTTCCCTCCTCGGGAGGGTAGAGTCCCTGTGTCACCCCACCCTGTCCCAGCCAGCTGTGGGCTCCAGAGATAAGGCATTTGCCCTCAGCCACAGCACAGCTTGTCACTGGCAATGCTGTTTGGTTTCCAGGCTCCCTGTGAAAGGCCTTCTGCACGGGAACCCCAGTCGATAAGAAAAGAAAGCTAACAGAGCACACTCAAGCAATAAAGCCCCTGCTTCCTCTAAGGGACCTTTTGCAAAGTGTGTGAACAGGTTGGCCCACAGATGCCCAGGGGCTGAGCTGGCGGCGATGATCGTGACCCGTCTTCTACCAAGCAGCGCATTACCACCCACGCCCCAAAGGCAGGGCCTGCTTGGCTGGGCTGATTCTGCTGGGATCTGCTGTGTCCAGTACACACATCACGCCTTGTACGTGTAGGAATGGTAGAAGGCTTTTCTCAGCACAGAGTTAATACTAATAATTCCTTGGGGATTGAACGGGCATTTGGGACACCAGAAGGAAAAAAAGTCACCATATTCTAAGGTTCAGTTGTAGCTGAGAAACTGCAGCCCAGCCAGCCCCCACTGACAGCACCTGGGCAGGAGGTTGCCGACTGTGGCGTGCAGTGGAGACGTACAGCACACGCCTGGGGCGTCCTCAGTGTGGGGCGTGGTGCGAGGCACTGGGTGTGGACACGCACACAGTTTGCAGGCTGGTTCTGCATTAACCAAGCTATGAGAACTCAGGCCTATTATCGAGTTTCTTGGAATCTGTAAAATCAGAAGGTACCAGCCCACCACGACATGAAAGGATTCAGATGAGTTGGCAAAGGTGAAGCCCCAGCACAGTCCAAGTGTCCACTCCCTGGGAGTTACTGTCATTACCAGTGTCAGCCACTCCACCACCGTCTGTCACACTAGCATCACCTACCTGGTCCAGATTTGGCTGCAGGCGCCTCAGCCCTGGGCTTCCCTCCCCGGGATCATCGTCCGCACCACACATCCCTGAGCACGAGGCAAGCACCAGCGCACGCAGGGTTATGCCACAGGCTGGGAAGGAGTCTGGCCCCAGACAGGGCCCGTGGATCCCAAGTCTGCCATTCCCTGGCTGGGTGATCTCAGGCCACTTACCCTGTTTGAGTCCTGTTTTCCAGATTGTAAATAGGAAAGATTTCCTTCCTCATGAGATAATCAAGTACTCAAAAGTCATTAGTTATTAAGGACATCCACATGTAAGTGAGTCACATGTCATTCCATAAAGACAATCACATGGCTCTTTGGTGCCTTCCCATTGGCCCTTCCCCAGGTCTGTGAGGGTCAGACCTGTCCTGAGGCTTTCACAGGTTGCCCCAGAACTCATTTTACCACAGTGCATTTCATCAGACGGGGCTATAATTACAGACTGAATGTTGCGTCCCCCAAAATTCCTATGTTGAAATCCTCACCCCGAACGTGATGGTATTAGGAGGTGGGCCTTTGGGAGGTGACTAGATCATGAGAGTGGAACCCTTATGAATGGGGTAAGTGACACCTCATCAAAAAGGCCCCAGAGCTCTGTGATGTTATGGCGAGAAGACGGTCTATGGGGAAGGGCCCTCAGCAGGCACCGAACCTACCAGTGCCATGATCTTGGACTTCCAGCCTCTAGAAATGCAAGAAACAAATCATTGTTGTTTAAGCCACCCAGTCTATAATATTTTTGTTATAGCAGCCCAAACAGACTAAAACAGCTTTGATTCTTAAAAACACGTTTAATGAAAAATCAAGCTTTATGAACCAGTGAAATGCCCACACATAGGGAAAGGGGGAGCGTTCACGTGAGCACAGTGGCTGGCAGTCATCCCAATGGCTTTGAAGGTGTCATCGCATCAGGAAGTTCAGTCTTGGCCCTTCTGCCAACATCTCGCGACGTGGGGCTGGGCTGGACAGTCGGCCTCATCACTACTCGCCAGCAAGTAGGTGGGCTCCAAACCCAGGCTTCCCACTTGTCTACTAAGCACAGCAGTGCAGGGCCTGGGATCTGGCAGGGCTTGTTTGGAGAAGGCAAGAAAAGCCACAACAGCAACACGTAGGAGAGGAGTGAGGCTCCTCCCTCCCCAGCCCAGCTCCCCCTCAGGAGAAGAGCAGCAGCTCACACTCGGACACAGCACAGAAGACTGGGTTTAGCCAGGCATGCAGCCATTGTAGGGGCAGGTTAAGAGCTTTGGTTCTCAGCAAGGAACCCCTCTGAGGGTGGCAGTGGCTCCCAGGGCTCTGCTGGACATAGGAGGCCACAACTTTGGCACCCGTTTTGTGGAGAGCTGGAGAGTGATCAGCAGGGCCAGGGCCCTGTCAAAAGAGCAAAGTTGGACCTGCCAAGGGGCAGGGCAGGACCCAGCAAGGAGAAGTAAAGGAAGTCCACAGCCACCTCTGTCACTCATCACTATTGGGACATCTGGGGACAGGTGGTCTGTTCTTGGGAGAGCAGGTTACCAGGGTTCGTGGGGCTGCCCGGTGGTGACAGGCATGTAAGCCACAGGGAAAGGCGGGGATCCAGGCCTCGGCTGTAGCAGCAGCTGGAAGAGGTGGAGCCACACAGTCACGATACACATAGGCACAGACGCAGTGACAGAAGGGCTCAGGGCGGTCAGCTTCCCAGCTGCTCCTCTGCGGAAGCCGCAACTGCCGCCCTTCTCCCCTTCTCCTGCAGTCACCTCACCATGTGAATCACATCCAGGAGGGGCTGGATGGGGACAGCTGCTCTGTGGCGGGACAGCCTAACTGAACTGCATGCCTTCAAGGGAAAGCTGATGGGTGTGTCACCTCCCTCATTTTCCACGTCATGGATTGCGTTGAGTCCCAGCTCTTCTGAGCTGTCGGGATTTCCCACAACAGCCCGAGGCCGTGTAAGGGGAGAGCAGCCTGACTTCCTCAGACAGAATGCAGGGGCTGCAGGAGCAGCCAGGGCAAGGAGGACCTTGTGTAAGTGGAGGACCTGAGACGTCGACGCCAAGAAGGGTACAGAAGTTGAAAAGCAGACAGGCAGCAAGTGACTGGAGAGAGGAGGCCCGGCACCAAGGCAAGGAGAAGTTTGGACCCAAAAAGGCTGTTGCCGACACCAGCTGGATGCCCCAGGTAGAGCAGAGCTTCTGAGGGGAGCACAGACCACACCACTGGGTGCTGCTGGGAGCCCCCACTTCACTCCCCATCGTGCAGCAGGGGCTGGAGAAACAGGCCAATGCACCAGTTAACAATATGTCAAAACGGCCCCCGCCCTGCAGGAGTCACGCTAAGCCTGAGCGGTTCAGATAGACCTCCGACCTGCAGGGTGGTCCCCGCCCAAGCCACCAAATC
This sequence comes from Propithecus coquereli, assembly GCF_000956105.1. Lineage (NCBI taxonomy): Eukaryota > Metazoa > Chordata > Mammalia > Primates > Indriidae > Propithecus > Propithecus coquereli. The sequence goes on from NW_012153896.1 coordinate 259,459, forward strand.
CTTCAGGAAACCCCAAAGTCTCTGATCCTGGCACACAACCCATCACCTACATTCCATAAAGACCTGTTCCAAGCACAAGGTTGTCACCAAGTACTGGTCCCATTAGACTAGCCCCAAAGCTGGTAAAGGAGAAATCACTGCACACCCTTGTCATACTCGAGCCCTTCCTGGGGAAGATAAGGCCACACTTCATGGAACCACAGGAATCTGGGGAGGGGAATTCTATCTCCCGATGGACAGGCCCCTGAGAGCCCCGGGGCTTTGCTGGGATGGGCTGGTTTGGTACCAGTGCCCGTCGCCACCCTAGCTCTACCTTCCAGCTACTTAGTCTTCCCGCCGTGCTCCTGTGTTGGCCTTCTTGGCAAGGCCTGAGCCTTTCCTGGGTGACCTTTCTCTAGACCCAGCCCTATCCCACCTGGCAAGGGGGACAGGAAACCATACCTGTCTGTCAGTCAGGATCCCTGGCTCTGGGCGCTTCCAAGAGGACGCCAGAAGGATGTAGAGCACCAGCAGCCCGAAGGTCACCACCAGCATCCCAGTGCAGTTGGCAAAGACAGCCTGGCTGGGCAGGCTGGAGTACGGCTTGGTGGCGTTTTTCCTAGAGATGACAAAACAATGCAGGCCCTTGAGAGAATTTTCCACGTGTTTTTGCCCAGTAGGAGACTCAATGCCACCAAGGGAAGATGAGAAAACCTTCCCAGGGCCACCTGTGACCTGGAATTTAAATATACTTTCTAAGTCCCTGCCACAGCAACAAAGATCTATGTAATGCTTTTATTTATTTATTTATTTTATTTTTTGCACTTAAGAAACAGGGTCTTGCTATGTTGCCCATGCTGGACTTGAACTTCTGGGCTCAAGCAATCCTCCCACCTCAGCCTCCTGAGTAGCTGGGAGTACAGGCACACGCCACCATGCCCACTGTATAATGCTTTTCACCCCTGAGGAAACTGAAGCTCAAAGTGGCAAAATTACCTTGCCCAAAGTTACATAACTGGTAAATGACACAGCCAAGATCTAAACCCAGGCTGACCTCAAATCTTAGTTGCTTTTCACTACACTGCACTGCTCTGAAAGTACAGCGGTGGGGTTCAGGCATGCAGGCTCTGGAGGCAGACTGCCTCACTCGAGTCCCAGCTCTGCCACCTACTGGCTGTGTGCCCTTAGATAAGTTACTCAACCTCTCTGTTCCCTCATTTGTAAGTGGCAATGACAACACCAATGTTGTAGGGCAGGTGAGAGGATTAAATGTAGGGTGCTTAGAACAGTTTCTGACACATAGTAGGTGATAAGTCAACCTGTTGTCAATAAATATTTGCTGACCAATTTGCCAATCTTGACCTAAAGAAAGATCAATTCCGTTACCTTCCAGATCAGGAACGGACGGGCTCAACCCCCAAAGTTCTCTTCCCTTGGGTGGGTCCTATGATCCTAAAGTACATCTTTTGAAGACCCTATTCCCTCCCCTCCACCTCAGAGTCAGGGACCCCATTGCACTCACAAAGTGAAGAAAAGCTTCTCATTGATGCCGGAAATGACAGATGCAATGGACAGAGAGAGGATGGAAGCTCCAAAGAAGACGTGGATGGGTTTAAGGAGGCTGCGCAGCCACAGGGACGCCCAGGGCAGCAGGAAGATGGCAAAGCCCAGGAACCACTGTGGACACAAGGGAGGACGCATCTTACTGTACTGTGTGTGATCAAAGGTGCACCAGGTCATCCCACCCCTTCAGCACCTCCTCCTGTCGCCGTACCTCGGCCCCTCTTTCCCAGTGCAAACCCTCCCCCCAGGCACTGCCCACCACCATGGCTCGCTTCCTCACCGTGCCCTGTCTATTTCTATTACACCAGCAACAAGACCAGTACATGAAATGCTTTGCTCCAATCCTGCTCCCCGAGCAAACCCAGGCAGCCTTGTTTGTCTCAGTCCTTGCTCCTAAAACGCCTCCCTTGGCCTGACATCAGAATATGGAAACCACTTCTGGAATTGCTTCTGGGTCAGAGAGGTGGGAAAGGAGACAGTGGAAACCAGGTGGCTGCCGAGAGCCAGGGTGGCGCGTGCAGTCAGCACAGAGGGCCCGGGGAGCACAGACGGGCAGTGGGATGGGCGAGAGAAACAGGGTAAATGCTGGAGCCACCGACCCCCACAGCCCTTTAAACTGCCGGTTCTACAGGACATGCCCTGCAAGGCCCTCTCCAGACCATGAGCAGAGGGAACGTTTGGTCCCACAGCTGCCAGGCCTGGCAGTGGGAACCCAGAGGAACAGGGCGGAGAGAACCCACCTGGCAGGCAAAGAGGAAGACGGCAGTGATGCCCAGCCAGCTGTGCAGGGAGTAGAGGTTGGCAATGTGGTTGTGGTTGTGAAACTTGAACACAGCAACCAGCCCCACGACAGTGAGGCTGAAGGCCATCAGGTGCAGCGCTGCGTGGAGGAGCTTCCAGGGCAGCTTGGGCCCCAGCCATGACTGGGGCAGGCGGTACACCAGCGACCCTGCAGGAGACAGCGGTCGCAGGACTCAGCCTCCTCCCCTGTGCTCACGCGCACATCAGGGCAGTTACCCCAAGGGGATCTCACACAGCCTGCGGACGAGGGAAGGGGAAATGCTAGGGCACTGGTATCAACTCCTTGTCATCTGCTATCCCCTCGTCCTTTGTGGGACAGCAGTCAGCCATGAAGGGAGGACAGAAGGGCCAGTTAGAAAGGGAGGAGCAGATTTCTTAGACCTGCCATTTTGTCATTACAATTGCAAGTGCAGCTTGTATGCAGTTTCCGGGCTAAAAAGCACTGTCACAGTCATTATTTCATCACACTGCACCCTCACAACTGAGGCTGGTTGTCAGGAACAGGCATCAAGGTCAGACAACAACCTAGGTCCAAATCTGGGCTCTGCCTCTTAGCTGTCTGGCCTCTTCTTTCTACGTCTCAGTGTCCTCACAATACGGTGGCAGAGTTGAGTCACTGCAACACAGATCCTATGGCTGGCAAAGCCTAAAATATTTACTATCTGGCCCGTTACAGAAAAGCTTGCCGACCCCTGCCATAGGGTGTCTGTGAAGCTGCCCTTCTGAGATGCCCACATTCTTACCACTTCCCGCCCAAATGACAGCTGGGCCCAGTGACAGCCCAACCCACCCTTCCCCTATAGCCTCAAACCCAACACTGACAAAGGCCAGTCTTGGAGAGGGAAAGGCTGCCCAATCCAGGATTGGGCCATATCACACCTTCCTTGCTGACCTCTTACTCACCAGCTCCATAGAACACCACCATGCCAGCAACTGTGAGCACCGGGTGCCAGTTGAACGTGTGGGTGCTGCCATCCCAAGCAAAGCCACCACACCAGAACTGCATCCAGTAGGCAGTGAAGAGGATGCACATCGAGCCCAGGGACCCCAGCACCAGGCAGGACAGGTAAAACCACCCTGAAGCCATTCTGTTCAGGCACTCCTAGAAGAAGCGTAAGTCATAAGTCCCTGTTAGTCCAGGTGTGCCCCAAACACTGGCTAAAGGAAGTAACACTGACCTCGCTCTTGGCCCATGGGATGGAATCTTTTTGCTTCAGTGCCCCTGTCATCAGCCCAGGCACCGGCCCCATGAGGCCTGATGGCAAGGTGGGCCTGATCTCTGGTTACAGACAGTGGGTAAGGCCCGCCCAGCACCTGGCAGTCACAGAGCAGCAAGTTCAGGGCTATGGCAGGCCCTGGAGAAGGCCAGATGCCAAGGCCTTAGGAGCAGAGTCCTGGGATGAGTCTCCCTTCACAGGACCAGAAGGTAAAGAATTAGCACACCCAGAAAAGAAGGGACAGGAATCATAATCCGGGCTGGATCGCACAGATGCCCATGCCCTGGATTCTAACATAAGGAGGCAAAAATCACAATCTGAAAGGGGCAAACACACTATTATGCTAGCGGGGAAGAAGTCCTATGGGCTCCCACTTCTACAGAAAAGTTCTTCCCCAGATGGTGAACTCTGTGGGGCTAATCTTCACGGGGGAGGTGAGAGCAGGCCATCACTGCAGACCCCACAGTGCACACGGTGAGTTGGGTGATAGCCCTAAGCTGTCTCCAGGCCTGAGACTTCTGCTTTCCCCACCTCTGGGGAAAGTCCAGAGAAGAAAAGAGGAAGCAAGAACTCGTGGTCTAGAAAGCAAGAGGTTTATTTTGAGATTTCCACGTGTGCTCAATAAACTCAGAAACCAACTCTGGTTTCAGGCCTGGCAAATGCGTAAGCCCCTAAGGAGTTGCTTTTAAAAGCCCGGCAAGTGGGCAAAGCCACAAGACTGGCCCTGCTTGGGCCCAAGCCTCAAGGCAGTCACCCTGTCCCATATACTCGTGCCAAGAAGGCAACAATGTGGCCTCCTGCAGTTGAAGTCCCTCACTCTGAACCAGCTAACAGAGAAAAGTAGCCGATAACTCCCAAGAAGATAAAACATGTGACTGCTGACCTTTAGACCTATGGTAGGCTGATAGAATGGCTCCAAATATCACGAAGAGGGCACCTTGGGCAAATCACTTAACGTCTGCAGGACGCGGAGTCCTCATCTGAGAGAAAGGCATGGCAGTAAGAATAGTATTTATTAAACACCAAGTAAGAGTGCTGGAACCTTACACACATGGTCCCATCTGCTCCTCCTGACAGCCCTTTGAGGATTAGTATCCCCATTTTATAAATGAGGACACTAAGGCTCAGAAAGATTAAATAGCATCAGGACCCAGTGAATGGGCAGGGAGTTTCAAACTCTTGTCTGTTTGGCTTCAAGACCCACGATTTTTCCTCGACCACAGGTTGTCAGAAAATCAAGTAGGAGCCAAACATTGTGACTCTTCTTAGTTATTGCTGTCACAGTATTTTATCCTAACTACTAACAAAAACCTGAAGTTTATGGTTCCCATGCCTGCTCAGGCCTCTCAACAGCCCTGAGCAATGCCATGCCACCTCTCCCCTTGCCAGGTGTCCACCTAACCAGGAACAGATGCTGGGCTCTCACAAAGTGTCCTAAGTTGGCAGTATTCTCTGAGAAAGGAAGGTCCGAGGGCTGGGGAACAAAATACAAGCTTCCATGAGGCTGGCAGGAGAAAATCATGCCACCAGTTTCCTAGAAGCTTTGTGACTCAACTATTCAGCTCAGAAATTTGCTACCCATCCTTGAAGCTGTCCCCCCACCCCCAACAATTCCTGCAAGGGCCGAGGAAGTTTCAGGTCACCTGATGTTCAGTTAAAACACCCTCCATCCGCCAGTGACATGTTAAGTCAGCATTTAGGAGCTCTTGCTCAGCAGGCTCCATCCATCTGACAATATCTACTTCTACAACTTTTTTTTTCCTTTGTAAAAGGAAAAGTAAATATAGTCCAAAAGGGATTGTATTCACTCCCCTAGAAGAGGTCCTGGCTTGCTGTTCTGTGACAGACTTAAAATGGATGGTAGGGACACTTTCCTGACAGAAGGCTGTGAAGTTATACTGCTCTGCTCACAGGATGTAGATAAGCCCTGCTTATTACTGAAACAGAGAGCAAAGCAGGGGGAAAGGAAGGATGCAGTGAAAATTGCAATGCAGATGCTGAGAATATCCTCTCATTTGTTCTAAGAGCACAGGCTGGGCTATGATCTCAGGATGTGCTCGCCACAGTCTCCTGTTCTGCCCTCATTTTCTAGATCCCTATTTTAAGGCAGGGGTCAGCAAATTCTTCTGTAAAGGGCCAGGTCGTAAATATTTTAGGCTTTGTAGGACATATGGTCTCTGTCACAACTCTGCTGATGTGATACAAGAGTAGTCATAGACAATATCTTAACAAATGAGCATGGCTGTGTTCCAATAATGTTTTATTTATGAACAATGAAATCTCAAGTTTCATATAATTTTCATGTCACAAAAATATTATCCTTTTCATTTTTTTTCAGTCATTCGATTATGTAAAAACTGTTCAGGTGGGGCACATTTGGCCTGTAGGTTGTAGTTCATTGATCCTGATCTTAGGAGTCTAAGATCCAACTTAATACCCTCCTCAATTCCTTGGCAGAAAGGACTCTTCCAGGCTGAGCTAAAACAGGTCAGGCCCAGGGGTAAGAAATGGGTATTTCCCATTCAGCCCTTAGACTTAGAAAAAGGTTCTATTCCAAATTACTGCAATGTTACTTTTATAATTTACAACTACAAATAGATGAAGGGGCAAAAAATCAGTTTCTCCCCTTCCCAAATGGATGGGGGGGACTTTAAGAATCCTGAGAACCAGACTTACAGTACAAATACTAAACCCTTATCTCATAGATCAAAAACACTAACACGGGCCCAAAGAAGGAAAGCGACTCAGCCAAGGTGAGTGGCAGAGCTAGTACAGGAATTCAGGTCCACTCCCCTTCAGCTCTGAGGGCTCCTTATTTCCAAATGTGGCTTCCGTTAAAGTCAGAACTCAGGAGCGAGCGGCCCAATATTACAGCCAGGAGATAGGTAAGTGAGGTCCTCCCTAGCACCAGAGTAATTACAGTCCCGTCCTTCTGACTGCACAGCTCTGGCTGGCTCAGGTGTCCGAAAAAGAACCGTTCCAGGCATCCGGGGTCGGATCTCTGACCCCTCAACTGGGGGCTTAGTGTCAGCTAACATTGGGTGAAAACTGGGGCAAGGGGCTTCTCCTGCTTTCTGCGCCTTCCGAAGAGCTATCGTGCATTTACAACCACCACCTTGGAAGGAAGGGTGCGGAGAACGGTACCCATTTCCTAAAAGAGAAAACTGAGGCCAAGCGAGAGGATCGCCATAGCGCGAAGCGAGGAAGCAGCGGAGCTAGCACGGAAACCCAGGTCCCTGAACTCCCAGCCCGGGCTCTTTCTCACCCCTAACCACAGTAGGACGCAGCGGGGCCGGGGCCTCCGGGATCCGCCTCTCTCCACCCTGCACCCGAGCTGCCGCTCCCGAGGCTCCAGGGAGATGGAGGACTCTCAGACACCTGCAGCCAGGTGACACCGCCGCCCCAGAGCTAAAGAGCGGGCGCCGCCTCGCGCTCATATAGGCTCGCAGCACTTCCGGTGGCGCGCGAGGCTTCCTGGGAAATGAAGTCCGAGGCCCCGGGCTAGCCGGCTCCCAGCGAACCGGCCCAACGCTGGTTCTTCCATGGGCGTTTTCCCCAAGTCCGGAGTCGAGACCCAGGAGTACCGCGACGCGTCGGCCCTGTCCCTCACCCCCCAGCGCGATGAAGCGGAAATGTTCGAGTTGACGCGAAGCCTCCCGCCAGGGGCCGGCTCTGGGCAAGACCGCGTGTGGCGTGGGCGGGAAGCCTCGGTCAGCTGGCGGCGACGCTGGGAGGACCGAGAGCAGGGCGGGCCCGGAACAGGGCGGACCCGGGAGAGCGAAGGCGCAAACATGGCGGCCCCGTTGGCCACAGAGTGAGGAGCGCGGCTCAGACCGAGCTCGCGTCTGTCATCTACTTCCGGAATTTAAAGCCGGTTTCCGGAAACCAGGACTATGTCCCCATGACAACCGACGTTGAGTCTTGGAGGTGAGCGTGGTTGATGAGGAATGGGTAAAGTGACCAAAAGTGAGAATTTTTGTTGCTATTGTTTTGGTTTAGGTTTTTTTGCCAAGGCAACTCCATTTTAAAGTGGATTGGGAAGCGTGAGGACTACTGCTCTGGGGACAAAGGCAAGGCGGCAGGTAGCGATGGACGAACTGTGAGGAGGCTTCATTACCTTGCGAATCATCACTGCCCTAAACTGGACGGGGCGATCGATCGTAGAGCGAGCGATGGCCGTTTCTGTGTAACGGATCCTCGCAACAGCCCTCGGTGGTGGCCTGTGCAGCAGTGGTTAAGAGCACGGGTTTGGCGTCACACCTAGTTATGAATCCTGGCTCTGCTTACTTGCATCCTGGAGGAATGACTTGAACCCTGACCCCTGTGTCCTTGCTTGTAGAATGGGGATAATTCCTACCTTGCAGAGTTGTTGTGAGGGTTAAAGGAAATTATGTCGGTTGACAAGTTTATCATGGTGCTGGTACCTAGGTGATAGCTGTCAGTGTTATTTAATGAATGAGGAAACTCGGGCTCAGAATAACCACGTTCATAATCCAGTAAGGTGGGACTTCTCCGCCAGGTGAGGTGGACCAGGTGCCTTAACGTCTCAGAGCCTCTGTGTAAAATGGGGACTATATGCATTATAATGGCTACTTTTCAAGATGGTTGTAGGATTAAGTTTTTAAATATGAAGAGAGTTTGTAAATTGTAAAACATTTTACAAGTGTTAATCACTCTCTAACAATCCAAAGCGTTTTGAAATTTGTTTATAGATTTGATTCAGCGGTAGGGTCACGGGACACCCCCAGAGCAACTTGTGAGTCTTGGAATATATGAAAATAAAGGCCCAGCTCCACTTACCTGGTGCCACTGTGTAGCTACCATAACCTTAAACATAAAGTTTTACAGAAGAGCACTATTTCCTCTCAACCTTTTCTGCCTACACCACTTCCCACTTTTGTGCTGACATTTTCTCTGCCTAATTACATATCAGCCTATCAGTTACATAAGGGGCAACTTAGTGCAGTAGTAAGAGCACGGTCTCTGGACCCAGACTGCCTGGATCTGAATCCCAGCTCTGCCACTTAATAGTTATGTGACCTTGGACAAATTATTTTACCTCTCTGGGCTTCAATTTTCCCATCTGTAAAATGGGGTAAGTAATGTATTTTCAAGCTCATGAGGTTATTGTGAGGTTTAAATAATGTTCTTGCTTAGGACAGTCCCTGGCATATTGTAAGTGATATATAAGGGTTTGTTGCTATTACTATTGCTGCTGCTACTACTACTACTACAACTACATGACCAAGCAGTCACTCTTCTCTGTAATACCGCCAGATTCCTTTGGTTAGAAAGATCTCTGCATTTAGAAGGTTCCAGGCATGGAGAAAGGTTTAGAGGGTAAGGATCTCTAGAAGAAATGACTTGTTGGGGTTTTTTGTTTGTTGGTTTTGTTCACTAAGGTATCCCAAGCACCTGGAATGGTGCCTGGCACACACTGGGTTCTCAGAAAATGTTTAGTGTATTAATGAATTTCTAACCTTGCCTCTCTTTTTGCCCCAACAGGCCCTTGCTTAGAACAAGGGAAACAGCTCTGAATCAGAGGAACTAGAAGCCTCTCCCTCAGTGGTGGGGAGAGAACCCGCTGTTTTCTAGGGAACTGTGGAATGTGCCCTGGGGGGCCCAAGAAAACAAAAGGAAGATGCTCCAGACCAGTAACTACAGCCTGGTGCTCTCCCTGCAGTTCCTGCTACTGTCCTATGACCTCTTTGTCAATTCCTTCTCCGAGTTACTCCGAATGGCTCCTGTCATCCAGCTGGTGCTTTTCATGTGAGTTCCGTGGGTGGCTCTGGAAAGCTGAACTTAAGCACTTTGAAGGCCCTGACAGTCATGATTTAACATTTTAAAGTCAGTAGAGATGTATCAGGGAAAATAAAATTTAACATTGTCTTGGGCTCTCCAGGGTACATAGATATGGTCACAGGTCCTGTTTTTATATACTTCTAACAAGGGTTGGGGATAAGGGGAGCAGTTTATATAGGGAATAGGGTTAGACTGCTGACCCTTCATTCTCTCCATCTGTTAGTAGAAATATTGTCTTTGCCATGAAAGAGGATTACAAAATGACAAGTTAAAAGGAAATCATATATTTTTTTTTTATTAGAGACAGGGTCTTGCTCTGTCACTCAGGCTGGAGTGCAGTGGTACAATCATAGCTCACTGCAGCTTCAAACTCCTGGGCTCAAGTGATCCTCCCACCTCAGCCTCCCAAGTAGCTGGGACTATAGGCACACACCACCATGCCCAGCTAATTTTTAAAAATTTTTTGTAGAGATAGGGTCCCAGTATGTGCGCAGGCTGGTCTCAAACTCCCAGCCTCAAGCGATTTTCCCACCTCAGCCTTCCAAAGTGCTGGGATTACAAGTGTGAGCCACCGTGCCCGGCTGACAATCATATTAATAATGTATATGAATCCCATAGGATGGCAACTGTTAGCATTTATCCTCCACAATGATTTATAGACTCTACGAGGCAATTTTCAAGGTGAAAACTACAGTCGTGGATATGATCTTCCTTCATTCAACAAGTATTCATTGGCCTGCCAGCCAGTGTTCTAGTTGCAGTGGTAAAGCTGACAAGTTCCTGCTCTCACGGGGTTTCCATTCTAGTGGAGAGGGACAATGAATACACAAAGAAAAATAAGATAATTTCAAATAGTTATGTCATACAGTGGGTGGAGTAGCTGGGGTGGGGAGGAGAGAGCTACTTTAGGTAGTGGGGTTAAAGGAAAGTCTTTCTGAAGAGGGGACATTTGAACTGAGACCGAAGTGGCACAAAGGCACTAGTCATGCAAAGATCAGGGTGTTAAGTACATTGTTATCGTGGTGGATGACATTGTCCGACAGGACCAGGTTATATGACAGACAGGGCTGGCATTTTCTGGACATAGGAAAGAAACTAGTTTCTCAAAAGTGCCTACTTGGTTTACTGAGTTGAGTGTCAGAGCAGGAAAGCCTTGTCTGTGGACTGCAATTCAGCCGACAGGGCCAGTGGGTCATTTTAGCTTCATGTCATTCGGGTCTCCAAACCCATGCTATCTCTTTGGGGGTTTCAGATGACTATAATCACAGGGAAGGACTGACCTCATGGACTTAGGGCCAGCTCTTCCATCCTCACACAGGCCTCCATTTGTCTGTACTTTGTTTTCTACGTCTGCAGCATCCAGGATATTGCAATCCTCTTCAACATCATCATCATTTTCCTCATGTTCTTCAACACCTTCGTCTTCCAGGCTGGCCTGGTCAACCTCCTGTTCCATAAGTTCAAAGGGACCATCATCCTAACAGCTGTGTACTTAGGCCTCAGCATCTCCCTGCATGTCTGGGTCATGGTAAGAGTGGAATTCTGAATTCCTGAATCTTTAAAGGGCTAGGAATATCTTTTCTCTGGGAACTCAGCATCATTCTTTCATATCTCATACAATCCTTAATGGGAAACAGGTGAAATGAAAGTGATCAGAGCTGGAGCATTAGAAACATGAGAATTTCATAAGGCACCTTTGCCCAACCTTATTGTGTTGAAGAACAGCCTTATCCAAGAGTTGAGGAACTCTTCTGGAACATTCAGTTCACCCTTTGCCCCAAACAGGCCTGCTAGGGCTAAAATAGGTAGTTGAATCTGTTTCATCATTAGCTATTTGGGCCAGTGGGTGTTGATAATGGAGTATTCTTAGGTATCGGTGTCACATGGCTAATGCAGTAGGCAGTAGATATTTCTGGGAAGTAGCCAAGCATGAGTGCTGCTTACCCTTGAGTGCTTCATGCCTTCTGTTGGGTCCCTGTCACTTAACTGGAGAACCAGCCTCCAAGATGCCTCCCTTTGGTTCTAACATAGGCCCTCAGATCAGATCCAGTTTTCACGGTTTCAGATTTTTTCTTTTCACAAATTTGTCCATCTCTTTGGGTATCCCATGTGTTTCTCATGTATTCATTTTGATGGAACACATTAAAATCTCAGAGTTCTCTAGTCACTTTTTTTTATATTTTTATTTTTTTAGAGATGGGGTCTTGCTATATTGCTCAGGCTGGGGTATAGTGGCTATTCACAGGCACGATCATAGTGCACTGCAACCTCGAACTCCTGGCCTCAAGCTATCCTCCCACCTCAGCCTCCCAAGTAGCTGGGACTTACAGGTGCGCACCACTGCGCCAGCTCTAGTCACTTTTTTACTAAAGCCCCCTTCTCAACCAAACCCTCTATTAGGTTGCCTTTGTGATTCCACAGAGAGAAGTAGAGCTCCTACGAAAGAAGCAGAGCAGTGCCAAAATCTCCAGGTGCTTCCTGAAGAGGATTCTGTGCTCTGGTTCCTAGAGCCAAAATAGGTCCTGGCTTTGTACTATAAAGCTGTTAATCTGATTAAACCCTGAGCACACCAGAGCCTTTACCTGACAGGAGCTGAGCCTGAGATTTTCAAGGCAAGACAGTGACCAGATGAACTCCTTAGATAACGTATATCATTTCTCCTTGGCAAAGGCTATGAAATGAAAGAGGATAAATAGCTTAGTTCAGGCTGGTCCGAGTGCAGTGGTGTTTACAACTGTTTGATCACAATCAGTTACAGATTGCCTTGTTCCTTCCCCACTCCCACTGCTTCACTTGACCAGCCTAAAAGGAAAAAAAAGAAAAGAAAAGAAAATAGCTTAGTTCACACTTCCTGTCTCAGAGTTAAAAGTATATTCCCTTTATAGCAAAAAAGGGAGCTTGAGGCTCCTTCAAGAAACATTCCTTGGGGTTGTAGAAAGAAGGAAGGTGAGTGAGATGACATGATTCTAAACCAAGTGGCTTCCGTGCAGCTAACCAAGGTGGAGATGTTAGGGCCTCAGGTGTCCATTAACCTTTCTTTACCCATATCTCCTTCAGCATCTACGCTGGAAAAACTCCAACAGCTTTGTTTGGACAGATGGACTTCAAACACTATTTGTATTCCAGAGACTAGGTAAGGACCAGAGTAATGTCAGGCCTCACTTGAGCCCCTCGATCCTGGCTTCCCAGCCCTGTCACAGCTGGCTGGGGATGGTGGGACAGCCATGCCAAGAACAGGAGGGATTACTGCCCTCTGCACTTGCTGGGAGACTGTAGGAAACCATGAGGCAGGGCCCCTCAGCCTTGGTAGGTTCTGCTCTTACCCTGACACGAATGCTCAGGAGCATCCCTAAGGCTTCTCTTCTGCTTGTCATTCACAGCGGCAGTGCTGTACTGTTACTTCTACAAACGGACAGCTGTGAGACTGGGCGACCCTCGCTTCTACCAGGACTCTTTATGGCTGCGCAAGGAGTTCACGCAAGTCCGAAGGTGACCTCTTCTTGTCACACTAATGGATGCCTTACCTTCCTGATAGAAGCCATGTTTGCTGCTCTGCATTGAGGGTTGTCCCTATGCACCAGGAAGCAGCTGGATTTTCCTAGGAGGGCTCAGGCCAGTTGTGTTCAGCATTCAGGAAGGAAGATCCTCCCTCTTGCAAATTGAAGTGTTCCCCAACAGACTCTAACACATAATTCCTGCCTTGCCTCCCACCTCAGTTCTACCTACTTTCCTTCCTTTCCTGCTCCGTACTGTTCATTTTCTCCGCCCCTCTTTCTTATAGAGGGCTCTGTGGCTCTTACCCTTGTGAAGCTTTTCATTTAGCCTAGGACTGGAGGACCTCCCAGCCCCCACTTTCCTTGCACCACACACGAGTGACTGAAGGATGTGAAGAGTGATAGTTATGTGCTCCTGACCGATCACACCTTTGACATCTAGATTTTATACCCAAGGTACTTTTTTTACATTTTATAAATAGGAAATAAATTTCGTTTTTCCATAAATAGTGAAGTTTATCTGTCTAGCTGGATCTCATCATGGTTAAAAGGCGTGCCAAGTGCTAGCTTCAGCATCTACTTGACACATGAGCAGATTGAGCTACAGATCAAATCCAGGTATTTCTTGAGCCCCATTATGAGTATAAGGTATTTTTGTAGAAATTCAAGATGTAATCTGATGCCTCATCCCCCGCCCCTAGAGTTCCAAACTAATACGCTTCATTCAGACTCTGTCTTCCTATCAGAAGTTTAATCTGCCTTCAGAAGAATAAAAAAGTTCTTTTGCCTGTCTTCGCAAAAGAAATTTTTAAAATTCATACGCCCATGGTATCATTTTTCTGTTGCCAGAATAATGTGTAACAAGCCACCACCAAACTTCAGGGGCATATAGTAATAAACAGTTACTTAGCTCTCAGATCTTGGGCTTCAGCTGATCTGGACTGGGTTTGGCTGATTTCAGCCAGGTTTGCTCATGTGTCTGTTTAGCTGTGGGTCCAGTAGGCAACTGTGATGATCTTGGGATCCTTCAGCTCTTGGCTAACTCAGGATGACTTTAGCTGGAATAGCTGGGGTTCACCTCGGGTTCACATGATTGACCCTCCAGCAGACTAGCTGGGCTCCGTCCACATGACCGTGGCAGAGCAGGAGAGAATAAGCCCTAGCGTGCAATCCCATTCAAGCCTTTGCTTGTACTGTGTCTTGTGGTCAAAGCAAGTCATGTGACTGAGCCAACAGTCAAAAAGGAAAAATACTACAAAGTTTCAAGGCCAAAGGGGTGAATATTGGAAAGGTGAAGAATGGGGCCATTAATTCAATGAAGTCCATCACACCAGAGAGTTTCTCTATAAAATGTGTTATTCAGAGACACTTTGGCACAGGGGTTAGCAAATTTTTTCTGTAAAGGGCCAGATCATAAATAGTTTAGATTTTGAGGGCACAACTATGCAACTCTGACATTAAAGCATGAAAGCAGCCATAGACAGTATAATACATAAATGATGTAAATGAATGGACACAGATGTGTCTGTTTAGGTACACTGAAATTTGAGTTTCATATGATTTTCATATGTCACAAAATGTTCTTATGATTTTTTCGATCATGTAAGTTATGATTTTTTCAATCATGTAAAAATGTAAAAATTATTATTGGCTAGATTTGGCCCCCAGGCCATAGTTTGCCAACCCCTGCTTTAGGAGCCTGGAATAAATTTCTGTGGAAAGAGGTAAAAGAGAATATAGGGAATCAGATGTCAAGATTTTAATATACATAAGAAAAGGAACAACATTCGAATAAAATGTTTAAGGCACCAGCCTATCTTCTAATTGGAACAAGTGACCTGAAATTCTAACAAAGCCATCATCTACACTTACTGTATCTTTATCTGTGAAAAAATGATGAACAGTAGCCTGATTTGAATCTTCATAAACGCTGTTAATGGAAAAAACAAACTCTGTGAAATAATTTAAAGACATTTATTCTGAGCCAATATGGTGCCCATGGCCTAGAGAACATAGTCCTAAGAGGTCCTGAGAAAATGCACCCAAGATGGCTGGGTTACAGTTTGGCTTTCTTATTTAGTTTTTTATTTTTAGAGATGGGATCTTGCTCTGTCACCAGGGGCTGGAATGTAGTGGTGCGATCATAGCTCACTGCAGCCTCAAACTCCCAGGCTCAAGCAATTCTTCTGCCTCAGCCTCCTGAGTAGCTGGAACTACAGGTGAGAGCCACTACACCTGGCTAATTTTTAAAAATGTTTTTAGAGACAGGGTCTCACTATGATGCCCAAGCTAGTCTTGATCTCCTCGGCTCAAGCAATCTTCCCACCTCGGCCTCCCAAAGTGCTGGAATTACAGGCATGAGCCACCGCACCCAGCCACAGTTTGGTTTTATACTCTCCAGTGAGACAGGAATTGCAGGTAAAATCATAAATCAATATATAGAAGGTATACATTGGTTTGGCCTAAAAGGGCGGAACATCTCAAACAGGGGCCTACAGGTTATAGGTGGATTCAAAGATTCTTTAATTTGTAATTGGTTAAAGGAATAAAACTTCGTCTGAAAGCTTGGAGTCAGTAGAAGGGAATGTTTTAAGATAAGGAAGTCTGCTAATCATATAGCAAGCTACAATATGCCAACTCAAAGTGATCTGTTAAGCAAGTTAATGGCCTGCAAATGTGAATTAACCTCTGTCCTGCATGGCCTTAGGCCCTGTTTATAATTTAGTATCTTATTGCCACAAAGAGTCTATTTTGTCAGTCTTATAATCTCTATTTTAACAATGCTCAACAGTTGTTATGTCTAAACTCCAAGAGGGAGGGAGTATAAGGGAAGTGAGTCTGACCTCGTTTCCCTTCGTGGCTGGGAATTAAGGTTTTTTGCGGTCCCTTTGGCCAAGAGGGCATCCATTCAGTTGTAGAGGATAAGAAGGTTTAGGATTTTATTTTTAATTTTTAGCTCTTACAGGAATGATTGATTTCATAAATAGAACACTTAATATATTGATAACTGCTGTACTAGAAAACCACTAAATATTTAGAAATTAGATAATACACTTGTAAATAGTCCATGGGTCAAAGACAAAATCGTAAGGGAAATTAGAAAACACTTTGAAGTTCAATGAATGATAATGAAAATTCAACATATCATATATCGAAATGTCTGTGATACAGTTTTTATTAGAAGTGAAGAAAGAACAAAATCAATGGTCTAGGCCGGGTGTGGTGGCTCATGCCTGTAATCCTAGCACTTTGGGAGGCTGAGGCAGGAGCATTACTTGAGGCCAGGAGTTTGAGACCAGCCTAAGCAAGAGCAAAACCCCATCTCTACAAAAACTAGAAAAATTATCCAGCCCTGGTGGTGCACACCTGTAGTCCCAGCTACTCAGGAGGTTGAGGCAGGAGGATTGCATGAGCCCAAGAGTTTGAGGTTGCAATGAGCTGTGATGATGCCACTGCACTCTGGCCTGGGCAACAAAGCGAGACCTGTCTCAAAAAAAAAAAAAATTCAATGGTCTAAATTTTCACCTTCAACTAAAAAAAAAAAAAAAATTAAACCCAAAATAAGTAGAAGGAAATGAGAATAATGATAAGAAATAAACAGAAAATGAACAAATAATAGAGGAAATATGTGAAATCAGAAGTTAATTCTTTGAAAAGTTAATTGACAAGTCTTTACCTAGACCATCAAGAAGAAGAGAAGACACAAATTACCAATATTAATAATGAAAAAGGGAGGCCGAGGCAGAAGGATCACATGGGGCCAGGAGTTCGAGACCAGCCTTAGCAACATAGCAAGACTCCCATGTCTAAAAAAAATGAAAAATGAAAAATTAGCCAGGCGTGGTGATGCACACTTGCTAGCTGTGACAAAATTCAACACCCATTCATGATAAAAATTCTTGCAAACTAAAAGGAAACTTCCTCTACCTGATAAAGGGCATCTATGAAATACCTATAATTAACATCATACTCAATAGTGAAAGACCGAATATTTTTTAAGATCAGGGGAAAAGGCCCAGATAATGCTCATGCTACTTCTATCAACATTATTCTAGATGGCCTAGCCAGAGCAATAAGAGAAAAAAGAAATAAAAGGCATACAGACTGGGAAGGAAGAAGTAAAACTGTCTTTATTTGAAATGATTTAAAAATCCTAAAGAAGCTATAAAAAAGCAGTTATTAAAAGCATTAATAAATTACTTTATCAAGGGCACAAGATTCAAAGATGTCTCTATCATGTAGAGGGGAATTTACAGCCTTAAAATACTCATATTAGAAAAGAAGAGGCTGGGCGCAGTGGCTCATGCCTATAATCCCAGCACTCTTGGAGGCCGAGGCAGGAGGATCACTTGAGGTCAGGAGTTCTAGACCAGCCTGAGCAAGAGCAAGACCCCATCTCTACTAAAAATAGTAAAAATAGTCAGGCATGGTAGTGCACACCTGTAGTCCCAGATACTCGGAAGGCTGAGGCAAGAGGATCTCTTAAGCCCAGGAGTTTGAGGTTGCTGTGAGCTAGGCTGACACCCTGGCACTCTAGCCCAGGCAACAGAGTAAGATTCTGTTTCAAAAAAAAAAAAAGAAGAAGAAGAAGAAGAACAAAGGCTTAAAAAAGGTATGATCGAAGTTTCCATCTCAAAAAGTACACCAAGTGAAACCTAAAGAAAGTAGGAGGAAGGAAATGATGAGGTGCAGAAATCTATAAAATAGAAAACAAGTATACAGTGAAAAAAAAGTCAAAAGCTGTTTTTTAAAACATTAATGAAATTGATAAAAACCTATCAAAACTACTCAAAAAAAATTAAAAATATCAGGAAGGAAAAAGGGGACATCACTGTAGATTCTACAGGCATTAAAAAATACAATGAATGTTATGAAAAACTTCACACCAATACATTTGGAAATGTATACGAAATGAGAAAATCTGTGAAAAACACAAATTTATCCAAAGATTACTCAAGAAGCAGAAAATCTGAAGGGTCTTGTATATATTAAAGGAATTTAGCTATTTTAAACTTTTCTACACAAAAAATTTCAGGTTTAGATGGCTTCATCCATCAATGAATTCTTCCAAGTATTTAAAGAAGAAATGTTACCTATCTTACACAATCTCTTCCAGAAATAGAAAAAGAAGAAACTCTTCTTACCTCACTTTATGAAGCCAACTTAACCAAGTTGATACCCAACTTGACAAGATCCTTCCAAGAAAGTAAAATTACAGACCAGTCTCTCTCATGAACATATGTAAAAACCTGAACAAAATTAGCAAATAAAATCCAGTGACATATAAAAAGGATAATATATCTGTGTCAAGGATCCCCAAGGCCACAGCCAGGTTTGATGATTTGCTGTGAGGACTCACAGGACTCAGCATACAGTTGCACTCATGGCTATGATTCATTGCAGTGAAAGAATACAAAGCAAGGTCAACAAGGAGAAAGGGACATGAGGTGAAGTTCAGAGGAAACCAGGGGCAAACTTCCAAGAGTCCTCTCCCAGTGTACTCACAAAAGACATGCTTCATTCCTCCAGCCACGAGTTCTCATAACATGTGAAATGTTGTCAGCCAGGCACAGTGGCTCATGCCTGTAATCCTAGCACTCTGGGAGGCTGAGTGGGGAGGATCACTTGAGGTAGAAGTTCCGGACCAGTCTGGGCAAGAGTGAGACTGCGTCTCTACAAAAACTAGAAAAGTTAGCTGGGCATGTTGGCATGTGCCTGTAGTCCCAGCTACTCGGGAGGCTGAGGCAGGAGAATCACTTGAGCCCAGGAGTTTAAGGTTGCAGTGAGCTATCATGACGCCACTGCATTCTAGCCAGGGTGACAGAGCAAGACTGTCTCAGAAACAAGTTGGGGGAAAAAGGCTGATCACATAGGCACCCTCTGCCTAGCATGTACCAAAATTACAGACTCCCAGAAGGAAAACAGGTGTTCAGTATAAGCCACACTGTACAAACAGTTTGGTACAGTGAGCCACTTTGGATTGGTGGGAGCCCTTCCAAAATCATTCCAAGTTCCCAGATGCCAGCCAAGGGCCAACCTTGCAAGTGGGCCTTTCTAATGATAGCAGTCTCAGGCCTGCTATGTTAACTTTTTCTGTACAATATCATAACCAAATAGGTTTATTTCCAGGAAGCCAAGGTTTATTTCCCAGAATCAATATAATTCATCATATTAGTAGAATAAAGGGCAAAAATCATATGGTCATTTTGATAGATGCAGAGAAAGCACTTAGTAAAATATATCATAAACTTTTCAGCAAACTAGGAAAATGAGGGAATTTCTTAACCTCATAAAGAGTATCTGGCCGGGCGCGGTGGCTCACGCCTGTAATCCTAGCTCTCTGGGAGGCCGAGGCGGGCGGATTGTTTGAGCTCAGCAGTTCAAAACCAGCCTGAGCAAGAGCGAGACCCCATCTCTACTAAAAATAGAAAGAAATTAATTGGACAACTAAAAATATATAGAAAAAATTAGCCGGGCAGGGTGGCGCATGCCTGTAGTCCCAGCTACTTGGGAGGCTGAGGCAGGAGGATCACTTGAGCCCAGGAATTTGAGGTTGCTGTGAGCTAGGCTGACGCCACGGCACTCTAGCCTGGTCAACACAGTGAGACTCTGTCTCAAAAAAAGAAAAAACAAAAAAAAAGTATCTACAAAAAAATCTATAGCTAACAGATTAATGGGGAAATACTGAACACTTCTTCCTGAGGTTAGGAATGAGACAAGAATATCCATTATCACCACTTCTATTCAACATTATACTGAAAGTCCTAGCCAGTGCAATATGGCAAGAAAAAGAAATTGAAATTATAGGGATTGAGAACTAAGAAATAAAAATATCTTTATTTGCTGATGATGTGATTATGTATATAAAGAGCCAAAAGAATCTACAAAAGCCTATTCAAAATAATCTATTTAGCAAGGTCATTGCATGTTGGGATAGACAGTTGGCCATGTACCCTAAGCACCCCTGCATGTTTTTACTGACTGTGCCAAACCGAAAGGCCTGACAGTTCCCTGACAGTGAGAACATAGGTAATTAAGTAGCCTAAGACGACCATGGCGTGAATATCGTGTAATTTCTTCCTCTCCAGTGGAAGGGGCCTGGCTTTATTTGATGCTTGCTAAAAACGGTGCTGAGCCCTTGGCCCTGGGTTCGTCAGCTGTGGCATAATCCATTGCACGTGCCACCATCTGGGCTCATTTTGTCACTTGTAGGACTTGAGAGTAGGGGAACCAGGCTGCCATGCCAATGTTCCTGCTGTTTGCTGTGCTGTGAGTAATTCAGTCTCACTGTCTACTTTTGGCATCTCTGGAGTTGTGGCATACTCTGACAAGGATCAGCGAAGTTTTTCTCAGAGTTTTTCAGTAAGGCCATGGGCCATATGGTCTCTGTTGCAACTACTCAACTTCACCATTATGGCATGAAAGCAGCAATAAACAATACGTAAATGAGTGGGCATGGCAATGTTTCCCCCAAAACTTTATTTACAAAAACAAGCAGTTGGCCCACCTTCCTTCCATCTGAAGCTTGGAGCAGGAACTTTTTTTTTTTCTTTTTTTACATTTATTTTAAGAAAGAGTAGTAAATATTTTGCCTCCTATGAAATACGCTAAGGAAAATAAACACTTCACCAACGAAAGATCAGAGCAGGAACTTGTCTAATGTCTCATGTTTAGTAGGCAATGGAGATCGGGGTGCAGAATCCAGAACCCCTTCCACCTTCCCCTCCTTGCTATGCACTTTGCTAGACTGACCCTAAAAAAATGCACTTAAGGACTTCCTTGCTCTCCTGCTTGCAGTTAAATTCTGCCAAAGGGAGGCACAGAGATCTGAGAGTGGAGAAGAGGAAGGTGGTTGGAGGTCAGGCAGGTATTTACCCACTGGCTCCCGGTGGGAGGCCTTCTACACACCCACTGCTCTGTCCAGGCTCAGCGAGTTGCCTTTCTGCCCCACTCCATCCCAACTAGCCAGGCGTGCAGCACGTTCCTTAAAGGTTAGTCACTCTCCTCAAATTACCTGGTTTGAGCATGCCATCTGTTTCCCCGCTTTATTTCCCCTGACTGACAGCCGGCTAACAGCCAAGTAGCAACACGCTTATACTGCTCCAAATCGTCACCGGGCTTCAAAGCCCAAGTCACAGGCCATCTCTTGGAAACTTCCTTCAGCCTCCACCTGGGAGTACTGTACTTTGTCCTCTCAACTCCCACTGCACTTCATGGGTCACTTTAGGGGTCATCTTCCCTCGTTCTTGTTTGTCGGAAAGGTGGCTCTATTTCCGACTCATTTTGGTCTCTACCTGGTGCTAAACCCCACCAGGCATTTGCAAAGAACCATTTCTCATTTTCAGAAGAAAAGAGAATTGTGGGAGTAGAGCCTATGTGCCAATCCTCTGGTCACGCGGCCACAACCGGCCACTTCTGCCCAACGCCTTGTAACCCGGGGGCGGGGGAAGCCCGAGAGCTGCCCCTGCCCAGGGGTCCTGCGGACGACGGCTTCGTGGGCGGTCACTGTTCTCCCCTAGGTTGGGAGAAGGGACATCCGAACCAAAGCCACTTGCGGTCGGCCGCGAGATGGCCCCCGCCCGGGTGACCATAGAGTGATGCAGGCTGGCAGAGGGGACACAAGCCCGCGCCGCTCCGTCTCGGCTTCCGGCAGCGCCTCGCTGCTCCGGGAGCGGGTGGTGCCGCGTACGCAGTTTCCATGGGGACTGAAGATGGCGGCGCCAGGTGAGATTGCGGAGGTGTGTGAGTCGCTGGCCCTTCTCCCTTCAGTACCCCCTGCCCCCTTCTGTACCAGAGCTCGACCTCGATCCTCCATCCTTGAATGTTAGGGATACCGCTCCTCCCTTGACCAAAGCGGGGTTTCGCAGTCCCGCCCACCCTGGGTGCCTCAAGGTCTCAAGGTGCGGGTCTCAAATATCCCCAGATCCTCGGCTGGGCCTATTCTAGGCTGGCATCGAATGGTCCAGTGCTGGTTTCTGTGCCCCAGTTTTCCCTCCCAGACAGTGACGGGGTTGATTGGATCTTTGAGGACCCTTTCAGCTGTGATGTCCTCTGAGTTACCGCTTGACTTTCACCCCCGAAGCCGAAAGAGTCGAGTTTGACGGTGATTCCTGGGAAAGAAGGGGAGTGAAGGAAGCCTCCTTCACGCCCACCCCTCACCCCACCACCTCATTATCAGCAATCAGAAGTGCCCCCCAAGTGGCCGGTCCCACTAGCTGTGACCTCGTGTTTGTTTGCTCCGAGTTAGACACCGAACAAGGAGCAGAGATTGAGCTGCCCTCCCGCCCATGCCACTTCTGTATGCTCATCTTTTCAGGTAAAAGGTTGTCCTCAACCCCCCTGGAAATCCTGTTCTTTCTAAACGGGTGGTATTATGCTACCTATTTCCTGCTGGAACTCTTCATATTTCTATATAAAGGTAAGGCTTGGGGCTTGACGACCCCTGCCCCAACATTCCTTCCTGACTTCAGCCCAGAGCCAGCTCCCACCAAGAACCTTCTTATTTTTCCTTCCTTTCTGCCCTCTGCAGTTCTTTTTCCCTGTGAGGCAGAAGTCTCTTCATCAGGTGGCTTCTTTGAGAATGATTCTGTAGGAAGCTCCTCAGCAAGAATTTCTTGTGTTTAGGAAATGCCAGCTTCTCCATCCTTACTCTTCCTCCATCACTTCTCTTTGCTGAACCCCACGTTAAGACCATTGGTGACACTCAGAAACTCTTTAGTGTCCTGGGCACCCATGTACATCCAATCATTTTGAAGAGTGGAGTCCCCACAGACTTTTGGAGTTTGGAGTAAAATGTCACAATAATGAGCCTGCCTCTAACAGACGTGCTTGCACTATGAGTGAATGTATCCTGCAGCCGTAGTAATGCTCTCATCTCACTAACTAGTTCATGGAAAGCTGAGACTGATGTCCTCTTTGTTCCCAAGTGTTCTTGTGGGTGCTGTTGTATGTTGTTTGCAAACTCTGGCTTTTGTATTGGCAGGTCTCCTGCTACCATATCCAATGGCCAACCTAGTACTGGATGTGGTGATGCTCCTCCTTTATCTTGGAATTGAAGTCATTCGACTATTTTTTGGTGAGTGTTGTCCAGAGAGCATTTCCATTCTTTATGAGATGGTATCTGTAACTTGATTAACAAGAAAAGTACACAATCTAGGTTCACTATCAGAGATCGGATCTGGTGATATATCCCATTACTTGCTATCTTAAGTTTCAAGTTGCTGCTTCATATTTTGGGTCAAAATTTACCTGATTGTTGCTTTGTAGTCCTGAGGTGGGCAGTAGCTTAGGATATTAGAGGATTCCTTCCCAGTTGCCTCACTGCTACAAGAGTGCATAGTTCCTCCCACTGTTTTGCTGGGAGAATAGATTCAATTGTAACTCCGTGTCCAGGCTGGCAGTAGATGCCTGCACAAATCAGCACTAACGTGCCTTCTACTTCTCTAACATCTCCGTAGGATGAGTTTTATAACCCCTGAAATACAGAGCAAACCCCTTATTAGTTAGACTATCTCATCCCTGAAAACAATGTTAAAGCACAAACTGAGGAAAAAAATACTTGCAACACATTGAAGAAAGTATAAAGAAGGCTCACATAAATCACCAAGGAAAAGGCAAAGTAATTTTAAAAATTGGTAAGGGACACTAATAGGCAGGTCACATAAAAATAATTACAGAGAACCAATAAACTTGACAAGATGCCCAAACTCACTAGTAAAAAGCAAATTGTGGCCAGGCATCGTGGCTCATACCTATAATCCTAACACTTTGGGAGACTGAGCGGGAGAATCTCTTGAGGCTAGAAGTTCGAGGCCAGCCTGAACAAGAGTGAGACCCCGTCTTTTAAATAAAAAAAAAAAAAAAAAGCAAATTGAAACAATAAGGTAACATTTTTCACCTATCAGATTTGCAAAGATAAAAATATTTACAATTCTAAACAGGAACACAGCAGGAAAAAAATAAAATAATTTACAATACCCAGTATTAGAGAGGGTGTGGGGAACAGGCTATTTATATACTTCTGTGGAAATATAAATTAGTACAACCTTTTTGGTAATAGTTACTACCATGTAAAATTTTTTTTTTTTAAGGCAAGCACGAAAATGAGGTTTATTGAGGAGAGAAAGCTAAGATTATAGGGCAAGAGCAAGATACAGGTTTACAGAGCATGATACATACACCACAGATGACAGTCAGACCCATTGTCACAGCAAAGGATGAGCAAAGGGAAGGCAGGAAAAAAAAAAAGCACCATGTAAAATTTGTACTTCTAGTCCTAACAATTTCACTTCTAAAACTGGATTGAGAAAACACATACTTCCACAGATATGCAAAGATAGCTACATGAAGATGAATATGAATATCAAAACACTAGAAACAACCTAAACATCTATATTATACAAAGTTAAATAGATTATGGTATTGATCCAATTCAGTCTATATAACCATTAAAAATGAATTAAGGTAGTTATATGTTTGGAAAAATGTGGGAAAAAATAAGTTGTAGAACAGTATATAGAATATGATTCTATTTTTATAATAAACAGTAATATGTGAGCATACACTTATAAAAAAATCTGAAATATACATCATTCAGTAATAATAGTCTTCAGGGGGTGGGGACATGGAGGCCTTTTGCTTTCTATATTCTCTAAAATCATTTTCTATATTAGTTGAAAAGTTATCAATGATTATATATTATTTTTATAATTAGAATTTTTTTTTTCCTAACTAAAGATCCCTATGTCCCTTGAGTAGGAGCCAGGCTGGAAGCAGGACCTCTGGAGTAAACGACTCCAGTCTTATAACTTTCCCAAAGCCTCACATTTTTAGTACAGTGGGGCCTCACTTCCATATGCGCGCATCCCCATTCAGGGTCATTTTTCTCTGCCTCACCAGCCCATCACATCTCACTCACCTTTCCCCTGAGGCCAGGGAAAGCAGACCGCTTGGAGGTGACTCCATGGGCTGTGTCTGACAGGTACAAAGGGAAACCTCTGCCAGCAAAAGATGTCACTTGGTATTAGCGTGGCTTTGACCTTCCCATCTGCCATGATGGCCTCCTATTACCTGCTGCTGCAGACCTACGTGCTCCGCCTGGAAGCCATCATGAACAGCATCTTGCTCTTCTTCTGTGGCTCAGAGCTGCTACTTGAGGTGCTCGCCCTGGCCGCCTTCTCCAGGTACTGCTGCTGAGGGACCATTTCCCATCACCAGAGGGTTGGGATCCCGTCCCAGGGAGGGATTCATTATTCTTCTGAAGCCTGAGGGATCTAGAAACCTTTTTTCTAGAGGGGGAAAGGAGTGTCATAGGACTGCCTTTTCCGTTTAGGGTAGGTAGAAAATTTCCCACTTAGGGAAGATATTCTCCTCGTTCTTTGGGGCCAAGAGGTTTGGAATATAGAACAGACCAGGCCAGCTGCTCTTGTTCACTGGTCTTTTAACATTTTCTTTCTTTCTTTCTGCCATCAGTACGGACAGGATTTGAAGTACAAAAATTTCAGCCAATAGCCCATCAAGCTGACACCACACATACTTCTGGTACTTTAGTCACACCAGTGAGAATTGGTGGGTCAAGTTGTCCTGGGAAAGGTTGTGCAGCACAGACATTTGGGCAACCAACCCAGCATAAGGCCAGTGGGCACCATCTTCCAAACCAGGACCATCAACTGAAGAGACTCTTGTATACTCCAGTATAGGGAGGGGCAGGGCTATCCCCATCCTGGCCCTTCTCAGAACCAATTCCCTGCTGACCTCAAGTTCACCTCTTTGATCATTGTGGCCAGAGCATCTTCTGTGGACCATCTAGGCTCCTTGGGCTTCCAGCAGGACTTGAGCCACATGCCCCCTTCATGTGCTGTGCCACACCTGTCCTGCATGAGCACCGAGAGCCTCATGTTCGTGGGCTCCCAGAGTGATGCAAAAGCCTCTCACCGCATTCCTCAAGGAGACTGAGCTCCAGAACTTTTTTAGTAGCTCCTAGTGTTATTTTTCTACTCTCATCATGAAACAAACATTAATTTTATAATAAATATGTATTTTCTGTTGTGGCGGTTGCAGCCTTTTCCTTATGGCACCTGTCCCTCGAATTTCATCCACTTCAAGAGAGGGTAGAGACTACCCCAGCAGTTTGTTGTTAGGCCGCGCTTAGTGGTACACTGTGGACACAAGGGCCGAGATGACCAATGACTTTCTACCCCAAGCTGCAGCCTGAATTAGGCCCTAAAGGCACCACTATCCTCTTTTATCTTCTTCAGGTCTGCCATCCTATAAAAGATTGCTTATGTGCCCCACTTGTGCCCCAGAGTTAGCATCCTGTCTCATTCCTCTTGCAGGTAATTGTCAGTTCCTCTCTAGGATGGGTTATGTGTAACTGGAAGAAGCATATTCTGAACTTACCAAAATTTTGATTGTTTTTTGGTCATTTATTTTAAAATTTTGAGTTAACATAAAAGGAACACATACTTTTTTTTTTTCTTAAGCTGAGGACCATCACTTTAGATGAGTGTATCAGTTTTTTCTCCAACTAACTATCTTTAAAATTGTTCCTCATCTTCCTTGGTAGTGGCCATGTTTTTTAGCCTCAAGAATCCACTTTAGGAAACCTTGAGGCCCTTCTGTTTACTCTCAGATGAACCCTAGAATATCTGCTCTTACTCAGAGTAAAAAGTAACTGACCACTAAATATTCTGTGCTGGTTTTTAACTTGCCTTATTTCCTGTCATCAGGCTCATCCTCATCCTATGAGGGCCTCCACTGTCCAAAGCACTGATGCTTTTCTTGTTTTCTATCCCTCTGTGCCCTTGCCTCCCAGCTGCCCTTGAGATCTACCGAAAAACTATAGTAGACAGGTCTAATCAACTATGAAATTGTAACAAAAAGTCCAACAGGAACTGCCCTGATTTTTCAATCACAGATCCCACTAATACAAATTTTTTGCTGCTTCTCTCACTGCTGCTTTGTCTAGCCCTGCTTTGAAGAAATCACTGGTATCAAACCGGAGAAGAGCCCATTCTCCATGGCCTCCCTATTTCATTTAGAGGTTCAGTGGTTAAGGTACCCTTCCAGCAACACGGATAAATGAATGGAAGGCTCAGCTGGATGTTTAGAAGTGGCTTATAAAACCTACATGTTAGAATTCAAAGGGACTTACATTAGCGATCAACTAAGTCTAATCCCCCACTTTGCAGGCTTAGAGGTAAGGAAGTAACATAGCCAGCACCACACAACTGGTTATTAACAGGTGGAACTAGAAGCCTTGCCTTAGGAGGCTCAGTCGGGATCAAGTAAATTCCATTGCTCAACAGGTACCAATTGAGGATGAGGATAATGGTTGAAAATGCAGCTATGGCCAGGTGCAATGGCGCATACCTATAAGCCCGGCACTTTAGGAGGCTGAGGCAGGAGGATTGTTTGAGCCCAGAAATTTGAGGTTGCAGTGAGCTACGCTTGCAACATTGTACTCTAGCTGGGGTGACAGAGCAAGACCCAGTCTTAAAAAAAAGAAAAAAGAAAAAGAAAATGCAGCTATGATTAGGAATAGGAGGTCCTCTCATTTACTTCATAGTTATGTGGAAGTTTAGTGCATTGTGCTTCTGGTGGGTTGCTCCCTGAGTGTTCATTCTTCCTGAAGCTTATTGGAGCCACCAGTGTAGATGCAGTTAGTCACGCCAGAGTAGAACATCATACAACAGAAATGGAGGCAGTGGAGGATGGGAATCGGCATAGTCTTTCAGGGTTAATGTGGCCAGAGGCTGTGCTCACCAGAGTCAAGGGAGGCTACTATAGCCCATATAGACCTGGAAGCACCACCATTCTGGGACAGCGGAGAGGGCTGAGTAAAGGATCAGGCCCTGGTCACATGCTGGTAGAGGCTACTCACACT
This sequence comes from Propithecus coquereli, assembly GCF_000956105.1. Lineage (NCBI taxonomy): Eukaryota > Metazoa > Chordata > Mammalia > Primates > Indriidae > Propithecus > Propithecus coquereli. The sequence goes on from NW_012153896.1 coordinate 287,199, forward strand.
CATGGCTAGAACCAGCAAGTGACTGCAGTGGCCACCTCTATGAGCTGAGGCCTGGCCCGGTTTCTGAAACATTTAGGACACACAGATTCAGGTTTCTGGCTCCATACCGCAGCAGCAACTCGTAGGAGACTATTAGTGATCCAATGCCTGGCAGAGTATATTTAATCCATGTAATGATCCTATGAGGCAGAAGGAAATCGCCTCACAGTGTCATGTGTCCAAGGGCATTTAGCTTAGAAATAAGAGTTGGGATTTGAACCCAGAGTAACCTAAGTTCCTTCCCTTTCTACACCATCATGGTACCTCCTAGATGAAACTGAATGTATTTATGTCTCTAAGCTAGCAGTCCTCATGCTTGTTTACGTAAGTCACCTGGGCTATAAAAAGCAGATTCCTAGACCTTAAGTAGAGACTGATGCAGCCCAGGAATAGGCACTTTAGCACACAAGGCACATAAATGAAATGCAGGTGACTGTGGAACCCACCCTGAGAACTCTGGTTTACATTCTGAGGCACTCCAACTATTTTTTTTTCTCCCTTTAAGTTTCACATAATCATAGACCCTCTAAGGAATTTCCCCTCCTAAAAGTTATTTTTACACTGATCTTGCCTTTTCTGATACCAATACACATCCGGTCTGTGGGTCACCTTTTCATCATCTAACCCTCTTCTTGTTCACCTGGCTTTTTAAAAAGCCAAAAGCTTTTCTGGAATCCCAACATCACCCCACACTTCTAAGCTTTCTGATCTGTACTTCCTCATATTTAGGTAGTTTACAAAACAAATTCACGTATGTTATCTTTGATTCTTAACACATCCCTGTGGAAGGCAGAGAACAGCTATTATTTTCATCTTACAGATGAAAAAGAACAGGGTTATGCTGCTTGTCCATGGTTAAGTAAACAGATGTGGAAGTAGGCACTAGCAATCAGGTTTTTTTTTTTTTTTTGAGACAAAGTCTCACTTTGTTGCCCGGGCTAGAGTGCTGTGGCTTCAGCCTAGCTCACAGCAACCTCAAACTCCTGGGCTCAAGTGATCCTCCTGCCTCAGCCTCCCGAGTAGCTGGGACCGTAGGCATGCGCCACCATGCCCGACTAATTTTTTCTATATATATATTTTTAGTTGTCCAGATAATTTCTTTCTATTTTTAGTAGAGACGGGGTCTCGCTCTTGCTCAGGCTGGTCTCGAACTCCTGACCTTGAGCAATCCACCCGCCTCGGCCTCCCAGAGTGCTAGGATTACAGGCGTGAGCCACGGTGCCCGGCCTGCAATCAGGTTTTCTAACTCCTACTGGAGGATTCTTTCCTTTCTGGACTTGATAACATTGGAACTGACTGTACAAGGTAGGAAATCTGCTCTGAAAATCTCTTAGGCATCTTGAAAGGTAAAGACTGACTTGGAAGTTTTCTTTAACCAGGTTGTTTAGATGGCCAAGGAAAAAAGCTAAACCTCAAGGGATGCCTCCAAAGGTTTGCACTAGACATGCAGGAGGCTAACCACAGTGAACTAAAGCCATAGAGAAGCCACTGCCCAACATGCAAGTCTGGCTGAGAACCTGGGGTTTCACTGCCTTGCCGCAGTGTCTACATCAGCCCGTGCCCACGCCCCAGACACCTCAACAAATCTATTCAATGCAGAATCCATAAAACAGCTCACACCCCATTTATTATTTAAAAATATTTTGTTACAAAAGGAAAAAAATACAATGCAGTATAAAAGATTGACAGCGTCATCAAGTTTATTACACAATTTTCAACCTATCAGAAAGACAAACAAATCACTGACAACAGGGGGATGGGACCTTGGCCTTTTTGAGGGTTGGGTTTTTTCCTTTTGCTATCAGGAAATAAAACTAAAAATTGTGTCATTGAGTAAAAACAAAACAAAAATGGGGAGAAAAAATTCTCCGGGTAAACTGCATTTCTGGTATTCTCTATATATTTTTTTTCCTTAAACTGACACCTTACTTGGTTTTCTCTACATTTTAAAAAGACACCCGGAGCTGCTCTCGAGGATAAGCACATCACTTAACACTTGGCCAATGGGTGGGATGCCATGTTCTGAAGTGGAGGTGGGGATGGGGTTGGGGGACAGGGGAAAAAAAGCTACAACGTGTAGCCTCTGTCCCAAGGGAATGTGCCTCTCCAACCCTGGGGGGGACTCCCTCAGTGACTGAGGGCTATGTCAGAAACGTGCTGGGAACAGGGGAAAGGTTCAGTCCAATTCAGTCTCTCCCCTGAGCCAGAAGGGTCTCCAGTGACCCTATGTCTCACATGCCAAGTCTTATCTCACATGCCACGTCTCATCTCATGTTAGATGTCATGTGTCCTATAGATGCATGCAGAAGTAGCATCACCCCATGGGTACTGCAGGACCCTGTTGTTGCCTCCTCCTTCAGCAGCAACCACGTCACAATTTGGATGTTATGGGAAAAGCAATTCCATTTGCCTGTGTAGAAAATGGCTCCCAGAGTGCTGATCCTTAGGAGTCTGAGCTGAGTTCGTTCAAGCCAGGCTCCATTTCTTTCTGCTCCTTATCAGAGGCAGGAAGTACCTCCAAGCAGAGCAAGAGGAGCTATTAAGTCAATAGTCAAAAGGTGAAAAAAACACCGAATTTGTGACTTTACCTGCCTACTAGTGCCAGGCTATCTCACAATAAGTAAAAGTAATGTACCGGGGGATGCAAGCCCATGCTTACATCAAACCTGAAAAAAGAAAAGCCTATGGAAGTAGGCCATACCCTGCCCAACTTGCCTCCCTCCCCACTCCTCCTGGTACTTCACAAGGGTCTTCATTGCTGAGGTCCCAATGTCCCCATCTCCCAACGGCAATACCTTCCTCTAAAACAAGGAAGCAGCCTTCTTGGGGAAAGGGCTCCATGTGTTAAATGGGAAAGCCCCAGGGAAATGGAACAACTAAGAGCTGGTTATTGCAAGAGGCAACCAAGCACTAAGCAGCAGAGGATGGTAATCGGCTCTGCCAGGCTTCCCAGCAGAAAGCAACCTCACAGGCCTTCTCTGCTTAGGAGGGGCAAGTCCACCGAGAAGGCTGGGCAGCGGAGAGGTGAAAGGGTTCAGCCCTCTGGGAGGCCAGGGAAATAAACCGTCAGTATATGTGAGGGAAAAGCAAGAACAGAAGTAGTTTTTCATAAGGTAATTTCTGTTCTCATGGTCCCTCCTCAAAGGGCTGGGAAGCTAAAGGAGTTAAACAAAGAAGTGGTATGTCAGCAAGGGGTTTAGACCCTCTTGGCCCCATCAAATCTAGTGCTGAGGGCAGGACCCTGGGCATATTTGGCACACCCGGTCACTCTTCTAGATCCCACTTGGAAGATCCATTTTCTTTGGGAAGAAAGTCTTCCCATCAACCTCACCACAACTGCTCTTGGAGAATCAGAAACTCATACATTTCCTTGAACAAAGCACCATTCTCTATGGAGACCAGGGGCCTGGACATGTTGTTTTCTTTTCTTCTTGTCTGCCACCCTTCCCAACCACATGAAGTCTTTAGGTTCTTTCTCCTGGCAAACAGGAGGTGTGGGATTGGGAAGGCTGCCAAGCAATCTTCAATCCTGTAGGGCAGAGGGTATTCCCTGGGTGTCTGGAGGGAGTTAGGGGTTTGGAGGAAGGGGAAGGGGTGGAGCGGCCTCCGTCCTTTAGTCCTGATCAAGGTGAGGAGATGCAAGTCCATTAAAAAAAAATTTGCTTCCAACCAGACTCCTGCAATGAGAAAATTAGAAGAGAAGAAAGAAAACACAAGTTAGCGGTAACTTTCAGATTGATAAGAGCTTATATGAAACACGCAGGCATTTTCTAAAGTTAAAACATAAGAAGCAGGGGATGTAGACAGAGTGCAAGCCTGGGAAAGTAAAAGAAAGCAGGGCTGTCTGACACTAGAAGTGGTAAGAGAAATGGTGGGAGAAGCAGCTACATTGAGGAAAAAAAAGCAGTTTGGTTGAAAAGGAGACTGTGGAAAAGTATGGAAACTGTAATGTCATCAAAAGTTGCTATGAGGGAATATGATGAGTTTAAATACTGTTTCAGAAAATCTGTTCTGAGCAAGTCATAGATTACCTTAAGGGGAAAGAAAAAAAATCTGGAAATGTGAGGTACCATGTTAAGAAAATAAGCATATACACAACCAAATCCATTAACCCCTCAACACCCAAGAGGCCCTAGCAGGGACCATGCACTTATAGCAAACTCCTAAGTATTTTGTTTTCTTTTAAAAAAGTCCCGGTTGGGAGGGGGAATGGGGGACAAGGGCAACATACGTAACCTAAACATCTGTACCCCCATAATATGCTGGAAAAAAAAAAAAGTCCTGGTTAAAACAATGTCCTTATGAGTACGTGTGTGTACACATAGCCCCAGAGATTTTCCAAATTGTACTAAAACTCAAGAGATTTTAAGTCTTTCCCCACAAGACAGCCATGGGTGAGGTACCAAGAAGCATGCTAATACCAAGCAGGAATGACGTGGCCAGGCCAGAACAGAAAGCAGACCATGAAGTAAAAGGAATAATCAGTAGTCACCTTGAAAAAACCCTAAAAGCACAGTTAAGACCTTTCTACCCAACAGTCAGGGTTTATTAAGACACTTGTAACATGGCCATTAGACTTAAGGTCCCTAGTACATACACTTAGCCCTTGTTCCAATGTTGCAACATCAATCTCTGGGTGGTAGCATGGTCAGTCTGACCACATAAAACAGAATTAGTAGTCAAAAGGAAAAGAGGGGAATTAAATTCAGGCTTAGAATTTCTATTTTAATGCTCAAAATGGCAACACAGCCTATACACAAATGCTTATCCTTTCTGTATGTGCTTTTGTAAAGTGGCGTCATAAAACCTAGAGGAGCTATCCAAGAAGACAAGACATCCACATGCTGCCTGATCCTTCTACACACTGAAATGGCACTATTTTCAGCTTGGAACCTCAGAACCTGTGTGGCCTCTGCCTTGCTGGCCTCTCTAAACACCTATGCAGGCACGTGTTTGTCCCATTTTCTATAAGGAAAAAATCGAAGCCCTCAGTGTATTCTCAGTTTCACACCATTAGGGCTTCTGAATCTTTGCATTGGATAAAAATTGACAGAAAGCTCAGTTTTCAATGGATTGGCGATAGGAACGAGGTAAGAATGACTATATTTCAAGTAGGGCAATGTCCTAACACAATGAGATAACTGACATAGTTGAGGGAAAAAGTCAAAGCCACAGATTACCCAAGAATATCCTCAAACTCCAAAGCATACACACATATACCTCAGAAGAGAGATAATTTGTGAACTGTTCCTTCAAAACAAGTTGCAGAGGATAACTAGTGTGTCATGAGAAGCTATAGCACCCAATTCTTAAAGGTCTAGGGCTACATTTTCGTGGTAATGTTGGAATGCAGGCAGAAATCAGTAATTGCTTCAGTGGGCCAATCAGCCTTCAGGATAGGCCCCAGAGTTGGGCCCTATCCCGAGGAAGGATGCGTTAAAGAAGGTTGCTGTTCTACTGCTGCCTCTGGACGGACCACACCTTTCACTCTTACGGAACAGCTGTTCATAGAATATAAATACGATTCTTTTCTAACCAAAAGGTTGCTGTACACAGAGCTTGCAAAATTAAGTTCTCTAAGGTAAATGAGGCCGTTGCACCATCTCCATAGCATGACACCTCCTAAGCCACAGCTTGGTAACTGCAGATGGAATTAAGTCCTTAGGATGAGAATGTGAGAAACTGACATTTTTTGGGTATCTGATTCAGTTCTTTCGGACTGAATTTTATTATTCAGATGGAATAACCAACATATATACAGGTGACCAGACAAGTGGGTAAGTAGAAAATTTGCCTGAGTTAATTTTCCTCCTCTTGTCATGGAGTTACACCAGTCAAATGACGGTTACAGGATTTTCAGTTATCCAGATGGAGTCATCCTCATAATGGCAGAAACAGTCCCATTTTATAAGTAGAAGACATGAAGCAAAGTGACAGCTAAAGATTCAGGTTGAGATGTTCAATCCCCACAGTACTAATGGATCAGTGGATCTCACTGATAATTTCCCTGTCAAAAGGCTGTCAGGAGCAAAGCCATCAGGAATGGTGACATGCAGTTATACGTTCTAACTAAACTGAATGCGGCCCCAGAGAATGTAATTCATGCTCTGCACAGGCCAATTAACACCTCCCTGGTCATTCTTATCCCAGGCAGCTCCAAAGGATATATAATGGCCTGCGTGTGGGTTTCAACCCACAAGTAACACTAGCAACTGTGCTCCCTCAAACAAGAAAAGGGAAATGCTGCTACTACTACAGAAAGGATGGGACCGGACCAAGACCTACTCTAACACCTGCCCTCCTGCCCACTCCCTGACACTGAATTAGGCCAAAGCTGTATGTGGGCTCCATCTACAGTCTGCTTTTCCAGAGGATATGTGGGTACTTCCCAAAACTCAATCTGCAAAATCCAAAAGTGTGTAGAAGCTACAGCCTAACTGTTGATTCTATGTGGGTTATCCTGGATTTCAATGTCAAGCATTCTAGGATTTTGTGGAATAAAAGAGTGGTTAAGAACAGAGAAGGGAGGCAGATAAAAAATACTAGTAACTTTTCATCTTCCCACTTATTTGCCTCCTATGGAAGCTATATTCCCACTTATTTACCACCAATTCCTAGCTATAAATCTGTTTAATGGTAGGTAATGCCAAAGAACAAGGTAGAGGGCAGTAGCCAAACATAAGAGGAATATTTTGTTAGTAACTTATCACTAGGCAAAATATTGCAGAATTTCCCGATTGTTAACAGTCTAGCCATTGCTCAACTCTAAGGACTCACGCCTGGTAAGGATTTCTTTTCCCTTCTTCATCCAGTCATCCATATAACCACCCCAAAGACACCGAACAGAACTATTTGTTCTTTCCTCTCACCTTCTTTCTCAATTATCATGACACCAGACCAATGAAACAGGCAAAAGACCAAGAACATCTTCATAAGGTAACTGATGTAAGACATAAAAGTGGGAAGTCCTAGAGACTTATAAGTTTGCAATCACAAAATTGAGAAGAGACCCTAAAGTTATCTGGGTCATGCAATAGCCTCTAGGAACCACAGACAGACTCTCCTACCCAGAGTATGGCCTATTTTAAAGATCTCTACAGAAAGAGAGTCAACAGCTGCACTTGTTTACTTATATACTACAAACGATCTTTGCTAGAAGCTTTTTTTTTTTTTTGAGACAGTCTCACTCTTTTTGCCCGGGCTAGAGTGAGTGCCGTGGCGTCAGCCTAGCTCACAGCAACCTCACAAACTCCTGGGCTCAAGTGATCCTTCTGCCTCAGCCTCCCGAGTAGCTGGGACTACAGGCATGCGCCACCATGCCCGGCTAATTTATTTTCTATATATTTTTAGTTGACCGATTAATTTCTTTCTAATTTTAGTAGAGGCGGGGTCTCACTCTTGCTCAGGCTGGTCTCGAACTCCTGAGCTCAAACAATCCGCCCGCCTCGGCCTCCCAAAGTGCTAGGATTACAGGCGTAAGCCACTGCGCCCGGCCCTACTAGAAGCTTTCTTTCAGTTGGGATTGCTGAACTGGTGGGATGTAATCTGAAGCTACAGCCTCCTCCACTACCCCCTACCTGGAGCCTTTCTGAGAATGAAAACACCACAGCAAAAAAACAGAGCTGAGAGAAGCAGACAGAGTAAGTCCTGGTGACACAGCCAGAGCCCCTGGATCTAGCCAATCCTAACTGAACTTGAGTTTTTCAATTACTTGAACTAATAGTTTTCCTCCCAACTCCTGCTTTTGTTTTCCTTTAAAAAAAAAAAAAACTTCGTCAGTAAGTTTTTTTCCAAACACAAAAATATCCTTTCATTGAAGTTAATTATCTTCCACATAATCTCTAAGGCTATTAAATATAATTTTTCCAGATCAGCTTTATTCTGACTGAAGTATACCAATTTTCAAAAGCTTCGTAATAGATGTTAACTCTTAAAATTATTAATGTCGTCCCTTGAAAACTAAATAGGCAATGGTTTTACTTTTCTGTTTTGGTCAATTTTCCTGACTTTTTTACTTGAAAGTTTGGTGGAGTTAAAATATAACAATAATGGCTATCACTGGTAGGGTTAAAATATAAAAACAATGGCTATCATTTATTGAGAACTTACTATGTGGCAGGCATTGTGAGTGCTAAATGCTCTACATGGATTATCTCACTGTATACTCAGCAAGCCACTGAGACCTTTGCTCTTACTATGTTCATTTACAGATGAGGAAACTGAGAAACAGGAAGTGATATGTCTTATTACTGGAACTGGTGTCTGACTGTAGATGCCACGTTCTCAGCCATTATGCCATGCTGTGACTGAGATATCAGGTTAAGGCAGTCAAGAAACAGCCGAATCTCAGCGTGAGGTTACCCACAAAAAAGCAGGAAACCTGCTGTGAACTTCCAGTTACCTAAGTTAAAAGTCTTTACCACCCCCATTGCCTTTACTTTTGCTGAGAGCAAGAGCGAGCAAGAGAACAAGAGAGAGACAGACAGACAGAAAGAAAGAATTATTCACTATAAATCTTTCTTTCATAAAAGATCATCCACCAGCCAGGAAGGGGGCTCCTTCCCACCTTTCTCAGTGGTGCCGGTCCCGTTCTCTATCCCGGTGTCTCTCGTGCTCCCGGTTCCTTTCTTGGAAATAATCATCATGCCGATCTTCATTATGAAGCAGATCCCGATGCCTCCTGCTGCTCTCCCGGGACCGGCTAGGTGACCTTTCCCGGGACCGATGTCTTTTCCTATTAGAAAGATCCTTCAGCCTCACTCAGAGGGCCTACCAGATTCCTTCCAACAGGTGCTGTTTTCATGACTTTCATTATTTGCCTAAACTACTCTTCTATTACTCTATCATGGGCCCACTGTCTGAGGATCTTAGCTCTTCAAAGACTAATCTTTTTTCTGGAAAATAAGTTAAATTTGTTGAGATCATACTAATGTATTGGGCACAGTAAGAATTTTACATGCATTATTTGACCTAATCTTTACAACATATCTGTAAGATAAGTACTAATATTGTTCCTTTTCAAAAAATGAGGCTTAGAAAATTGACTAAATTCCACACGCAAGAAAAGTCACACAGGTAGTTAACAGCAGAATTGGGATTCCAATCCAAGCTTGTATGGCTCCAAAGCCCATATTCTTAAATGTACCAGTCTGTGTTTTTCCCTAAATGAGCCCACTGCCTCACCCAACAGATTCCAGATAATACAACACTTATTAATGGAAGTGTTTGATTAATTTATTCCCCATAAAGATATGAAGGCTAGGTCCACTCTTTCAGCCAGGTCCCTGTCAGATACCCTGGCTTCCTTTCCTTCCCCGTCCCTTTGAAGAGTAGTGCTCAGGGCTGGGAGGCGCTGACATAATCATCAACTCACCTGGAAGAGCTCCCGCTGGCACCCACGCTGTAGGACTTGGCTTCAATGCCATGAAGACAGTCCTTAAGAGAGGAGATGAGGACACGGCAACGCTCATCATTGGCGACCCGGGACTGTTTGATAACCGCGATGGCTGTGAGCAGCGTCTCAATCGCGTCACTGTAATCCCCTGAGACGGGATGGATGGGAAAAGGCCAAGAATGAGCAGAGGCAGTAAACTACCTAGATCAAAAGGAGAACTCAGAAGGACTCAAACCAAGAGTGACTAGCTATCCCAAAGAACCATGGTAAAAAGACAAGGCAAACATAGCAAGTAAGTATAAAGTTGGATGACACCTATCTTCCAGTGGTTTAGAATCTGACAGATGTTGTCAGATGTCGCTAATGGATGTACACACTGGTATATTGTTGTCCAAGGACTATTTGACAATATCTATTAAAATAAACAATGTATGTATTTTTTGACCCAGCAATTCTACTATACATTTTCTACTTCTGTTCAAAAGTGTGTATCTTCAGCAATGTCTCAGTGTGGTTTGTTATATTACCTTCAATAAAGTCTGGCTGCCTAAATTAAGAAACATTGCTTCTATTGAATATTATATAGTTGTTAAAAAGCAGGAGGTAAATCTGTACGAAAACAAAGTAATCCATGTAAGGCACTTAGCACAGTGCCAGGCACACAGTAAGGACTCAATAAATGCTATATTATATATGGATATATTAGGTGTCCCAAATATAGTAATTGAAAAAAAGTTGCAAAACCACATTCCATTTTTGTAAAAACAATCAAAATTATATATGTTGTTATATGCACAGAAAAAAATCTAGGGTATACATTAAATTGTAAAGGGTGGTCTTGTCCTTATATAGAAGACTTTCATTTTTTAACACTGCATTACTTTTACTGAATTACTTTTAATTTAATAAAATTTAATATAACCAAAAATGTGTACACATACGTTATGTATGTATAAAACATGTATATAAAATATATGTATAAATTAAAAAAAAATTATGCTGCCATCAAAAACTAGCCCTTTCACTTCTCAAATCTGAGCAATCTCTGGCTCAGGGTTAGTGGTCATGGGATAGGTACTTGCACTTTGCTTTTCCAAGCCAAGTCAAGAACAGAAGACATACAAAGAAAGCATGAATCCAGACAGGGGTCCAGTGAAGATGAGGACTGTGCCAGGCAATAAGAATAGAAACTACAGAGGGACCGTGATCCTGTGGAGGCCAGGGAACACCAGGACACCAGCTCCACCCTGACGGCAAATTTTTGCCTGTTTTGTTGGCACGTTCTTATAAATATTTGTGTCTGAGTGACTGGAATGAGAACAAAAAGGCAAGGAAATAAAAATTCAGTTATTGATCATCTCAGTGTCAAGGAACTGGAGGCAAAGAAGGAACAATGGTGATTTTCTTTATACTCCTCTGTATATTTGACTTGTCATAATGAGCATATATTACTTTTTAATTTAAGAAGATTCACTTAGAGGTCACTGTAGATTTTCTAGTGGAAAAAAAAAATTGAACATATACATTTTCTGTCTTTAACTTACTCTGTGAATTCAAATTTTGCAGCCAAAGATGAGAAAATATGGAAAACAGATGATAATATTTAAGGCTAACATATTTCTTAGATCTGACAGTCTACAGACATTTACATTCAGAAGGGGTACTCACAGGAAGAAGTAAATATGGCAAATGGCATGATGTAAAACCTGGACCCAAACCCTGAAACTTTCTAAAGCCTCTTCTTTTAGGAACCACAGATTTTATGACCAGGGCTTTCGGAATCATGACTGCTGGTTCTGCCCACTTAATACTGAGAGCAGGGTACAAGTTAGCTAGAAGGGTATAATATGCCTTAAAATGATGCCCGATAGACTTGCCTCTTTCTAGGATAGGTTACATGGATGCCATCAGCTCTGCTTAGACTCCTTCATGTAATCATTATCATATCATAATCTGTATCAAACCATCACCTAGTCAAGGCATCATTTCTAAAAACCCAGGGTCTATATTTAGCACCGGGTCTACTACACAGACACTAGATCTAAAGATCAACCACTGAGATCAATGGTTGATTCCCTGAGGCAGAAATTTCATTCTATGACAAATATCACAACGAGATGGTATTTATTATTTATATTCTAGGCACTAAGTTGGTTTTCATGGGGGCAGGTCTAGACACGGGATAAATAAGCAATACCATTGGAGCTTCCCAAAAGCCAAGAAATCAGGTTACATATTGCTCTGCAAAGTGTGCCACTCTTAATATCTAACAGTGCTCCAACTTTCATCTTGTTGAACTTTTGCCAATGGAAATGACAAAATCAGGGAAAAAACTAAAGGTAAGGAGAACAGAGCAAAGGTAAGTGTGAGGTACCTGCACTGGCTCCAGATACAGCTTTGGAAATGGCACTGCTAGAAATTGCTCTGTTTCGCTTCATGATCTCTTCAAATTCAGCTTCGCTCACCGTAGAGGGTGGAGGGCCCGAATCTCGGCTGCACAGAGATAACACCATTCCTAATTGCCCACACTCATTATTATTTTTACCATCCTCTATAGTTCCATGTTATTTAATTATAATTACTATGTAATGTCTTAAATGGTTCCCAGCCTGTTCATGTGTTCTGTATTCATCTTATCATTAAAGACAGAATTTATGTCATATACTTTGCAATTTGGATGACCCAATAGTGCTAGGCATTTGTAGTAGCTACTTATGGCACTCAATTTAATTAAACTCCTTAAAAGGTGTTATGAAAGACATGGTTTGGGTCAAGTGGTTAAGATGCAATCAAAACACAAAATAAAAATACTAACAAATTGATAGTAAATTATTTCCTAGGACTCAACACTATGACAACAGAGTATTCACAAGGGAAAGCACAAGGATTCAGTGCTTACTTCCTTAGGGAGAACAAAATGCTTAACACACCTTGTCTACCCTACTAATATCTTGGCTCAGATCTCAAAGGAACAAAACAGTCCTTACCTGCCATGATGGTTATAGGGTGCAGAGGCCTTCATGTAAGTATCTGGTGGAGGCCCCACTGTAGCATTTGGTGGGGGGAAGAAGGCTGGATTGAGGTGAAGGGCAGGTGGGATAGCCCCAGGGGGAGGTACGGCAAGATGAGGAGGTAATCGAGGAGGGGGGGGCATGAGATGCTGGTAGTGGATACCAGGAGGAGGAGGAGGGACCCCAAAGCTTGAGGAGAGAGGTGGTGGGGGTGGAATTGGTGGTGGGGGCAGACCCATCAGGGGAAGGGCTGAAGGAGGGCGATTGAAGTAGGGCAGCACACTGGGGGGCTTATCCACACGAGCGGATGAGGGTACAAGGTTCTCAGAGGGTGTGGCCCGTCCATCAGCAGAATCACTAGAATCTCGGGAGTGGGCCCGTGGAGGTATTCCTATGAAGCAAAACAAAACTAACATTACTGCCCAGGCTTTAGACAGACCCACAGGACCAGCTCATCCTTCAGCAAGAGTCTTCTGACACCATACGGAAGAAGGTGACTGAAGCAGCTGAGAAACAAGGTAAAATCATCTATTGCCCCTTTTCTTTGGCTTCAAAGAAAAAGGTCAGAAGCAACTCAGTGGAGACATAAACCCAAGAAGCAGTACCACTCTAATCCTGTCAAAGAATGCTCCTCATCCAGAACTCTCAAAGTGCTTTACTTTATCCTTCTATTTGTTTTCTATTTTTAAATGCAGTAAGATCCTAATAACCCATGATGAAATGACAGTGTTGAAGTACCTTTGCTGATGCTCAGCTGGATTCCAGCTGACTTGAAATCACATCCCCTGGAGAGTTTCAGGGTCTTTCTCCTTTGACTAGTACTAGTTGACCTTCTCCATCACAGCATACTGTGATGTTCTTTTTGCCAGAGTGCTTTGGCTAGGGAATTCGGGGGAAAAGAGGGAAGGGCAGGAAATGGATGGCACTTCTATCCACATACCAAAACCGGTAATTGGGGTAGGAAAGAGACACACATGAAGAGTAGAAGATTGGAGGTTAAGTGAGAAAAAAGAGAAAATGGGATAAGCCAAGAAAAGATATGCCCAACGAATGAGCAGATGGCACATAGCTGATGGCAAGGACTCTTGGCAAAAGTCTGGTACGAAATACACCTTGAATCTGGGGAACTACCACTGCATTTCAATGGCCTAAATTTTTTTACCTCTTAGGGCAGCCTACCAGGAACAACAGCATGGCGTGATGGTGTGGTGCAACACAGGCTCAGAGTATGTTTTATATACCTGGACACATGGCTTCTGACATCGTTAAGTCACTTGGTTAAACTTGTTCCCTCTTTCCAATTTACCAGTCTAAGCCTGTTCATGTGGAAGGCAACAGAAGAACAAGATAACATGGCTTTGGGAGTCCTGGAGGTGGAAAGATGCCACTGGCAGCAATTGTGGAGGGAAAGAAGAGTGTTACTTAAACTAAAACTTGACAGTTAATCCCAACTCCTGAGTAAAGCCTAAGGTGGGATCAACTACCCTGACAACCACCTTGATTTCTCTATTACAGAATACTGCCAGTGCTTGTGACAGCACCCTCTTGCTCTTTGTCTCAAACCCATCACAACCTGCTCCTTCCTCGAATTCTGTCAAATTGAAGACAGAAGAGGTTTCAGGCAAGGGTGATCCTCTGCCAGTTAACCACCTTCCTAGCTACTGTTTCCACATCTGCAAGTGTTCTGTTTTGTATCTATGGCTACAAGTCCCAAGACAGGCAACCATTTTTAAGCAGAGCAAGTCCACCAGCTTTAAAGTAACAGAGCCCAAGTCCAGCAACATGACAGAGCAGAAAAACAGCACTCAGTCACCATCATCTTTTCAGTCGAGAAAAGTAACGGTGAGGAGTAAACAGCTAAGCAGAGGTAGGAATGGTACCACTAACGTAGCTATAAAATTATGCACCTTAGGAAAGTCAGAAGAGGGCTGAATTACAGAAAGACTCCAAAGCAGAAAGGACTTGAAAAGTTGTCTAGGAAGAAAAATGCGTGCCTTCTAACGTGGAGCAATAGGAGCTCACAGCAAATCCACCTAGGCTCTCAATCCAGTTAAAAGAACAGCTGTTTCTATGCAAGAGAGAAGTGGCCATTATTTCTACCTGGAGGATACACTCATTCAATATAAGGCATTATTTTGAGAGCTGGACCTCAGCAATGACAGAATGTGGGTGATGAAACGTTTCCTCCCACTGTAGTAAAAGGAAAGTAAAGGTGGCTGGCTGTCTCAGGCAGGGCCTTGCAGGGTGGCTGCACCTTGTGAGATCAGGACAATCCAAGGTCTGGTCCTCAGGTTTCGCAGGTTCAGAAACTTGATTTTAACAAGTTCACCCAGGGGTGATCGGACCCTAGGAGACTGATTCATGCTAACCAAACTCACAAGAGACTGATTCATAAACCAGAATACCAATTTATTAATTTACAGTGAGAAATATAACTGCCAAGCAGACCGGAATACTTGTGTCGGCTGGTCAGCGCATTCTCTTCCCAGTAGGAGAGCCTAGTTGGGAAACCAAATTAGTATCAGAAGGTGGCTTGGTGAGTACAGAGTCAGAATAAAGGGAGTAAGATGAACTTAAGTGATACTGTCATCAAGCTAAGGTAGTACAATGCAATTTTCTTTACTAATGGGATATACTTGCCAAGCAGACTAAAATATTTGGTAATCAAAAGAGCACCCTTTCCCCTGGACAAAGCTGGAGAAATATTGTTAAATTCATATTCTCCAACACTCCTTTTGGTTGATTCCTTACAGAGCACCCTTCCAATGTATGTTTATGACAAGATTACAACCACCTTTATATATCCTAGTTACATCTTAGGGTGGCTGCTTCTTGATAATTTATAGAGGCATGTCTTAAAATTAAGCACTTTCACTGTATTCCTATTTTTAGATAGAAACACAGAATTTGGAGTTGAGAGGAACTTTAAACATCATGTATCTAGTTCAGATGGGGAAACAGGCCCTAAGCAATAAAGTGACTTGCCCAAGGTCACACAATGAGTTAGTGGCAGAACCAAATTATAATCTGAACCTACCTGACTCGCAGCACAATGCTTTCTTCTACATAAACCTTATTTTTTGGACTACCTATTGACCACGCCACCACCCATAACCACCATAACCCTCCCTCCTCAAACTCCTCCACGTTGTAGGCTGAGCCTACACTACAGAAAACAAACCCACAGACTTCCCCCGCTTCATACAGATGGTCTCCACGTACCCCCTCTTGGGACTCGGACGCACTCACGTTTCCGAGCCTGTGCCTCAAACTGTGACAGGTTCTGCCGGGTGGCCGGCCTCACATCTACTTTTTCTCCATTAAGAACTTTTCCTGGCAGGAGTTCCAACAATTTGTGGACAGAGTTTTCAGAGGCTACCACCACCTCAGCATACCTTGAGGAAGAAAAATTTTAAATGAGTGAAATCTACTAGACAACCAGAAGAGGAACAAAAAAAATTCTCTTCCACTTTTGGTGAAACTAAGTAAAGCAAAGGACATCTTGCTAAATAAAACATACATACACACACACAGCACTATGAACAACAAAAAGACAGCCTATAATCTTTCCATTTTTTTGGAATTAAGAATCAGTGTTCTTTGCCCCTCAACAGATGGATGTTCTACTACATTGTGCTGGGTTCCACTCTAATGCAGTTTGCCAAAACCAAGGCAATAGGCTGGGCCAGGGTGGGAGGGATTAAAATCCAGGGCCAAAATATAATGCAGATCTGTTATCCCAATAGTTACAAACGAAAAGGGCTTCTCAAATCCAGACCTCACCCTTTAGACTGGCCATTTGCTCGATTCTCTGCAAATTTCAACTCCACCACATCATAGACTCCTATAGAGCGAATAACCTGGATCAGCTGCTGGTCTGTGGTCCACTGGGGCCGGCAAGATGGAAAAGGAAGAAATGTCAAGAGCTACACCCCCAGCTCCGCCCCGAACGTCCCAAACCCAGCTCCCAAACCTAGGATTCTAGTCAACCATGACCTCCCAAGAGGAAACCCAAAAGCCCAGCAATATCTTAATTAGTACAGACTTTTCTTTCTGTTCTCACCCATAGAGAATTCCAAACTCACCCACCCCCAATCCCCATTATAGTGAATAAAAAGATTAAAACCTATTTCAACTTTGACTGCCATTTGGGCTGGCTGATCATCAGTTCAAACACCAATTGCTAGCAACTATTAATTACAGATCTGATAGGCTAGAGTTGACCACTGCCAGAACTTTCCCCTCAATATATACATTTCCTAATTTGGAAAAACCATCCCCACCACCAGCCCAAAAACATGTCACACAATAACTTTTGTAGAACAACAGTCACCACCTACCCCGAGTGCACTAGAGCTATCAAGGTCTTTGATCCCCATCACCCACCATTATCACAGGACCATCTAATGACCACCAAAGAGTTCAAGGTGTTCACTCTGAAATCTCGTCCCACAGATGACTCTGCTAGACATAAAGCCCCAGGGTCAGGGGCAGTAACAAGATGGCAGAAAAAGCAACTACCCACTTAATCATTGCTTTCTTCGGCACCAGTACGTCCTCAGGATAGTTCTCTTTCAGAGATCAATCCAACCTGATCCCAGGAAAAAGAAATCCAACCCCATCAGAGCACAAAGCAGTGCAACAGTGTATCTGAAAATGCCATCACCTCCCAGTGCTCTCCCTCCAGCCCACCCATTTTGGTTACCCACACTCACCCAGGAAAAGCTGCCCACATAGACGGCAGCTCGCCTATTACGCAGGCCACTGTAGGTATACAGGATTGCAGGGGTCTTGTCGTTGGGCTTGGGAGATGGCTCCTGACGAACAGGAGGAGGTGGCTCAGTGCTGCTGCTTCTGTCATCTGAAGGCTGTGAGGTGGCCGTCAACACATCATCATACAGGTCAATTTGATCTGTATTGTTGAACTCTGGGTCCTAAGACATGAGAGGTTGGCAAAGGTGGTTTTGCATACCATTCATTTTGTTCATTCTGTTTCACTCTAGTTGATTTAGAATCCACAGTCAAATACTTTGTAAAACAAAGTACAAAACTTCCTTGTCCTACTCTGGGAATCAAGGTAGGAAAAACTTCCTTTTGAAATAGTATCACTTAGTTATGTTTATATAGGTTTTTCTCCCAAGACCCTGTTAGTAGTCCATAACGTTTTTTAGCTTTAGCCACCTGTGAGAATCAAAAGGCACAAGATGATTAAGCAAGCAAAGTAAGAATGTATAAGGAGATGCATGTGCCACTGTTATCAATGAGGTCAGCTTCTAAAGACCACATCTAAGATACACTAATGGAAATTTATTTTCAACATCTTATGCTATTTCTAAAATGAAGAGTTACAAAAAACTCACTATTCTATTTAGTAAGAAACAGAGTAATTTTATTCAGAAATAGAAAGCAGGGGGAAAGCATGTTAAAGTGGGTACCAAAATGCCAAAAAGACAGGGAGTTACTGATTTAAACCCTTTGGTTTATACAAATGACTTAGGGAGGCTTTAAAGCTCATAGTACACAATCCCATCTTTCTAATAACCATCAAAGAAACATTAAAAACAAAAGTAAAAGGGAAGGGAATAACTTTGGGGGTTTTCTAAATTCCATTTCTCAAATGACATGCAGACCCAATAGACCACCAGGACATGTATCTAGGAGACAACAAAGATAATCAATGATATACAAAAACAGATAAAGTTGTCTAAAATATAAAGGCCAGAAAACAGAAAACAATAGGACAAGCACCTATATTATAAGCTATGTTACAGTAGGGATTTACAATATGAATATGTAGTCTGGAAAATGCGGGAAATATATACATTTTGCCTATGTGATATATTACTATATACTAAAACCCCTAAAACCATAACTACAACAACTGCTATACGGGATCTTAATGTTTCAGATTTTACAATGTAATTATCTCAGAGAAATCTTTTTATTTTAAGGGTCACACAAGTATTTTTATTACAAGAATCAGACAAAACATTCAAACAGTGCTAAAGAGGCTGCTGCTAAAATGACCAAGACAGAAGTTCAAAGTGTTTTAAGGAAACTACAGCTTGTTCATGTCAATGGTATCTTTTAAAACAGGGAACAAAGGAGGTACCTAAGTTAGGTAACTTGTCTAGTTCCTTAAAGAAACAGTCAGTTCCTCTAATGCAACTCAGGACAGGGGGCTCCAATAACTTTCCCCCTTCAATACCATCACAAGAACTGCTGATCCTGAAGGGATACCGGAGAGGAAAGACTCAGTACAAAACTTACTCTTAGACCTTTTGTAATCCTCACATCATCACAAACCTTTGGAAACAATCTTTTAGTTTCTCAGTTAATCTGAAGTACAGTAGAAGAAAATACACTATGATCTTGGATTGTTCTGATAGTGAAGGGGAAAGGATTCTACTTCTTGAAGCATGTAAACAATTTCAAATATTATAAATAGTCTAAGAAACCCCAAAGGAGAAGGCTTAAACCTTGTAAAAACATTAGAAATGGCAAAAGAGAGTAAACTTCTTTTTGTATACTGTTCACCAGGAGGGCCCAGGGAAAGAGAGTAAACTTTTTAGAGGCAACTTAAAAACAAGAAAAGGAATCAGTGAAGCAATAAGCACAGGAAGACTGTTCTAGTAATCAAACATATAAATAAGAATCTTTCATTAAAAAGGGAAGGCATGTGAAGAATGGGGAAAGAAGCTACACTGGAGTACAGGGTGTATAATAAATTGAGTAAGGTGATGTCAGCTAGGACTAATAACTTGACACTGTGTGTAGGTCATCTCCATAAAATATTGCGCAGCTCTTATGTCTCAAACCATCCCAACTCTAGACAGATCACTTATCTATTCATGTACCAGGTACGGTGAGTTATCCTTGTGGTTCAAGGTAGAGAAAGTCTTCTAAGTCACTTGTTCCTATCCAATGCCCTCATCCTTAAAGAGCACTACTTCATACCAAAGTTCTTTTTTTTTTTTTAAATCAAGGATTTTCAAATGAAAATAAGAAAATACTCCATCTTGGAGAGTCAATGGAAACAAACTGAGGTTCCTTCCATGCAGTATCTGTGATTCACAGATATGTAAGGTTGTAACACAAAAATTATCACTGAAAACTGAGTAATGCACATACAGATTTGGACAGCTCAAAGACCAAATACATCACTAGGAAATCCTTCATACTGTAAGCTTAGGCAACCAATCTACTCTTAAGATCCCTTAAAGAACAGACTTGATTCTGGAGGACCCTGGTGTATGATTACTACTTAAAGAAACAAAAGGATTCAATCAATCCAAAATTGTCACAAAATTCAAACGGTCTCTCTGGGCCATAGAGCCTCAGTTCAAAAAGGTTGGTGGGAACTGCACAGGCAGGCCTTTTGAGGGTTCTACTGAAGAAACAAGGTATCAAGTAGTGTTTGGATTTAAATCTGCTAGCATCACCAGAAATCAAAACCAAAAATAAAACCCCGTAATTTGCAAAAAGTAGTAAAAGTTGACTCAAAGGAATATAGAAAACTCAGAAAAGCAATAGTTTTGTTAATAAGTTAATATACTGTACCTTGCCCTTTTACCCATAAATATCTGACTTGTTTGAAATTAAAAAATCTTTTTCATATATTTAAGACAATCAACAGCCAAATTTAGATGACTCCACTCATTTTACTTATTCAGCTGGTATAGACAGAAAAATAGATAAAGGCCTGAGGTGTTTCTGGTGATTTATGCAGTGATAGATTAGGTTAAAGCAAAGCAAAACCTAATTCTACAAATCAAGACAAAAGTACAATGTTTTACAGGCACTGATGTTGAAAGTTTCATTCCAGGGAGATCAAACAGGAAATATTCATTTAATACTGAATGAAAATCTCAGGAAGAATTTTGTGTTCAATAGCACAGAAAGAACTGTGACTGCTTCTTTGTAAACAAAAGAGAACTCGTGTGATTTTCAAGTCAAATAATATCTTCCTCACCTGTATGCTCATTGTTCCTATCCAGCCCCCAGTTCCTGGTAACTAACTGAGGTAAATAACTAGCCTAGGATTAATCTCAAAGCAACCAACTTGATACCACTGTTTCTTTTCATTGCAACCAAGGCTCAATTAAAGTTTCTGGCTTTACCATGACCATTTTCACAGTTCTCACCTCACACCCTCCTTCCCCATCACTGTACTCGTTACCCCGCATTATCACTGTCCATCACCCCCAACCCGTCAGGACTGGAACCTATTTTAAGAACAGGGATACACTTTTTTTCCTTTTACCTCACTAAGCCTGGCAAAGTGCTTAGCAAACAGAAGTAGCTCAATAAATACTTCTTGATGGAAGCAACAAAGAGAACTGGCCATACTGTGCAAAGCCTGTCTCAGCAAGAAAAGAAACGGAGATAAAACATTGAGCAGAGCGACAGCTCTCAGTCACCTTTCCAGAGTTGTTCTCCCTAGCCCAAGGGAGCCGTTGCGGAGTCATCTAAATTTGGGAGTCCTGGGAATCCCAGGACTCCCAAAGAGAAATAATGTAGCTCTGTCAAAGAGGCTTTTCCAGCACATGCTGTAAGAGATCAGGGAATAAGCACCACAGGATTCCATCTAGGAAAAATGTTAATTTTCCTGGAGGAACAAAGTGCACACAAGGGGGTTCTCGTGCATGGGCCAGCTTCGGACGAATTAATAACAGTCTTAAAACATTCTAAAACAATTTTACTAGCTGCCTTCAGTCTAAGCCAGCTTCTAACAATTCTGGCCAAAGTTTTTATCATTTCTTTAGCAGCTTTCAGATTACACTAAAACCAACTTTGCCAAAAATTAACACATTTGTATGTGGGGGGGGGGGTGAGTGCCACTCTCCTCACCTTCCATAAAACATACGATATTCAAAATCCATACTTTCTTCAACTTGCCCAATGTCAAATATTGCCTATTTGGTATAAATGTCTACTGGAGTCCATCTACTATCTTTGGCCAGTCTTAGGCCCATAAAAAAGTCCTTTTAAACTAAAGAGACCAGAGAAAAATTGCTGAGGCCAGTAACTTCTACCGTGACAAAACAGTGACCACTGGACATGGCCTGTGTCCTATCTGACCTACAAATTTTATTGCTTAAGAAATTATGAAATCTCATTTTGTCAGACTAAATGTGGCCTGTGGTTAAGGACCCTGTTCTGCCTATTTCCCAAAGTGAACCAGCAGCATTGTTATCAACCCAAAGATAAGAATTCAGGGGGAAAAAGGTTTTCATTAACAACAGTGGAATTAAGGGAGTCTTCTTTTTTTGTTATCTTGAAAAATAAAACCCCGTAATTTGCAAAAAGTAGTAAAAGTTGACTCAAAGGAATATAGAAAACTCAGAAAAGCAATGGTTTTGTTAATAAGTTAATATACTGTACCTTGCCCTTTTACCCATAAATATCTGACTTGTTTGAAATTAAAAAATCTTTTTCATATATTTAAGACAATCAACAGCCAAATTTAGATGACTCCACAGTTTACCAGGAGACACAGGAAAACTGCTATTAAGTATAATTGGTGAAGCTGTACAATAGGTAGGATATCATTACACTATTCTACCTCCGTGTACACTTTAAAATCTCCGTGTTAAAAAGCCATAATGTATCAAAAAAATTTTTTTAAATGTTAACTTATGTGAAAAAAATGGCATTTATCAGCCTCTTCTGTTGCTTCATATCAAAGTCAAAGCCCAACCAGAGCACTTTCCTTCTGTAGCCCATTCATTACATGCTCCTTCCAGGTCCTTATGTGTACTCACTGGAAGATGTCAATGGGAAGAACCAGCTTACGTAAGTACAATGATGCTGAAAATAACCCAAGTAAGATCTTAGTAAGTTTTAAATAAAGACTTTGGAACATTCTTGAGATTTGACCTCAAGATGGCAAAACTGAACTGTATAGATTATTGTTTCAAGGGGAATTTTTGTATAATGCTGACACAATAAAAATATCAAGAGACCAACAAACCCAAGTTAGGGTAAGTAAGTGGGTCTACGCCTGTCTTTTAAATGGTTTGTCTAATGTCTTTACCCTTTATTTCTTCGTAGAAACAGTAAGGTTCATCAATAAAATTTATTTTACCAAAATGCCTATGGACTTCTCATGACTGGAGTCAAGCTACTTATAAAAGTAAGTAAAACTTAAAAACAATTGGAATGGAGCTGAAACTAAACGTTAAAGTATCTTTTTTACTGTGCCTCTTTATCCTTACAGGGGAGGGGACTACATTTCTCCAGTTGCAGTCTGAGAATCATATAAAGGAACAGGTATCGACATTGTCCTCATTAATAAATATTGTAGCAAATTCTGGTTTTTAAGTGTGGTTAGTCTTTGAGGAGACTGACATCCAACTTTGGCTTCCTGGGGGAGCAAGTTCCACAGGTTGATTCACCATTCTATTACACCTGATTTTTATGTACTCTTAAATCACAGCCTTTAAAGTTAAGCCTGGAGGTTCGAATTAACATGAAGCGGAATGGTGAGTAGTCTTTAAAGTCTCTGCTGGGGGGAAATTTTAGACCTGACAGAGGAGTGCTCAAGTCTAGGACTGGGACAGCCGGCAATTGGCACGGCTCGAAACCACTGCAAGTTTGCTGGAAGTAATTCCTTAGCTGATCGAGGAAAATCCGAAAGCTCCTGATGACCCCTCACCTGGTTGAACTCCTCGTCAGCGTATATATCAATCAAGTCCACTCCTTCTGACATGGCTCCGAAAGGAAGATCTCGAGCCGGGAAAATGGACAAAGTAAGAAAGATGCCACTGCAGTATTCAGAAAAGGACAAGAATTAGAAGGCATGAGGGTCCTGGGCTGGGAGGAAGGCAATGGTTGCCAACCTCCCATCTCTAGAGACGCAGCATCCCGGCAGCCCAAGCTCGGCCCCACCCGCTCCGCCCCGCCCCCGGCCTCGCGCCGCCCCCCGCTCTCCCAGGCCGCCGGGGCTCGCGGGGCTCGCTGCCCATCACCCTCCGGCCCGGCCCGGGTTGCGCCGCGTCGGTGTCGCAGCTGCCTGTGGCGCGACGGAAAAGTCCAGGCCTCGGCTCCCAGCGGCCCTCAGACCGCGTTGCGAAGAACGACCGCGGCGAAGCCCGCAGCCCTTGTCCGCCGCACCTGCCTAGGCCCCAAGACGGCCTCAGCCAGAGCCTCTGTGGGTCCGGAAACTCCAGCCGCCTCTGCTCCCCACCCAGGCCCAGTCCTCGCCCCCATCTAGGCCCGCCCCGCTCCCTCCCCACAGACCCGGCCCGGCGCCCTCGGTCCCCTCCCTCAAAGGCCCGCGCCTCCCTCCGCCCGCCGACTCCGACCGCCCCATCTCAACCGACCCCCTCCCCGCCTCGGCGCCGGCCCCGACCCCTCTTCCGGCTCAGGCGGCCCCCGGCCGCGCGCCCCCGTTACCGGGAATATGGCGGCGGCAGCGGCGAGTCCGGACTAGGCCCGAAGCGCGCGAACCGCTCTCCGCCTCAGGTCCCGCCCCCCCGCCGCCGGCGTCACACGCACCGCCACTTCCGCCATACGCAGGGACGTATCTTCCGGTTCAGGTCCTCCGCGGCGGCCGAAGTCTCCTGACCCGCGGCTGGGAGTTCCCGGAAGTGGCCAGGCAGCAGGTTTCCGGTGCAAGTTCGGAAAAATGTCTGTGGCCACCGTTTTCTCTACTCTGGCGCGGGTGAGCAGGGCGGAGGTTCTAGGTTAGGGTCTGGGCAGCGGGGACTCAGTTTTGGCTTCCTTTGTGGTCTTCGAGTCCGTGGGGAGCGTCCAACTGCCCGACAGCGCAGGGCAAGGGCAGACCCAAGGAGAGCCCGATCTTGCAGCTCAGAAAAGTCAGGTCCATCCTTTGGTGAACCTCCTGTGTGCTGGTCTGGTAATATCTGATTGAACGATCAATCATCGTGTGAGTCCCAATTCAGATCTCTCCAATGTCCCAGGGGGTGTTAGCCCAGCTGCCTCTGGGCGCCCCTTCTCCCTGTTCTTAAGTCTTGTTTAATGCCTTTCGCAGTTTCACATAGTATCTTGAGCTTTTTATTCTTCGTTTTGTTTATAATTGACACATGATAATTGTACATGTTTATGGGGTACAGTGTGATGTTTCAACACGTGTGTACGTTGTACAATGATCAAATCAGGGTAGTTAGCATGACCATCACCTCAAACCTTTATCATTTCTCTGTGGTGATAACTTTCAAGATCTTCTTTTCTAGCTATCATTATTATTACCTATAGTCACCCTACCATGTATTGAACACCTGAACTTATTCTTTCTAAATGTAACTTTGTACCCGTTGGGCGATCTCTCTCTTCCTTCTCCCCCCCATCTTTATTCGTTTTTAATATAGGCCTTCACCACTGTAAACTTTCCTCTAAGTACTGCTTTTATTGCACAGCATAATTTTTTTATATGTTGGATTTTAGGTTTTTTTCTTAAAGGTATTTTCTAATTTCCCTTTTGATTTCTGGCTTGACCCATTGGTTGTTCAAGAGTATGTTGTTTAATTTCCACGTATTTGTGAGTTTTCCGGTTTTCTTTCTGCTGTTAATTTCCGGTTTTATCCTATCTTTGTTTGAAAATATTCTTGGCATGATTTCAGTCTTAAATTGCTTAAGTTTTGTTTTGTGGTGTAACATGTGGTCTATCCTGGAGAATGAATGTTCGCTGTGCACTTAAGAAGAATGTGTATTCTGTTGTTGGGTGGAATGTTCTGTGTATGTGTTAGGTCCCTTTGATCTATAGTGTTATTCAAGTCCTCTATTTCCTTACTGATTTTCTGTCTGGATGTTCTATACATTACTGAAAGTGCATTGTTAAAATCTATGATTGTGTTACTGTCTATTTCTCCCTTTGGTTCTGTCAATATTTGCTTCATATATTTGGATGTTCTTTTTTTTTTTTTTTTTTGAGACAGTCTTACTCTTTTTGCCCGGGCTAGAGCGAGTGCCGTGGCGTCAGCCTAGCTCACAGCAACCTCAGACTCCTGGGCTCAAGCAATCCTACTGCCTCAGCTTCCCAAGTAGCTGGGACTACAGGCATGCGCCACCATGCCCGGCTAATTTTTT
>NW_012153896.1:313392-322900 GCF_000956105.1 Propithecus coquereli
GGAACATCATTTTTCAGCCTGCATGTGTCCTTAAATCTGAAACGAGTCTCTTAACTGGGCACAGTGGCACATACCTATAATCCCAGCTACTCGGGAGGCTGAGGCAGGAGGATCGCCTGAGCCCAAGAGTTCAAGTCCAGCCTGAGCAACATAGCAAGCCCTCATACCCTCATATCTCTCTTTCTTTTTCTGTCTCTTTCTTTTCTTTCTTTCCTTTTTTTTTTTAATACAGGGTCTTGCTGTGTCACCTGGGCTAGAGTGCAGCGGTGTCATCATAGCTCACAGCAACCTCAAACTCCTGAGCTTAAGGAATCCTTCTGCCTCAGCCTCCCAGGTAGCTGGGACTGCAGGCATGCACCACCATGCCCGGATAATTTTTTCTATATATTTTTAGTTGCCGGCTAATTTCTCTCTATTTTTAGTAGAGACAGGGCCTCGCTCTTGCTCAGGCTGGTCTCAAACTCCTGACCTCAAGCGATCCTCCCGCCTCGGCCTCCCAGAGTGCTAGGATTGCAGGCGTGAGCCACCATGTCCGGCCTTGGGTTTTTTTTTTCTTTGTCCATTCAGCTACTCTGTCTTTTGACTGGGGAATTTAATCCATTTATATTTAAAGTAATTACTGATATAGGGAAATACAGTCGTCCCCCAGGATGACTGTTCCAGGACTCCTCATGGATACCAAAATCCATGGATGCTCAAGTCTCTTGTATAAAATGGCATGGTATTTGCATAAATCATCTCTAGATTACTTATAATACCTAATATAATGTAAATACTACATAAATAATTATTACACTGTATTGTTTTTTATTGGTATAATCTTTTATTGTTGTGTTTATTTGCTATTTGTTTGGTTTTTTTCCCCCAAGTATTTTCAGTCCACAGTTAGTTCAATCCACAGTGGGTTGAGTCTGCAGATGTGGAGCGCCATTTGTACTTACTAGTGCCATTTTGTAAATTGTTTTTTGTCTTGTAGCTTTTTTGTTCCTTTTTTCCTTTCTTACTGTCATCCTTTGTGTTTTGTTGATTTTTTTTGTAGTGACACGCTTTGGTTCATTTCTCGTTTTCTTTTGTGTGTCTTCTGCAGGCATTTTCTTTGTGGTTACCATGGCTTTACATAAAACATAACAATCTATTCTAGGCTGATATCACCTTAATTTCCATTACATACAAAAACTCTGCTCTTCTACTCCCCCTTTTTATGTTATTAAGGTCAAAATTATATCTTTTTATGTTGTATATCAATTAAATTCTTAGAGTTGTGGTTATTTTTATACTTTTGTCTTTAACTTCTATGCCAAAATTAAAAGTGATTTGCATACCACTGTTAGAATATTACAATATTCCCCGTAATACTCTGAAATAAAAAATAAAAATAAAAAAGAATATTATAGTATTCTGTATTTGTATTTGCCTCTGCCAGTGAGCTTTATATTTTTATATGCTTATGTATTGCTGTCTAACATCCTCTCACTTCTACCCGAAGGATTCCCTTTAACATTTCTTTTAAGGCAGGTCTAGTGGTGATGAACTTCATAGGTTTTGCTTATCTGGAAAAGTCTTTATTTCTCCTACATTTTTGAAGGACAGTTTTGCTGATATAGTATATTTGGTTGGCATTTTTTTCTCTCAGCATTTTGAATTACATCATTTCATTCTTAGCCAGCAGGGTTTATACTGAGAAATTCTATGATATTCTCATGGGGGCTCTGTTATATGTGATGAGTTTCTTTTTCTTGCTGCTTTCTAAATTCTCTTTGTCTTTGATTTTTGACAATTTTTTTCTGGAAAAATAATTACCTTTAACAAAGGATATAAATACGAACCAGAGAAGCATACTTTTTAAAACAAAATAATTATAAAGATATTCATGGATGCAAAGACAACTCAAATATATTCCGTTATAAATTTCCAGTGATAATTTCTTTAATGTAGCTCATACCAGTGTCACACAATTCCCAGGGCTCATGGATCCATGCCACACCCAGTATTCTTTCATTTCTGGAATGCTGCCTTGAAACTAATAGAAAAAAATGGGTGAAATTTGGCTAGGATAATAAGAGATTCCAAATATTAGAATAATTTCCCTATGCTGCTGCTTCTGGTTCTCCCTATCTTGTTTGATTTCTGTAGAAATTGCTTACCCCACTAAATTATTTTAGTGTAGAAAGTAGGAATCTTTACCCTCAGTGTGCATCAGAATTTCCTGGAGGGCTTGTTAAAAAATGTATTTGCCGCCGGGCGCGGTGGCTCACGCCTGTAATCCTAGCACTCTGGGAGGCCGAGGCGGGCGGATTCTTTGAGCTCAGGAGTTCGAGACCAGCCTGGGCAAGAGCGAGACCCCGTCTCTACCAAAAGTAGAAAGAAATTAATTGGACAGCTAAAAATATATAGAAAAAATTAATTAGCCGGGCATGGTGGCGCATGCCTGTAGTCCCAGCTACTTGGGAGGCTGAGGCAGTAGGATTGCTTGAGCCCAGGAGTTTGAGGTTGCTGTGAGCTAGGCTGATGCCACGGCACTCACTCTAGCCAGGGCAACAGAGTGAGACTCTGTCTCAAAAAAATAAAAATAAAAATAAAAAAAATAAATGTATTTGCCAGTGCCCGATCCTAGAGATTCTAATCCAGAATATTTAGGGTAGGGCTTGGGCATCTGAATTTTCATTATATGCTATATTAGTTTGCTAGGGCTACCATAAAAAAATACCACAGACTGGGTGACTTAAACAACAGAAATTAATTTTTTCACAGTTCTGAAGGCTAAAAGTCCAAGATCAAGGTGTTGGCAGATTTAGTTTCTTTTGAGGTTTCTCTCCTTGGCTTGCAAATGGGCACCTTTTCACTGTGCCATGGTTTTTTTTACTTAAGAGAGGGGCTCTCAATATGTTGCCCAGACTGGGCTCGAAATCCTGGGCTCCAGTGATCCTCCTGCCTCAGACTTCTGAGTAGTTAGAACTACAGGCATGCTCCATGGTGCCCGGCTTTTTCTGACTTTTTATAAGTTCATTATATTGTGTCTCAGTGTGGACTTCTCTGGGTTCCTGCTATTTGGTTCATGCTAGCTCCTTGAATCTAGATGTCCATTCTTTCCCCAAATTTTGGAAGTTTTCCTCCATTATTTCTTCAAATAAACTTTCTTCCCCTTTCCTTTTTTCTCTGGGCTCCCGTAATGTGTATATTGATCTGTTCGAAGATGTCCCATAACTCCCTTAGTCTTTCTTTGCTCTTTTTCATTCTTTTTTTTTTTACTCCTCTGATTGGTAATTTCAAATGACCTGTCTTTGAGTTTGCTGACTCTTTTCTTTTACTTGATCAAGTCTGCTACTGAACCCCTCTCATGAATTTTGCATTTCAGTTATTCTTCAACTCCAAAATTTCTGTTTGGTTCTTTTTTTATGTTTTCTATCTTTCTGTTTTTGTTCTCATTTTGTTCAACCATTACTTTCCTGAGCTTGTTGAACCTCTTTATTACGTTTATTTTTAATTGTTTGTCAGATATTCTTATACCTCTGTTTCTTTAAGGTTAGTTTCTGAAGATTTATTTTGTTCTTTTAATTAGACCATGTTTTCCTGTTTGTTTGTGTACGCTGTAACTGTGTGCTGGAATCCCTGCATTTAAAAAAACATTCATCTCTCCCAGTCTTTACGGACTGTCCTCATACTAGCAATTGACCTTCACCAATCAGCCTGGTGAGAGATTCTGAGGGCCTCTCAATCCTTTTCTGAGAATGTGTCTTCTCTGTATTTGTGGGTTTAAATTCCCAGTTAGAGGGATTTGCTAGTTCCGTTTTCAGAGCTTGTAATTTTTTGTTGCCTGTGGTATCTGTCTGTAATACTGCAGTTTCTCTGGAGTTGTCACAAGTCACCCAGCTCTCTAATTCAGAAGGGCCTTCAGACTTCTAAAGTATGCCAGGTCCCATCAGTGTTCCAAGCTGGGCAAGACAGAAACCGGCCCCCAGGCAGCTCCCCAAAAATCACTGCCCCAAGGAGAGGCCACCAAACGATGTTGGCCTTTTTCTGCTATTTCAGGAGTCTTCTGGATCAGCAGCAAACCACTCACCTCTTTTGTTGTCAGTGGCCCCCCAGCATCTAGAGTATGCTGGGTCCTGTCAAGTGCTTCAAGACAGAAACCAGTTTCATGGGCAGCCCCCTGACAAGCTGGAACAATAGATGCACACTCCAGCTCTTTCCCTGCCCAGGGAGAAGCTGGGAGGTAGGGGTTTTCTCCTTGCTCTGCACTGAGCCAGGGATGGGCATTAGGATGAGTGAGTGCTTGCTAGTCTAAACTGTCACTCTTGTTCTCCATTGCCCTTCACATGGTGCCCTCTCCTGTCAGCACTTAGATTCAGGCAAGACAGAAACCAGCCCCTTGGGTGACCCCCCCCCAAAAAAAGTCTGAACATTGGACATACTTTTCAGTTTTCTCTTTCCCTCCCCAGGCAGAAGGCTGGGAGTTTTCTCATGATCGTGCCACACTGAACCTGGGTAGGGATGGAGGGACTGTGGCCAGTGAGTGCTACAAACTATTCTGCTGGCTTTGATGCAGCTGGTTTTGCCCCCGTCCGGGGTGCAGGAGCCTCTTGACTGGTTTCTGGATTTCTCACCAAGGGAATTAGACTATGTATTCTTGTTGAATCAGTGTGTCATTCAGGGGGAGAAGGGTCTGGGGCTTCCTGTTCTACCGTCTTGCTGAGGTCACCGCCTTCACATCTCATCTTGATAATTTATGCCCTTCTCTAGATTGGGAGCCTTTGGGGGATGAGGGACTATGCTATCTGTATGCTCAGGGTTTATGGGTGAGTGGATAGAATATAAACTATACTGTAAAAATTTTAAGGGAATGCTAACGAAAGAGAAATTATTTCTGCTGGGTTAATTTCTGGAAAGGCACTGGTTAAGAACACGTTTGCAGTTAGGACTAGGTTTCAATCCTAACTACAATTCTTATTTGGACAATTCGGGCTAAATTATTTAACCCCTCTGAGCCTCTGTTTCCTTGGCTGTCAAGTGGGGACAGTATCAGCATAACTTCTTAAAGATTAAATGAGATTGAATGCATTTAGCACCTAGTAAGCATTGGGTAAATGACAGTGATGATAGTTGTTATTATAAAGATGTTTGTGGTTTGTTTCAGACGCTTGCTCTGTCAAGACGCAGCCTGTTTTCTCCTTTGCTCAGCACAACATGGTTCAGACGCTTCTACAGAGGTGACAGCCCAACAGATTCTCAAAAAGACATGATTGAAATCCCTTTGCCTCCATGGCAGGAGAGAACTGATGAATCCATAGAAACCAAAAGAGCCCGCCTACTCTATGAGAGCAGAAAAAGGGGAATGTTGGAAAACTGCATTCTCCTTAGGTATGGGAATAGGAGTCTTATTATCACTTCTCTTTGACTAGAGGCAGCCTTTTCAACCTCTTTTTCTTTCTCATTTTTAGCCTCTTTGCTAAAGAACATCTGCAGCACATGACAGAGAAGCAGCTGAACCTCTATGATCGTCTGATTAACGAGCCTAGTAATGACTGGGATATTTACTACTGGGTCACAGGTACTGGGCATGATAAGCAGCGGTATGTGAAAATAGGATGACTTAGGCTGATTTGAGTCTGGAATTGTATCCTAGAAAATTTTGTTTCTTTTATTCATGCGATAGACACTCAACCCAAACACTGTTCAGATTTTTCCAAAGTGTCTAAAATTTCTTCTATCGGTTAAGGTTCTTTGTTTGCAAGACAGAATAGAAACCCATCTGTCTCACTTAAGCAAAAAGGGAATAATAATGGAAGGGTATGTGAAGCTCACCACATCAGAGGTTGAAGAAGAACCAAGCTAGGAATTGAGTGGAACCAGACAGCTCTGAAGTCTGTGTAGCAAGAGATCCTCAATAGTCTCATTCAGTCATTGCCTTTATGAGGAATGAGTTTTAACTGTGTATACTTAGGATTAGCTTTGGCTATGAGTAAATCCAAAACAATAATGGCTTAAACAAGATAGAATTATCTCTTCTCTGTCTCATGACAGGAGTCCAGAGTTAGGTGCTCCAGAGCTCATAGAGGGGCTTCAAAGAGTTCTAAGGTCCAGGTTTCTCCTGACTTGCTATTCCCTCATCCTTAGCATGTTTTGTCTGCCTCATGATCCGGGATGGCTACTGAAGCTCTATCTGGCATGTCCGTATTTCAGCCAGGAAAAAACTTGGGAGAAGAGCATACCCCTTCATTGTGGATCTTTCTTAGGAAATTACACATCACACTTCCACTTATTTTCCATTGGCCACAGCTTAGTTGCATGGCTACATGTAGCCATAGGGAAAAAATAATACACTCTGTTCCATGTGCCTAGCTACATTGGGAATTGTATTATCAATGAAAAATGGGAGAATGGATATTAGGGGTCATCTCATTCATTTCTGCCACACTCTGGGTCTCCTATTTTTGTGTCTTTACTCAGTATTTGTGTCAGAAAGTAGAAGTCATTCTACAGGGTTCTAAGAATAAAGAATGATAATACAGAGTCTAGAGGCATATACAATCATTGGAAAGCCCACAAAGTCTAAAATATTTACTGTCTGGCCCTTTACAGAACAAGTTTACCCCTGACTTACTGCATTTGAGATTCATTCATGTTGTTGTTTGTGTCATCAGTTCATTCTTCTGTACTGTTGAGTAACATCCCATTGTGGGGATGTATCAATGGTCCATTGATGAGTTGAAGGACATTGGGATTGTTTCTAGTTTTAGGGGATTATGAATAAAGCTACTGTAAACATTTGCATACAGATTTTCGTGAACATAGATTTTAGTTTTTCTTGGGTGGATACCCAGGAGAAGGACTTGCTAGGTCATGGTAAGTATATATTTAACTTTACAACAAGATTTTTCTGTAATGGGCCAAATGGTAAATATTTTAGGCTTTGCAGGCCATACAGTCTCTGTCATATCCACTCAGCTGTGTCTTTGTAGCATGCCAGCGGCCATAGACAATAGGTAAACAAATGAGTGTGACTATGTTCCAGTAAAACTTTATTTATGGCACTGAAATTTCAATTTCGTATAATTTTCATGTGCCATGAAATATTCTTTTACTTTTTTTTCCCCCAGCCATTAAAAAATCATTCTTAGTTCAGAGGCCCTGCAAAAATAGGCAACAGGCCAGACTTTGCTTACTTCTGTGCTAAGTGAAAAAGGTCAGACTCAAAGAGTACATACTGTGTGATTCCATTTATGTGATATTCTGGAAAAGGCAAAACTATAGGGACAGAAAACAGATCAGTGATTGCCAGAGAATGGGTGTGAAGGGAGGAGCTGATATTCTACATCTTTACCAGCATTTGGTATTATCAGGGTTTTGTTTTTAGCCATTCTAAGAAGTTTGTATTGGTATATCACTGTAGTTTTAATTGGCACATCCCTAATGACTAAAAATATTGAGGATCTTTTCAAGCGTTTATTTACCATTCATATATCATTGGTGATGTGTCTCTTCAACTCTCCCTCATCCCTTTTTTTAATTGGGTTTTCTGTTACTGAGTTTTAAGTGTTCTTAATTTATTCTAGATCAAAGTCCTTTATCAGATATGTGTCTTGCAAATTTTTTCTCCCCATCTATGGCTTGTCTTTTCAATTTCTTACATTGTCAAAAAGCAGTTTTTAATTATGGTGAAGTACATTGTGTCAATTGTGTATAGTGGATTGTGCTTTTGATATTGTGTCTTAAGAATTCTGCCAAATTCAAAGTCACAAAGATTTTCTGTTTTCTAGGAATTTTATAGTTTTAGAATCAACAGTTCAATTTTTACCAAACAAAAACCTACTTAGATTTTGATTGGGGTTGTTAACACAATAGATCAATAGGTCAGTCTTCCTGACATGAACATGATATACCTTCCATTTATCCAATATTTAGGTCTTCTTTGATTTCTTTTGTCAGTGTTAGTTATCTATTGTTGCATAACAAATTACCCCAAAACTTAGTGGCCTAAAGCAACCTGCATGTGTTATCTCACTGTTTCTGTGGGTCTGGAATCCAGGTATGACCTAGCTGGATCCTCTGCCTTACTGTCTGTCGCAAGGTTGCAGTCAAGCACGCTGTCAGCCTATGGTCTGGAGGCTCAACTAGGGAAGGATCTGGTTTCAAGCTCATTGTGGCATTGGCAGAATTCAGTTCCTCGCAGGCTCTTTGACTGAGGGCCTCAGTTCCTTGCTGGCTATTGCCTAGAGGCCACCCTCTGTTTTTTATCACAAAGACTTCTCCCACATGGCAGCTTGCCACCATCAAAGCATGCAAACTGGGAAGGCAATAGAGAGAGCGTACTAGCAAGATGGAAGCCACAGCATTTTGTAACCTAATCACAGAAGTGACATTCTGTTGTCTTTGCCATGTTCTGTTGGTTAGAATCAAGTCACTAAGTACAGCCCACTCTTGCGGAAGGGATTATCCAAGGGCGTGATACCAGGAAGTAGGGATCGTTGGGGGCCATTCTTGGGGCCTGCCGCAGTCAACGTTTTATAGTTTTTAGCACATTTTGCACGTATTTTGTTGACTTATACCTAGGTATTTCATATGTTTTGGCTCTATTGTAAATGGTACTTTAAAAGATATTAATTTCTAATTGTTTATTGCTAAAATGTAGAAGTACAATTGATTGTAGAAAATATTGACTTTGCATACTGTGGCCTTGCTAAATAAACTCACTTAGTTTAGAAGACTTTTTTAGATTGTTTAGTATTTTCTATATAGACGGTTGTGTCCTCTGTAATAGAGGTGGTTTTCTTTATTCCTTTCCAATCTATATGTCTTTTTCATCTTTTATTTGCCTTATTGCACTGTCCAGGACCTCTAGCTTAATGTCGAATGGTAGCGGTGAGAGCAGGTATCTTTGCCATATTCCCAGTATTTGCAGGAAAGTATTTCATCTTTTCTCTCTCTCTCTCTCTTTTTTTTTTTTTTTTTAAATGAAACAGGGTCTCACTGTATCTCCATCCCCAGGCTGCTCTTGAACTCCTGGCCTCAAGGAATCCTCCCTCCTCAGCCTCCCAAGTAGTTGGGATTATAGGCATGAGCCACTGTGCCCAGACAGTCTTTCATCGTTAAGTATAATATTAGCTTTAGGTTAGTTGTAAATGCCTTTTATCGGATTGGGAGTTTCCTTCTGTTTCTAATATATTGAGTGTGTTATCATGAATAAAACGAGATTTGATTTTGTCAGGTGCTTTCTATGCATCTGTCAAGATAATCATTTCTTTAGTGATGTGACTTTTTCCCCTAAGTATATTGATATGATGAATTATCGATTGATTTTCAAATCTTAAAATAACTTTGCATTCCCAGGATAAACACCACATGGTCATAATATATATTGATATATATATACATGGATTTATGTGTGTGTGTGTATATATATATATAGGTTCTATTTGCTAATACTTTGAAGATGGTCTTTGTATCTATCTTCGTGAAGGATATCGTTATATAGTTTTCTTGTAATGTCATTTGGTTTTTTTTTTTAATT
>NW_012153896.1:323520-325922 GCF_000956105.1 Propithecus coquereli
ATTGAATGATTCCAGTTATCTGTTTCTTCTACAGTGAGATTTGGCAATTTGTGTCTTTCAATAAATTTGTCCATTTCACGTAAGTTGTTGAATGTGTAGACATAAAATTGTTCATAATGTTTCCTTTTTCTTTTAATGTCTGAGAAGCTGTTTTATGTTTGATGTCTCTCTTTCATTTCTAATATTGATAATTTGTGAATTTTTTTCCTCCATCAGTCTGGCTCGAAGTTTATCAATTTTATTTATCTTTTTAAAGAACCAGTTTTTTATTTCATTGATTTTTCTTTTTTTCTGTTTCAATTTTATTCATTTGCTTTTATCTTCATTATTTCTTTTCTTCTGTGTGCTTTAGGCTTAATTTGCTATTTTTCTAGTTTCTTAGGGTAGAAGCTAAGCTCATTGACTTTGAGACCTTCTTTTCCACAATAAGCCTTTATGCTATACATTTCCCTCTAAGCACTGCTTTAGTTCCATGTTTCAAAATTTGATGTGTTACTTTTTCATTTTCATTCATTCAAAATGTTTTCTAATTTCTCTCATGATTTCCTCTTTGACCCATGAGTTATTTAGAAGTATGTTGTTTAAGTTTCAAATATTTGGGAATTTTCCAGAATTTGTTGAAGTTTGTTTTATAGCCTGAAATGTATTTATCTTGACAAATATCCCATGTGCAGTTAACATGATGTGTGTTCTGCACTTGTTAATAAAGTGTTCAATAAATGTCAGCTAGGTCAAGTGGTTTGATTTTCTTCATGTCTTCTGTACTCTGCTTTTTAGAATACTTGTTCTATCAATTACTAACAGAGGAATGTTGAAATCTCCAACTCTGATTGTGAATTTGTCTATTACTCCTTTCAGTTCTCTCAGTTTTTGCTTCGTATATTTTGAAGCTCTGTTGCTATATGAAGACATTTAAGATTGTCACATCTTCTTAATGAATTGATTCCTTTATCATTATATAATGTCCATCTTTATCACTGATACTATTCCTCGTTCCGAAGTGTCTTACAGTAATACAGATGCTCCAGCTTTTCTCCTCTCCCCAGCTTTCTTTTGATTAGTGTTTGTGTGGTTTGTGTTTTTTCTGTCTGTATTAGTTTCATATCAGTTCTTCTATGTTCCTGTCTGGAAACTCTGGGGAAGAAATCCATTTTTGAGCTCATTGAGGTTGTTGGGAGAATTGATTTCCTTGCAGTTATAGAACTGAGATCCCCATTCTCTTGCCAGCTGTCAATCTCTTCCCGCTCATAGAGGTCCTTCCCACAGGGCTCCCTCCATCATGGCAATGGAGATCTTCTCTCACATGGAATCCCTCTCGTGCTTCACATCTCTCTGACTTCTCTTTCTGCCACCAGCTGAAGAAAGCTCTGCTGTTAAAGAGATCACGTGATTAGGTCAGACCCACCTAGATATTTTCCCCTGACTTAAGGCCAACTGTGCTGTAAAGCATAACATAATCATGGGAATAAAATCATCATATTCACAGTCCTGGGGATTATGCAGGGCGTGTACACCAGGGGATTGGGGAATATTGGGGGTTATCCTAGAAGTTTGCCTAACACACAATTCTTGTACTTTTAATCTTTGTCTTTATATTTAAATTGAGTTTCTTATAGACACCATATATAGCCTTCCTTTTTCATCCAGTCTGATAGTCTGTTTTGTTATTGGTATGTTTAGACCATTGATATTCACTGAATTATCAATGTGTTTGAATTAAAATCTACCATCCTTTTGGTTGTTCCCTGTTTCTTCCATCTGTCCTTTGTTCCTTTCCCCATCTGTGTCTGTGTACTTTTTATTGAATATTCTTTATTATTTCATTTTATCTCCACTGTTGGCTTATTAGTTCCATCTCTTTATAATTTTTTCAATGATTGCCCTAGGGTTTACAATCTACATCTTTAATTAATCACAGTCTATCTTTGAGAAATATTATGCAGCTTCACGTATTATGTAAGAACTTTATAACAGTATATTCTGATTCCTCCCACCCATCTTTTGTGCTATTGTTATCATACTTTTTGCTTTTACCTATGGTATAAGCCTATAGTACATTTCTCCTCTTTTACTTTGGACAATCAGTTATCTTTCGAACAGTTTAAAATAAGGAGAATAATGCAAAATGTATTTTATACTTACCTTCATTTTAACCATTTCTGGAGATCTTCATTTCTTTACATAAATCCATGTTTTTGTCTGGTACCATATTCCTTCTGCCTGAGGAACTTCAATATTTGTGGTGCAGGTCTACTGTTGTGAATTGTCTCAGCTTTGGTTTTTCATTTTTGTTTTTTGTTTTTTTTGTTTTTTTTTGAGACAGCGTCTCACTCTTTTGCCCGGGCTAGAGTGAGTGCCGTGGCGTCAGCCTAGCTCACAGCAACCTCAAACTCCTGGGCTCA
>NW_012153896.1:326902-328728 GCF_000956105.1 Propithecus coquereli
TTTTTATGTCTTTTCATTATTATTGAAAAGTTCTCAGCCATTATCTCTTCACATATTTCTTCTATTTATTCTCTCCCTCTTTTCCTTCTGGGATTCTGATTATACTTAGATTAAACCATTTAATATTGTCCCATAGCTTTTGGATTCTCTGTTTTGTGTTTTTAACTCTTTTTTCTCTTTGCCTATCAGTTTGGTTAATTTGTATTGGTTAATATCTATTGACCTATCTCCTACTATTTCTTTCCTTGATTATGTCAAATTTCGTGAGCCTGTTGAAATCATTCTGCGTATCTGCTACTGTATTTTTATTTTTAGCATTTCCATTTGACTTTTTCGGTTTCCAACTCCCTGCTAGAATTCCTCATCTGTCCATATATTTTGTTTGCTTTTTCCACTGGAGCCTTTAATATTAGTCATAGTTATTTTAAATTTCTTGTCTGATAGTTCAAACATCTTGGTCATCCCTGAGTCTGTTTCTATTGACTGCTTTGTCCCTTGTGTTGGTTTTTTTCTTCTTTCGTGTGTATGTATCTCGTAATTTTTGATTGAGTATTAGACATCATCGTAAGACAGTAAAAACAGAGAGAGGTATGTATTTATGCCTAGAAATGGGCATGCTTCTTACGCTGTACTGTTAAGTCAGTTGAGTTAGGAGTTAAGCTCAACTTGAATCTTGGTTTTGCTTTGGTTATCTTTAGTGCATCACCAGCCTCTAGTGTTAACATGTGCTTAGGGTAGAAGCTGCTTCCAGAGGGTTTCTTAAGAGAGTTCCTGTTCTACCCTCAGCTTTTAGCTTCGCTGTATTTCTGTGCCTCAGAGGGACTCTCTTTCCATACTCTTGCCTTCTCCCAGTGGCAGATTCCTGTTGCTTTCCACTTGGTGCTTGTTAGTTTGAAGGAGGAGAGGTTGGAAGGGCATTCTCTGTTATCCTGGTCCAGCCTTACTTTCAGACAGTCCCTGTAGCCCTGGGTCTTAGAACTGGGCTTTCTCAGTGATACTGCCCCTCCCGTGGGGGTAGAGGATTTTTTTCTTTTGCCCATCTACCAGCCCAAATGGGTCCTCACCTGTGCATTGGGAAAGACAGGGTACCCTGTCTTACTGCCAGTTGCTCGAGGCTTTTGTTCTATAGAGGAGAAGGATCCAGGCTGGGCTTATGCTTTTTTAGCCATGTTGGTGGTTTCCTTCCTCCTGGCCTGCGTCACTGAGGGAGGCTCTTTCCAGCCTCCTGCTCTGTATCCAGTCTCGGTCAGGAGCACAGCCAGTGGAGGTTTGTCAAATAGAACCTGCGAGTGGGTGCAAACTCCATTTGTGTGTGTGGTGTTATACTCCCATGCTAGGCCACACTTGGCTTTTAACAGTTCATTAAAAATTCTAGCTCAGAGCCAGGCATGGTGACGTGTGCCTGTAGTCCCAGCTACTCAGGAGGCTGAGGTAGGAGGATTGCCTGAGCCCGGGAGTTTGAATCCAGCCTGGGCAATGTAGTGAGACCCTGTCTCTAATAATAAAAAATTTTCAAAAAATTTCACTGTATTTTTCTTACTCATTTGTATGGTGCAGTGTCCCTTCCTCCTGGGCCCTGTCACAGGTGAGCAAGTGCCCGTGTCCAGTTGTTCCTTTGAAGGGCCTCTCTTTCTTTAGGTTTCATTCTATTTGGTTGCCCTGTGACCTCAGCTGTCATTGATAACTTTAAGAAAAGTCACGATATTTGTTGTTTATCTGGCTTTTTCTTGTTGATAAGGTGAATGTGATATTCTTTCCAACTTTCTACAGTCTAGGAGGAAGCCAGAATCTCTTCGATCTTATTTTGATCATCACAAAAAATAGAA
>NW_012153896.1:330228-343197 GCF_000956105.1 Propithecus coquereli
TCCCCCGGCCCCAGACTGTGGGTCCTGCCTTAAGTGTTGGACACGCTTCTCTTCCAGGACATACATGTAAATATGCAGTGTGACTCACTCTCATAATTTTTGTTCCGTTGAAAGTGGTCTGTGAGTGTTGTCGGCTCGCAGCCCTGGCCGCTTTGTCTGGCTGCTAGCGCTGGAGGCAGGTCTGCCGCAAGAGGGCACCGTAGGGAAGCGATTGTGCTCGCTCACTGCTGCAGCTCATGGCTTCGGCCTGCACGGCTTCATCCCGCTCAAAGAAAAGAGGCAGCAGGCTGTGTGTGCTGTATGCAAAGCCGCCCTCCCTCCCCACCCCCAGTGGCCCAGGTACGGTTCTTCCTGCCAAGGGAAGCCGATCCCAGCTCTCTGAGCTGCTTCCCTCAAAGGCACGGCAGGCAGAACGAGGGGAGGCAGGAGTGATGTGGGCACACTGCTTAAGTCAACATCTTTATCATCAGATTTTCTTTGAACTGTGAACTTTGTAAATTGAAAGATAATTGAATATTAAAGAATATTGAAAAAGGAAATTTACAATTCCCTGTCACAGTTATTTAATTTTGTCTATTCTTGTATAACCCCTAGTCCTATGTTTATAGGGTTTTACAAGGCCACAATCATGGGTTTTATTTCCATGTAGCATTGTAGCAAACTTTTTCCCTCATTTTGACAGTCCTCACAATTATTGTAATCGACTAAATAATAATACATAAGAAATAATATGTTAGGATGAATTAGTTGAGTGTGTTTAGCTCTAGGGCTGGGAGAGTTCTGCGAAGGCCGGCCAGAATTGACAAGGTGGTCACGAGAGCTGCACCCGGGGAGGAAGGACATGTGCCCAGGGTTCCCACAGAGCCTCCTGATGGTTCCCCCCTGCCCTTCGGCATCCCTGGCTAAGGAGGGAAGGGAGGAGAACTAGCCTTTACTTACATAATCGCAGCAAAGCCTCACAGCACTCCTACAGACAAGTGGTGTTATACCTGTTTAATAGATAAGAAAGTGGGATCAGAGAGAGTAAGTAATTTATCCACAGTCATGTAGCTATTTAGTAAAAAAGCCAGAATTTAGCATAGCTCAGTCTGCTTCCAAAGCTCCTGAATTTTCTATTAAAGCACACTACTGCTGGAAATTTAGTAGACATCTATGCTTGCAAAAGTATGGCAAAGAAATTTGACAGTTCTGAGATATGATCTCTGTGCCCTATATAGTGGGTAGGAATCTGCAAGGTGCTTCCCAAAGTGAGTAGATCTGAACTTGGCCAACCAGTGAAGTGCTCACAAGTGAGGAAGCAGTGCGATACACTGGTTACAAGTTCAAACCCTGGCTCTGCTGCTTGCCTGCTGGATATATGAATTGACCTGAGCCCGGTTTCCTCATCTGTAAAATGGGGATGATAATGCTTCCTGTCTCAGCTGGTTGACGAGATGAGATAAA
Organism: Propithecus coquereli; assembly: GCF_000956105.1. Lineage (NCBI taxonomy): Eukaryota > Metazoa > Chordata > Mammalia > Primates > Indriidae > Propithecus > Propithecus coquereli. Next base: position 331,672 of record NW_012153896.1, read on the forward strand.
GCACACAAAGCTCTCACATGGTACCAAGCGCACATTACGCACTCAGTAGATACAGATGTCAGCAGTGGGTCATGGCCTCAGCCTGAGACTTAAAATCTGTCCCTAACACAGTTTGCCTGCCATGTCAGTGAGGTCACCATAGCGACACGCAGGGCAGTCTCGTGCAGGTCGGAAAGCTGAGCCTATTAAAGTAACCATGGAGTGTCTTACCAGCTGGTGAAGACGAGAGAGAAAACAGACCCCGGTGACAAGACCTTTGATGGAAAAATCTAGCACTCTCCCCTGAGCAGGGAATGGGACTGAGACTCAGGAGGCAGCAGCAGGGCAGGCGAGGAGACGTCACCCTGGGAGCTTACTGAAGACGCGGCCTGTTCCTTCAGGCTGTGTTTGATGTGCTGTGGGGAGAATGTTAAACAGGCGAGGGAGTTTATATATAGAAATATATCTGGACTGTGAGACGCACACATGAGCCGGGCAGTGACTTACCCATTTATCCTGCGCACGTTATGCAACAAACCCCCGTAGCCAAGCATGCAGTTAGGACTGTATCCGCCCTCGGGTTTGATCCCTTCTTACCCTGATTTTGTGTGATTTAACACAATGTTCAGCTGCTGCCACTTTCACCTGGAATGGCGTGCTTCTAAAGGAATTGTTTTCTTCCCAGGCTGCTGGCTTGTGTCACCTTTGAAAGTGAAGGATCTTGCTAACTTCAGCTGCGCAGTGTCAGGCCCAGGGGTGCTATGTAAACAGTTTTCCCCTTTATTAGGCATTAAGTAAAACCAGGCTGGCCACAGTGCATTTTTTAAAAATTAATAAACATACAGCAAGAGCCAGCAGCCCCCCAAGGATCCATGACGAACAGAAGCTAGACTCATTCCTTTCACTTTGACACATCACTGCTCCCTGACCTCATTCAGAGCCTGCGTGGGACAGATGAGCGTCTGGCCCTGCCCTGACCGATCCGAGGTGGCCTTGTGAGTCCTCTTGCAAAGGCTCCCACGTGACACGTCAAATTGGGTCAGGAAAGACTGTTCTCCTCCCATCATTTCCTCTCACTCATTTTAAGTCTTAAAAATCCATAAACCAAACACCTTGTGCCCGAGCTGTGCCTTCGAGTGTATCTTTTGGGGGCCATGGCAGAGGCACCTCCTACTGGCTTTGGGCATTATCTGGAGGTCATCTGGTCTGTCTCGTCGGCTCCAGCCACGGCAGCACTGGCACAAACCTGGTTCATATTTTTAAACATCACTGGGGAAAGAGATTCCACGGGGATAGTTGAGAGTCTCGTGTTTATCCTTCAGTCCATCTGCTGCTATCGTGGCTAGACAGAGAGAGGGGTTTGACGGTAAGCTCAAGCAGCCTGAAACGGCAAGCGGGTCTGTGGGATGTTGAAGCTGACGGCCCCCCTTATTAGCACATCCTGTAGTATCTGAGGACAGTGGACTCACTGTCCTGCAGCTGTCAAGTTGATGACTCTAATCAGCACCCAGTTAAGCCACATTGTGACACCTCAGTTTCCCAGTGCGCCCTCTGGGAATGAGCAGTGGTGTTCGAATCTGCCCCAGTCAGGTGAAGCGGCGCTGGTGGGGTAGGTGGCTTAAGATAAGCGGTACAATTTGTGGCTTTAAGAGACCAGCATCTGTTAGCAGTCCATTAGGGGGATTGTCGAAAAGTTAAAGCTATCCAGGACAACATCCGTCTTTAAAGGAGATGTGTAGGCTTACAACCTGTAAACACAAGAGAAGAGTCAAAGCCTTTTGCTGGGTCCCAGATCTCACCCGACTCCAGATGTTCCTTCCAAAGAGGCAAAGGTTCTCTGTAAAGAAGGCAGGGTAGACACATCACTTTATGTAACTACGCATCACAGTATGTAGTTTTTAAAAGCAAATGATGACATTAAGATGTACATTTTGTTTCCTTGTGGATCTCAGGTTATTTAGCTAGTATTTCATGAAATGTTCACTTTTAGCGATGCCCTGAAACACGTTTAGGGGGAGCAGAGCAGAGTAGTTAAGAGTGGGTGTTTGGGAACCAGACCTAAGTTAGAATCCTGGAGCCACCATTGACCAGCCGGGTGACTTTGGACATGTTATTTAACCTCGCTACGCTTGTTTCTCGTCTGTAAAAAGGAGAGAAAAGGAAGCTACTTCACAGTGTGGACCGGACGAAGTAATGCCTGTGAAGAGCTCAGCACAGTGCCGGGCACCCTAGTAAGCACCCTAGTAGCAGTAACAGCTGACGGCGACCGTCTACCGTGCGCCCGACACTGCTAGAGCTCTGCATGGATGGTATCACCTCATCCTCACAACCGTGCTGTGAGATAGATAAAATTATCATTCCCCGATTACAGATAAGGAAAGTGAGGCTCAGTGAAATTAAGTTGCTTGCTCAAAGTCACAGATAGGAAGTGGTGGGACGAAAGTTTGAAGCCAGGCAGTGGGCCTTCAGGGCCCACGCACTTAGGCACCATGTGCATGTGCTACACTGCCCGGAAACATGAAAACCATCATCGTTCCTTGCCTGCTAACAACTTCTCATCCTGGATCTTGTCTTGGCCCGTGGAAGACCTTGCACAGATTGAGCCACCCTCTCTTGGTTCCCCGTAGGACCCTGGGGCTGTGACTCTCACAGAGACAATGTCACAACCTCAGCAGCTCCAGACTTAGCCACCTGAGCCCTCCAAGCAGGACGCATGCAACCTACCTAGCTCTCCAGGTGACAGTTTGGAGTTCAGAGAGACTTCCTTTGGATTTGGAGAGGGGCCAGAGGGAAGGGCTCGAATTCTTCCCTGCCTCAAGGGTTTCGTCCTTACCCTGAGCAGCAGAGATAGATGAGCTCTGATGCTTTCTGGGTCTTCCCGTCACTGGCTGTCTTTCCCCTCCCAGTGGGCGGCTGGCTCTGAGAGTTGGATGTGTCTATCAGGAAGCCCAAGTGAACCTCATTCCGGGGTCCCGAGATGAGCTACACACCCTCCATCGCACCCACTGGCTCCGAGGCCCCCTGTGAGCAGGACCAGTCCTCGCCTGTTTTTCTTGGCGCCCGTTCCCTCAGCAGCATTGTGCAGAGCTGAGAAGATTTTAGAGATGTTGTGTTAGATAGTCGGCTGCCAGCACAAGTAGAAACAGGTGGTCAGCGTGGTCCAAACAGGAAAAGTGAAGCTCAGAAACCTAATTTGGAAGATACACAGTAATGGTCTTCATTAGATGCTGGGGATCGAGAAGCATGCATCTTGTCTGTCCTTGAGCTGTCTATTCTCCCATGCTTTGTTTCATTGATTGCCAACAGAACTCTGCACTGGCACTACGTGCCCGGTGCCTGACACGAGACACAGAGATCAATGAGATACAGCTCATGCCCAGAGGACCTCTGAAGAAGGGATAAGTGAACGGAAGGCAGGTGAGGACTCGTCCACATAGCTCAGGCCTGGACCTCTCGGGAGCAGGCAATAGAACATCTCGCCTTGTGTGCCTGGTCTATGCTTATGGTAGGAATGAGGACATCAGCCCCCCACCGAGCTCAGAGACACCTACTTTTAATATCGTACAAATAACTCTTCTGTTCCGAATTCACCCTTGGCAATCAATTTTATGATTATCTCTTAGATCCTTAACCCCCGTGTTCACACTCCCTGCTGTGTAGCTTTGCAGGGCCGTCTACTGTGACTCTGCGGTCAGCCAAGGGCCTTGCTTTGGCCCATGAGATGTCAGTAATTGTGGAGCAAGCAGAGCTCTGAAGAGCACTTGCCCTAGCTCTTGGATGTCTGCCACCACCTGAAAACCTGCCCAGGTTAGACTTCTGTGAGATGACAGACGTGTGCCCAAGTCACCCCGGTCACATCAGCCAAAGTCAGCTGACAGTTAGCTGAGCCTCGTCGAGACCAGAAGAATTATCCAGCTGAGTCCAGTTCAAACTGCCACCCCACAGACTCCTGAGCTAAATAAATGCTTATTATTTTACACCGCCAAATTTTGGGCAGTAATTTGTTATGCAGCATTATCATAGCAAGTGGTAACTGGTGCAGATGGTAACTGGGTTTTCCATGTAGATATTTGTATGGGGAGAAAGATCACGGGGGAGGGGGAGGAGGGGATCGGTGAAAACCTAATGGTACAAGGAACACTATCTGGGTGACGGGCACACTTACAACCATGTCTCAAGCATTATAAAAGCGGTTCATGTAACCAAAAATATCTGTATTCCTGTAATACTTTGAAATAAAAAAAAATTCATCAAACTATAATTCTCAAGACAGTGTTTTGTAAATGTTAATCACATAAGTGACCTTTTATATTTCATTATCTATAAATATTGTGTTACAATTTGAAAATACATCCTGTTTAGCAACAATAAAGAATTTTGTCAACAGCTGAAAAAAGAAAAAGAAAAAAGAAACATCAATCACTGACTGGTCGGCATGAGTGAGTATCTTGTCCCCTGGGCAGGTGAACCTCTCGTTCGAACTTTCTTTAAAAAGCTGCTTAGTATATCAGACTCTATGAACTTAGTATAGCAATCTCATATGGACACACGTGATTCCTCCTGAGCTATTTGGACAGCAGCAGAAACAACATTTACTGAGCGCTTATCCAGACCAGACATTGGGTTAACACTGTGCATACGTTATCCTGCTTAATTCCATAGCGGCCCAGTGAAGTAGGTGGTTCTGTTATCTTCATTTTGCCAATGAGGAAACCAGCCCAGAGAGACTGAGTTACTCACCTGCGGTGACAATGGCTTGGCAGCTGGGCAGAAGCAAAGAAACTGACGTAGGACCCTTGAAAAGTTGGAGATGTGTGTTACGCGTTAGCAGAATGTTTGATAAAACTTTTGCCTGCGCTAACCTGGGGGGTGCCTTGTTGTGTGTTTTCCAGGCTGACAGCCAAAGGGAAGGAGGTTGGGAAGCAGAGAACCAGGCATCTCTGTTGGCTACTGTTGGCTGTGTGTGCTGAGGATTTACAGGGAAGGGGTGAGCTCAGGAGAGAATTACCTGGTGTTTGAGCAATAATGAAAGGAAATAAAGTCGGGAAATCAGGGCCTTCCAAGGTTGAAAAGTCCTCTATACCCCAACAGAAAGAAGAAATATTCGATGCTGTGTATGGAAATCATCAAAAAATAAAAACCAAAAAAAATACTCTCTAGAGATTAGGGGGATGGGGGGCAAATCTACAACTAAAGGACACGGGGAGCACTAAAGGGAGGGAAGGGCATGTCTTTGGGCGAGGCAAAGACATAAAGTGTAACTACAATGTTTGTACCCTCACAAAACCCTGGAATAATAGATAAAAAAAAAAATTTAAAGATGAAATCTTGAAAAAAAAAAAAACCAAAAAAAAAAAAAAGATATAAGACTCATCTGGACAACAAAAGCCCAGTAAAACTTCTCCCTTGGATACATAAAGTTACTGAGGACGAGCGTGAGGTTAAAGGCGTGCCTGCTGTCTATTGTTCCAAATAGCGCTGAGAGAGCCGTTGCCTGGAAAGGGAGAGGTACGGAGGTTGAACAAGCAAAGCAAATCGGGCTCAAGAATCGTGTCCAGGAAGACTTTGTGTCCAGGAAGACCATGTGGCTACTGGCAGGCGAAGCTGACTAGAGACAAGTAGGTCAAGAGCCAGCTATGAAGAACTGTGTTGCCAAGGAACCAGGAGCACGCGCCCCCGCCCCGAGTAAGTGTCCTTGACAGTTTCAGCTAGAAAACAACCTTTGGGCCTCCATCATCCATGAGCACGGGGACAGTCTGCAGCCCCCAAGGAGGGTGCGCTCTGCCAACCCCATTCAGCTGTGGCCAAGGAGAGTGATGGAGAAGGCAGAACTTCCCAGAGAGAAGGGCCAGGGCCGATGCAGAGCGCAGAGTGTCGCCAGGAGAGCAGCACCGGAGCCTGCTGAAGGGGTCTCCCTGCCGTGCTGTCCCTATTCTGTGGGTGGGACGCGGGGGCCAGCTTACTTGTCTGTTTAGTTTGTGGCTAGCTGGACCAAGAAGAGCCGTGTTTGACGAGAAGAGACTATGGCACATCATCAGAGACCCTGGGCTTTGAGCCAGATGCAGGGACTGGATGGGACTTTGGGCGGTGTCCCTTGAGGACGGGGTGAGTGTGTGCCCTGAGGAAGAAGAAAAACTTGATGGTTTGGCACGCAGAAGGGTGGGTTGTGGCAGCGATGATGGTATCTGCCCAGCACCCATTTCTTCTTCCTGAGCATACAGAGAGTTAATTTCCTATGGCATTTAGGAAGCTTCCTGAGCACGTAGCGAGGTGTAAGCAGCCTCCCCTAGTCACGAGGCTGGTGCTGTGAGATCGAGTCTGGCCAATATAATGTGGGCGACAGTGATGAAAGTCACTTTCAGGCCTGGCCCTTAGAAACATCTTGAGCAGCTGTTACCCTGCTGCAGATGTCCGAGAGGCCACTTGTTCCAGAGAGTGTGCTACACGGACGAGGAAGGTCACCTAAACTCTTTGAGACTGTGTAAGTGAGAAATAAACCTTTACTTAACAGTCGGGGGGTCTCACGCTTTACTCATTTCCTTATCATTACCAGCTCTGTCCTGACTAGCACATCCTAGTACGTCAGACGTCACCTCGGCCGGGCTCTCAGTCTCTGTGCTCTGGCCTCTAGGGCGGACTTGCAGCCTTTCATCCTGTCCACAGCCCCGCCTGCCACAGGGCCTTTGCACATGCTGTGTGCCTTTGGCCAGTCTGCTCTCTCACTCTCTACAGTGACTGGGTCAAACCTTCCACCCATTCCTCCGATCTGGGACTTTTCATTTCTCTCCATTCTCAGATGACTTCGCTGACTTCCTCCAGAGAAAATTGAAGCCACCAGATAGGAACTCGCTTATCTTCCTGTATCGGCACACACCGCTCTCCTGTGACCTCAGAGGAGCAGTCCCTTCTCCCGTGTTCAGCCAGTGCCGCTGCCTGAACTTCGGGTCCCAGCCCTACCTCGTCCTGCGTGGCCAGCAGCCTTTCTCTTCTTCCTTGCTCGCCTGTCCTGCTCAGCTGCGTCCTGCTCACGCGCCTCAGTTGCTTTGCCACATCCAGTGTCTAGCCTTTTTCTTTCCTCCCTTCGTAACCAGCTTCTCCAAGGGGGTCACTATGCTCATCTCCATTTCCTTAAAGTCTTACTCCTTCCTTATCCTAACCTACCTAGCTTCCTACCTCATTCTACGAAAGCACCTCTAACAAGAATAGGGACAGAATAGGGACAGCACGGCATCTGTGACCTCCATGTTGCTGAATCCAGTGGACATTACTAAAGCTTTACCTTTGCCTCTGACCAACAGTAGACACCCTCTTGCCTTGATTTTCCTAATTCCACATTTCCTTGGGTTTTCTTCTGCCTCACCAGCCACACCTCTGCCTCTGCAAGACACAGTGTCCTTTACCCAGTTATTAAGTTTGGAGTTCCTCCCGACGCTGTCCTAGGAGCCTCCCTGTCCTCTGCAGACTCTCTCCGGTGACCTCTCCCATGCCAGGGTATCCATCACCACCTGCGTGTGGACAGTTTTCACATCTGGGCTTCAGATCCGCTCTGCTCCGAGCTGCGGCCTGCATATCGACTGCCAGCTCGGCTCCTCCAGTGTGGTGCAAAGGCGCCTCCCAATCAGCGTGTCCAAAACCAAATCACGCCACCTCCCCTGTCTGTTCCACCTGCCACAACTCCCTTGTCTTCCTCAAGAGTCTCTGTGAGTGGCACCAGCATCCCCCCAGTCGCTCAAGCTAGGAATTGTCCTGAGTCCCTCCCTCTCCCTCCACGGCCGTCACCTGAGGCCTGTGGATGTACCTGCAAAATAGCTCTTGAAGCCATTCACTTCTTCTCATCTCCAGCACCGTCATGGTGGTCAAAGCTACTCTCCTTTCTGTGGGACAACTGCTACAGCCCTGCAGCCATCTGATCTGCCTTCATCATCGGGTAGCCCCCCTCAAATCTGTTCTCTACCTGCAGCCCCAAAATGAGTGTATTTTAATACACCGACCTGACCAATGTGTTTCCCCTCCTTAAACCCCTTCAGTGGCTGACCATTGCTCTTAAGAAGATGAAAATCCTTATGACCTATAAGGGTCCTACGTCTGAAACCAGGCCCTCTCAGTGTCTGTGCTACAGCCTCTAAGACACTCCTTCAACCTCGTCCTCGCCACAATTCCTCCTGCCTCAGGGCCTTTGCACATGCTCTGCCTTCTGCTCGGAAAGCTCTTCTCTCCCTTCCCCTCTGGATGCCCTCTGACTGAGGAGAAGAGTTTTAATGAATTAGATCTATCTCTCTTCCCCACCGTGGAAAGTGGAGGGTTCTTGGTTCTCTGCCCAGGCCTCTGGAAGATCTGGGATGTTAGAGGAAGCAAACTCCCCAGTGCAGACATACTTCAGAAAATAGACGCTGCATCACAGAGCCCTGGAGCCCAGGGCGCCAGGTCCATCCACCTCCGCTGAGGGTGGGCATTGCGTTTCTCACTAGGAGGACGTGCTGGAGAAGCAGAAATAACCGACTGTCTGTGTGGGTGCTGAGTCCTGTCTCACTCTCTGCCTTCTCCCTCCCCATTGAAGCTGGTGGGCCTTCTTAGACTCTCTCCCCACTGCCTGCCCCAGTTGGATCCTTCCAACTGTTTTCCCAGACAGGAACGTTCGGCCCTTCTCCTCGCAGGCAGGAGGGAGGTGCCGCTTGCTGGGGCGTGGCCAAGCTGTGCCTTCCCGGGTTGTCTCTTCGTGCTCACGAGCCTCCCTTCGGAGGAGATCCTATCAGCCTATTTTCTACATGGGAAACTGGAACTCCCAAGGCTTGTCCAAGGTCACACGGCTGGAAAGCAGCGGGTCGAGATTCAAACCCAGGCTTCCCCAGGACTGTGTTCCTCCCAACGCCCTGCTAGTACCGGCCTTCCCCGGGCACGCGTTGCCTCCGTGAGCTTCGCCGTATCCACGACCATCTATGCTATTATGATATTTACTTACTGTCTTTCTTAAATGAAGTGCATTTCTTATCTAAATGAATTACTTTTAAAAGGAAACTTAACATCACAACCGTAAATGGAAAAATCACGTCAGTAGTGTCACTAGCCCAAATTAGACAGACGATGCTAAAAACAAATACATTCACTGTCGTTGAGGTTTTTCTAACATTTCGTTATAAACGATGTCAAGCCTACAGCAAAGTCGAACATTCTGCAGCGAGCACTCGGATAGGCACCACCCAGATTCCACCGTTAACTGGCACTGTCCTGGAGTCATCACACACCTGCACCTTTCCATGCCTCTATCCATCGTGAATCCAGCTCCTTTTGGGTGCATTTCAAAGAAAATTACAGATCTCAGAACCCTTCCCCTAAATGCTTCAGAATGCATGTCATTAGCTGGAGTTCAAGATTTAAAGGGTGTTTTTGCTGTAAAATGCACATGCACTGAAATGCACACATCTTAAGTATACATCTGCCGAGTTTTGACAAATGCTTACACCAGACTTCTACCAAGATACAGAAATTGCCGTCACCCCAGAAAGTTCCCTCGTGCTCAGTCAGTCCCCACGCCACACCTCCCCCAGCCCCAGGCAACCGTACCTCTGATTTTGTCCAGCATAGGTCGGTTTTGTCTAGAATTTCGTACAGATGGAGTCATACAGGATGTGCTCTTTTGTGCGTGCCAGCTTTCACTTGGGGCGATGTTTTTGAGGCTGAGCCATGTCACGGCACACATCAGTGATTCGTTCGTTGTTGAGTTGTATGACTCCACCATTTTTAGTCTGTGCATTCTATTGGTGGACACCTGAGCTATTTCCAGTTTTGGGCTATTATGAATAAAGATACTACAAACAAATCTCTTTGTGAATATATGTTTTTATTTCTCTTGAGTAAATATCTAGGAGTAGAATTGCCGGGTCATAGTTTAAAAGAAACGTCTTTTGATTTACCATTTTACACTCCTACCAACTATGAATGTTGCTCCACCACCTTGCCAACATTTGGTATTGTTGGTCTTAAATTTTAGCCATCCTAGCGAGCATGCATTAGTGCCTTATTGTGGTTTAAGTTTGCATTGCCCTGATGATTATTCATGTTGAATACTTTTCACAGGATTCGTATATCTTCTTTTGTGAGGTGTCTGTTCAAGTCTTTCACCCATTTTTAAATTTGGTTGTTATTTTATTACTGAATTGTAGGTGTTCTTTATATATCTTACATATCAGTCCTTTGCCAAATAGATGTTTGCAAATATTTTTACCCAGTCTGTGGATTGTCTGTTCATCTTCTTAACAGTGTCTTTTGAAGAACCAAAGTTTTAGGTTTTGATGAAGTCCAATTCATCCTTTTTTCTTTTATGGTTATTGTTTTTTGTGACCTAAGGAGACTTTTCTTATCCCCAAGTCATGAAGGTACCTTCGTATCTCAAATGAGTTTTTAGGTATGGTATGAGGTGAGGATGAGCTTATCTTTTTTTCTGATATAAATATTCAGTTATTACAACATCATTTATTTTAAAAAAAACTTATTTGGACTGCTTCAGCATCTTCGTCAAAAATCATGTCTATCACTGTACAAACAAACATAAAGCAACAACAGCAGTATTATTAAATTTAATTTTTTAAAAAAGTTTAAATGAAAATAAAGTACAAGTAGTCTGAATTGCAAATATTCATATTTAAAAATACGTTTCTCATTGAGAAAAATGGAACTGATTGTGACCAGTCTGTAATAGGATATAGTTTAATATCATTTATATATAAAATGAAGACAAAATCCTTCATCAAAAGGCAATTTTCTTTTTTTTTTTTTTTGAGACAGAGTCTCACTGTGTTGCCCGGGCTAGAGTGCCGTGGTGTCATCCTAGCTCACAGCAACCTCAAACTCCTGGGCTCAAGCGATCCTCCTGCCTCAGCCTCCCGAGTAGCTGGGACTACAGGCATGCGTCACCATGCCCGGCTAGTTTTTTCTATATATTTTTAGTTGTCCAATTAATTTCTTTCTATTTTTTTAGTAGAGACGGGGTCTTGCTCTTGCTCAGGCTGGTCTCGAACTCCTGAGCTCAAACAATCTGCCCGCCTCAGCCTGCCAGAGAGCTAGGATTACAGGCGTGAGCCACCGTGGCTGGCCGGCAATTTTCTTTTTAAACTTTGACATTAACCAGCATTGCAAATGCCGAAGCCACATGTACGTAGGTGGAGAGAGCAGAAGATTTTAACTGCCTTCTCTGACACCAAGTAGTTACCAGTTTGTCACATAAAAAATGGTCGTCAACATCCAGAAGTAATGTTTTGTTGCAGTGACGTGTGTGTAAATTCAGTGCTAAAAAATCCACACCAGAGACCTCTGTCACCTGCACTGTCCGTCGACAGTGTGGCAGGAGGCTCCGGGAGCCTGGGCCACATGAGCTGTGTTCTGGTCGGGAAGGCAGCCGAGGCGAAGCCTCCGTTAGCCTTATCCTGAGACAATAATAGTGAGGTGTGCTGATCACGCGCAAAGCATGCATCTAATCTATCTCAATTATTGTCATAAAGGAGAGCAGAGGCACTCTTATCAGCCCCACTTTAACTGGGAAACTGAGGCACA
>NW_012153896.1:344063-362681 GCF_000956105.1 Propithecus coquereli
TCCGTTGTGCTGCAGTAACAAACAACCCCAGATCTCAGAGGCTCCAAACTGCACAGGTCTATTTCTTGCTCGTATTGCATGTCACTGAGGGTTGATTACAGGCTCCGCACGACATCTTTGTCGTCCTCACTCCAGGCCTCACACCGGCAGAGCAGCCCCTCTGGAATAGTGCATGTCACATTAATAGAGGTGTCTGAGTCTGCTTGGGCTGCCAAAACAAAACACCGTAGACTGTGTGGCTTAAACAACAGAAATTTATTTTCTCACAGCTCTGGAGGCTGGAAATTCCGGGACCAGGGTGTCAGCAGCTCTCTTCCTGGCTTGCAGACAGCTGCCTTCTCGCCGTCCTCACGTGTCGGAGAGAGCGCGCGCACGCTGGTGTCTCTTCCTCTCTTATAAGGACGTCAGTTCTGTTGGGTCAGGGCTCCACCCTCATTTAACCTTAATTGTCTCGTTATCTCCAATAGTCACATGGCGGGAGGGTTAGGGCTTCAACATACGAATTTGTGTGGGGGCACAATTCAGTCCCCAGCAAGAGGGAAATGATCTCTGGAGCGTCCCACGATGGCAATTAAATGCTCATCCTGGAAGTGACTCTCTTTACTACTGTTGAACTCATTTGCCAGAACTGGGCAGCCAGGAAGTGCAGTTCCACCCATGACCAGATGGTGGAGAGTCAGAAATAGGATTGAGCAGTGCAAATTTCCACCATGATAACAAACATTTTTGAACCTTTACTACGTGTAAGCACTGTCCGTGTGCTTCCATGGATCAGGCCCTGGAGACCCATGGAAATGGCGTGGTCAGAACTGTCTGAAGTGGAGCTCGATGGGTGAGACTGAGAACGTCCTAGCATTGAGCCTTGGCACCATCGCTGACATGCTGTGTGACCTTACGCCAGTGGCCTCCATCTCTGAGCCTTTCTGTCCACACCTATACAATGTAGACAATGCTTTTGGCACATTGTATGTACATAAAGCACATAGAACTGTGACCTGGCCATTGGAGAAGCAGCATTTCATGGCAGCTAAGCTTGCAGGATTCAGAATCGGCCAGGCCTGGGTTTGAATTTTACTCTGATGCTTTTGATTTCTATGGCTTGGGGCAGGATGTGTGTGTGTGTGTGCGTGTGTGTGTGTGTGTGTGTGTGTGTGTGTGTGTGTGTAGCACTTGCCATGCATCAGGCACTGTGCTAAGCATTCGTGGAATTACTTGGAATTTGAACCCGGGGCAGCCTCTGGTATCCATGCTCATACTGCTGTGCTGCTGGCCCTCAGGCCGGCACGGAGAAATTATTTAAGTGTAACTGTCTTCTACTGCAAGTTCCATGGGGGTAAGGACCATATATTACATTCCATTCTATTCCCTGTTTTAGCACAGTACCTAGCACATAGTTGGTGCTCATTAAATAAATTGAATGACTAATAGAGCCATAGAATAAATGAAGGTAGAGGTTCTTTATGGAGCTTCCTCTATTGGATCCAAGACCATTTAAGGCTGTTGCAAATGGAAGTTGTTAATGAGACCCAACATGATGGAAAATGTTTTGAGTGTTATATGAGGTTCCCTTAACACCCCAAATTTATCACACTTTCTAGATGTTTCCTCTCCCTCCTGTGCATGATGGAGCTTGCTACTGTCTTTCTAATAGAAAGGAGTACTCGTCAGGTTAGGCTTGATAATAAATAAACTCCCAAATCTCAGTGACTTCACAAAACAAGGTTTATTTCTCACTCGTGCCAAGTCCAATGTGAATCCGACAACTGTTCAGGGCATCTCCTTCATGTGGTGACCCAGCGACCCAGGCCGTCATCTCAACCTGTGGTCTCCAAGGTTGCCACCAGAGGGGATGAGAGGGAGGAGACTCACATCCACTTGCAACCCAGAAGCGACACTTGTCGTTCTCACAGCCCTTGGGCCAGAGCCAGTCACAGGTGCCTGCTGCACTGGGAGGAGGCTGGGGGGCGTGGTTCCCCTGCTACCCAGGAAGGAGGGAACCAGACCCACTGAGCCCTGGACGGCTCCACCACAGTCTGCCCGGCCAGTCTCCGGACACTTCATGTGATTCCCTTTTCTTCCTGCACACAACGCACACGGACCCCTTTCTGAATAAGGAAACCCAAAGCGATGTGCAGCCCCTGCGTGCAGCCCCTGCCTGCAGCCCAGGTGCTCGTGGGATGCCCTGAGGCCTCTTCCTCAGGTGTAGATGCAGCCCCTCTTATCCAGAGCCGTGTGAATTTGAAAGACAAGTTACCTGCTCTCCGCACACACTCAGGTCACAGATGCGGAGCAGGGGCAGGATAACCACAGTAAAGACGCCTGCTGGGAAGGGGGACATGCCACAGGCCAGCAGTCACTGGGTATTTCCGTGAGGGTATTTTTGGATGAGATTAACGTTTAAATTGGTAGACAGAATAAAACACATGGCCCTCCCTAATGTGGGTGGGCCTCATCTAATCACTCGAAGGCCTGAATAGAACAAAAACTGCCACTCCCCTGAGTAAAAGGGAATTCCTCCTGCCTGCCTGCCTTTGAACTGAGACCTTGGCCTTCATCCTGCTTCGGACTTGAACTGAAACACTGGCTCTTCCTGACTGAAACACTGGCTCTTCCTGACACTCAAGCCTGCTGGCCTTTAGACAGGAAGCTGCACTGTTGGCTCTCCTGGTCCCCAGGCCTTTGAACTTAGACTAGACCTAAACCATTGGCTCTCCTGGAGCTCCGGCTTACCAGCCAACTCACCCTGAACATCCTGGGACTTGCCAGCTGCTGTAATTGTGTGAGCCAATTCCTTACAATAAACCTCTCTCTCTTTCTCTCTCTATAGATAGATAGATAGATACAGATATAGATATCTGTTTCTCTGGAGAATGCTGACTAATACAGAATCACATACTAATTTCTTTCCCAAGAAGTTCTCAGATCTTTATTTTTTTGCTTATGCTGCTGTAACAAACAGAACCCCAAACTTCAGGGACTTAAAGCAGCAAGGTTTATCTCTCTATCCCATCCCAGGTCGGTGCAGGAAGAGCATCTCTTCAGGGCAGCTGACTCCACGCAGTGACTCGGTGATCCAGGCTGCTTCCACCTTCTTGTCCTTCCATCCCATGTGCAATCTCTACCCGCAGAGAGTGGAAAACTCGCACCCACTCCTAACTACCCACTCGTAGCACATTGGTCAGAACCAGCCACGTGGCCCTTATCTAACCTCAAGGGAGGCTGGGAAATGCAATGATAATCATAAACATTTATTGAGTGCTTTCCAATGCCGGGCTGTGTGCTAAGCACTTAAATATTGTCTTTTCTATTCCTCAGCCTAACTCTACTAAGATCTACTGTGACTTCATCACACAGCTAAGGAAACAGGCTTAGAAAGGGTAAGGAAATTGTCCAAGAGCACAAACCTCATAAAGGCAGAGCTTGAGGTTTGAATCCAGATCTCTGTGCATCTGGAACCCACCCTCTCGACCCCTGCCCTGGGTGTCTTGCTGATCACTGCCAAGAATATCTTCATTCCATTTGAGGATCGAGATTGGGCTATTTTCTGCTCTGTTTCATCTTCCTGTTTCATCTTCCCCAGGAGTCATGAATTTTTAAACCCTGTGCAAGATCAACAAGTTCACCCAGAGGAGACAGTAAAAGAACAGAACAGGCAGAAACAGAACAGCCATCACATAAGCAAGACAGAATTCTTCCAGGAAATGTCCACAGAGGGGGAAACGAACGACAAGAAGTTATGCCAGGATGGTGGGAGGCAGGGAGAGAGTGATCAGTAAGGGAATTGTTGCCTTTCAGGAAGGAGAAAGAGCGAAATTGGACTTAGCCCATTAGACTCAGGCTATCTCAGTTCCTGGTAATGACATAGCTCAGTGACTAGAGGCCCCAGAGCACTTTTTACAGGTGGGCCCCCGTCCTGGGCAGCCTCAATCACCACGAGTCACAGTGCGGAGAAACTGGGAATGGGCACAGTCGACGACAGCGGGGCCCTGACTGCCGGCCCGCTCCCTGGACCCAATCCGTGCACCCGTAATAATCACGCCCCCGCACTCCCTGGCGGCGCCATGCTGGGCTCCTGTCATGCGGTCCTCACATCATTCTCGCAACAGCCCCGGGAGCAGCCGTCCTCCTCCTGTTACCACAAGGAGAGCGAGGTGCAGGGACGTTGTCTGAGCCGCCTGCCTTCCTGGCTCGTCTGGGACGGAAGCCAGAATCCGAATGCGGTTCGGCGAGGCCCCAAAGCCAGGGCCCTTAACCGAACGCCAGGCCACCGAGACCCAGCAGCCTCCGCATCCGCTTCCCCGACTCGGTCGCCAAAACTTCCTCAAAGCAGCTGAGCTCACTGCGTGGTGTGGGGCGCCAGGGGCGGGCAGCCCCCACCCCCAGGACTAAACCAAGGGGCAGCTGCCGGGATCCAGGCCCCCTGCTGTCTCCCATCCGCTGCACGGTAGCGCCCGTGGGCGCAGCGTTCCCCCAGTTGGCTCTTCCCAGCCATGACCTCCTCCCTGCCATGTCCCGGCTTCAACTCGTTCCCCAGGAGGGTCCGCTGGAGCAGCTGGGAGCCAAAGGTCACACCACGGGGGACACCCGACCTAGGTGAGGTTTGGGGGAGCTCAGAAGAATCTGGGTTTGGAAACAGCTTTCCTGTGGGCAGAACGAGAGCTTTGTGGAGCTCTGTTCTGAGGACCGCGTGTGGACACACCTTAGGGTCTGGCCCAGGAGAAACAGCCAGTGTAGGTCCAGCCAGCCCCAGAGGGCCAGGCCGAGTGTGGGCTGGGGTGAGGCAGACTCCCTTCCATGCACCCCTATAACAAGGCGGAGGGAAAGAACCTTGGAAGGGGGGTAGGCTGGAGCCTGCTGTCTCACAGACGGTGGGGTGTGGGGGGAGAGGACGCGGTGGAGCCAGCCATCATTGCAATATGAATTTGAAGACAGAGCTCCAAGGCCTTGAGCAAACAAGCGAAACCTCCTATTCTGGCTCAACCCCCTCTTTTCACAGGCAGCGGGGCCAGAGAGGGGCAGCTAATTAAGAAAAGTCACGCAGCACTATTTGTGCCAGAGCCAGAGTTCAAACTCAAGTTCTAGAAGAGGCTCGGAAAGAAGAGGATGTGACCTCAGTTCACCAAAGACATCAGCAGCCCTGCTTCTTCCTTTCCTGCCTGAAAGGGCTTGGTCCAGGCTGTTCCAGGGGGCAACACCTGATCCTATCCAATCCCCCAACCCCGGCCCCTCCTTGCCCCAGGGCCCACCTGCTTGCCCCGGCCTCCAACACGGGAATTTCAAAAGCATGAGTACAGCGAGGTGCCCTGTCCCTGCCACCCCAGCCTCCGGGCCTGTGAGGGCTCAGTTCCGTCAGCTGCGTCCCAGGGACCTGCTTCCCACTTTACCATCTTGGCCGATCTGGGTGATTTCAAACCTTTCTTCTGTGAATTTTTCACCCAGCAGTGCCCAGCACAGACCAAGGACTAGGTACAGGAGAGACCGCAGAAGGGATGAGCTTTTGAAAAGAATTTTAAAAAACTGTCGTCGAAGGTCAGATTTTGAAAAGAGCTTGGAGAACCTCTAGTTCAACCTATGAGGTGATACCAAAGTGGTCACCAGCATGACCTTTGGAGCCAGGCTGCCCGGGTTCAAATGACAGCTGTGTGACCCTGGACAAGTTATGCAGCCTCTCAGTTTCTTTGTCTGTAAAATGGAAGAGCTGATATTACCCACCACATAGGAATATGGTGAGATTTAAATGTGCTAATACATGGGAAGTGCTTCGAAACAGTATCCGGCACCCAATGAACCCTGAGTGAGAGTTTGCTATTATTGCCATTCTATCAAGCTCCTGCTTGAATGCCTCCTGGGATGGGGAACTCACTCCTCCCGAGACAGCCTATTAGACAGTTTAGTGTATTAGGAAGCTTTTTCTCTATTAAGCTGAAGTCTGAAGTCTGCTGACCTATCTCTTCTTTATAAGAGCCCTGGCTGCCTCTGGGGACAGCTATGAAGACCCACATCAACCAAAACAAAACACACTCTTGGTAGTGTGCTGTCTCATCTGCTTGGGTTAATGCTCCTTTGGGGGACTGCAGCCCACGCAGCCCAGAGCACAGTCTGTCTGGGAGCAAATATCTGTCTCCCTTTGAGACTCAGCCGTCAAATGTACTCCGGCCTCGGAGGCCTTTAGGGTCTGGCCCCATTTGTTCCCGCTAAGGGTCCTCGCTGGAAGCCTTGACCTTCCAGGCTTCAGAGGGGAGGCACGTGCTGGTGTCTGGGGCCAGCCCTGGCATACCTGCAGCCCCTGTCTTCTTATAGGAGGGAAGTGAGTGAATCTTACTGCCCAGAACTGGCCAGGCCGAAAAAGGAGAGGGAGGTTGCCTTTCTGGCCAGGGCCTGTCATCTCTTTGGAAAATCACTGAACTTGACCAAGTGGTGTTAGAGCCCACTGCTACAGTCCCAGCACCTTACAGAGAATCTACCAGTATGTTCCAGCAGGCAGGGTGTGGATTCCCAAGTCAAAGCTCCACTCCTTCCTGCATGTCAGGCAGCCTCCTCACGTGTAAAATGGGCATAATAACAATAGTTGCTGTCTTGCAGGGCTGGAGCAAGAAGCGATGAGATGACTTGCAACTCAGCACCTGGCACAGCACAGAGGAAGTGCTTAATAAATGGGGACGCTTAGGAGGGGGGCCCAGAATTTCCAACTTAGACTCAAAGAAGTAAGGAATTTTTAGTCTGTTCCTTCACGTTACACGTAGAAGAACTGAGGCCTACAGGTGGAAGGTCTGAGTTACCCAGCAATTCGGTTACCACTGGGACCTGCGTCCAGGCGCGCACCCCCTAGCCTCCTGCTGCTTGTGGTCTCCAAGCCCTTGCCCTCCCAGAACACTCCTTGCCCAAGCCGGCCCCTTCTGTTCTGGAGGCAGGCGAGTGAGGCTGGGTGGCCTCTGGCCGGGGCATGGAGCCATCTGCCCCCGAGCCTGGTTGGGGCAGCACCTGCAGTTCAGAGCGACGGCCGCTAGGTGTCGCCACACAGCAAAAAAAAAAAACACTGGCCGCTGGCGTTGACTGGGAGACCGCCAGTTGCCGGGCGTAACCGGGCTCAGGCTGGGGGAGCAGCCCTGGGAATTCCTGCCAGAGTCCTTTGTCCGCTGCAGCCCAGAGCTGCCCTAAGGGACGCCCTAACAGAAGATTTCAAAGCTTTCTCCATCCCTTCCTCCCCCAACCATCTGCTAAAAGGAAAACCTGGCCACAGCCTCCCTGCCGCCCTTGCCTTTTTCGCCTTCCACGTGGAGTGCCCGTCCTCATCTCTGTCTGGTGCAGGATAAGACCTGCAGACACTGTGCACCGGGCATTTCAAATCCAGCAGCCCCGCGAGGTGGGCGTGGTTATTCCCTGCCTGCAGGTGCGGAAACAGGCTCAGAGAGGTGAAGCCTGGAACCCCAGCAGGAGTGGATTGTGAGCTCCGGCTCTGGAATTGAGCTTTCTCTTGCTGCATGACACTAGCTATGTCTGCGTTGCCCTGGGCTGTGGGCAGGGCCATGTGGAATTCCTGCTTACAACCCTTGGGGCCAACCTTTTTCCTAGCAGGCAGTGAGCACTCAAAAGCGCCTCTATCCAGGGCTTTTCTCTAACTCTTGGATGGCACTTACTGTGTGCCAGGTGCTGGGCTAAGTGCTTCATGTGTACCACAACCCCACCAGTAGGGGCCATCATTACTTCCGTCTCCAGCAGGGGAAACAGAAACACAAGTAACATGCACCAGGCCTTTTAGTTACTTACTGGCAGAGCCAGGGCCCACGCCATCTGGCTTCAGAGTCTGAGCTCTTGCTTGTAACGGCTTCTCCAGGCCCTTTGATGAGAGCAGCTCTCTCCCTTCACCCTGCGAGAGTCCCCACCTACGGCCGTCTCACCCTTCCTTGTACTTCATACATGGAGCTCATGGGGCTCTGTCAGCAGGCCGGGAGCTCCTCGCTGAGGGCAGGGCTGGACCATTCACTCCTGTGTGCTTGCAGCCTCTGACCCCTAAATAGAATTGTTACTCTGGATGGTGGGCACCCAACACACCTCCGCGTGAGGGCATCTCCTGGGTAAGGGCGGCCCCCTCTCCCTCCATTCCCACCTCACTGTCCCCTGAGAGCAAGAGTGCCCTGGAGCCAGCTCACACCGGCTCCTGAGAGCTGAAGGCGAAACTTCCAGGAAATTTGCAAGCTGGTTGTGAAACTCTGCCATTTCTAAAAAATTAAATTACTGAAACTTACAATGTAATAGATTATATTAAAAACAAAGGTAATATATACTTAAAACTCATCACCCCCTAATTATATTGTACATTTTTCTATTATTTGTGTTCTTGAGGTGACTTACATCTGTCATACGTGTACGGTGGAAACACTGGTGGTGAGCTCCCTCCCCAAGTCCCCATTCAGTGACATTGCGGTGGTGGTTTGACAGCAGCCCTGATGGGAGTATTTATACCCCAGATATTGGCAAATGCCACAAATCAGGGCTCCCCCAGCCCAGCCGGAGATCCAACTGTTACACTGTTTACAAGCCTGAAAGCCACCCTGAGGCAATCGGGCTGTCACAGAAGGAGCGTGGACCGCGGAGTCTGCTCACAAGATTTGGGTCCAGGCTCTGCCTCCACCCACCGTGGGGCCTGGGCTACTTGTCCGTGAGCCTCACCTTCCCACCTGCAAAATGAGGCTAAAGAACAGCGGCCTTTAAAAAGTGAGCATTTACTGTCTGCGAGGTGCCGGGCCCACGCTCTCATCACATCCGCCAGCAGCCCGCACGTGCGGTGGGGCAGTCACACCCTTCGTCAGACGGGGAGACGAGGGTGCTAAGAGGATATTGAGTACAACACCTCATCAAAGGTGACAGGGCAGATCTGAACCGCACTCTCACCTGTTGTGGTTTCTCGGCTGCACAATAGTACCCAGTTCACAGGGTAGTTTGGGGGATTATGCGAGATAGTGTGTGTAAAGGGCTTAGCACAGATTCCGCTTCGGCAGAACGTAGTAAACATTAATTTACCGAGAGGCGTAAGAGTGGGATCTGCTCCGCCCACGTCTGACTCTCACGCGGGCTATTTTCTGATCGTGAGATCTCCGGCCGGTCAAGTCACTTTGCTCGTCTAAGCCTCTTTTCCCCAAGTGAAAAGAGGGATAAGAATAGCTACCCGGAAGAGCCGCTCCGAGGACAGAGATAAAGGATGTAAAGTGTCTGGAGAGAAGTGGGTGCTCAATAAATGGGAGTGAGTGTTTGGGATTACCTTTTATTTCACGTCACTCAGACAGCCACTCTTCCCCGCCGGTGGCGGAGGCAGGGACGGGCCGGAGCTGTGGAGACCCGGCTCTGCCTGGGCGGCTCCTGGCCCTCCCCTCCTGGCCAGGTCAGCCCCCAGGGGGCCCTAGCCCTAGAAGGGCTCGGAAGCCTGAGGACGCTGTTGCTAGGAGCCAGTTGCTAGGCAACGCACTGTTTCTCCTGCCCGGGCCAGTGCGGGAGGGCCCCGGCTTCTCTGGAGAAGCTCCTGCCTCCTGCAGCCTCTCCCCAACCTCAGAGCCGCCGCGAAGGGCAGGTGAGGGTGGGGCCGGCTGCGGTTGGGTCCCAGAGCAGAGCCAACTTCCAGCGGGAGGCAGGCAAGGCTGAGGGAGCTGAGGGAGAGATAGCCGGCCTGGGGCTGGGACCAGGAGCCCAAGCCTGACTTCCTGGGGTGGCCAGGAATTCCCTGGGTAGGAGGTTGTCAGGTCACTCATTCCCTGAGAGGAGGGGGTGTCATGGTTCAGATCAAGGCCCGAGGACTCAGACACCCTAGGTCTGAACCCGGCTCTTCCACCTATTGTGAGCAAATCCTTTGTCACTTGGAGCCTCACTTTCCCCGCTGTGGAATGGGATGTGAAGGCTCCTGAGGAGGGTCGGGAGGGTGAACCGAGACACAGTAGCCCTGAGGGAAGTGCTGGAGATCGGTCTTTCCTGGGCTTGGCGGGGGGTCGGGGGAGGGACCGAGGCCTGGGAGAAGAGGCCAGCCTCAGTAGGGTGACGACCACCACGTCTGTGCTCCCCCGAGCCTGGGCCTGGGACCGAAAGGCCTGTGTGCTTCCTCCCAGGCTCCGGGCCCTGCCCCAGCATCATGATGGGGAAACTCCCCCTGGGGGTTGTCTCCCCTTACGTGAAGATGAGTTCGGGGGGCTGCACGGACCCCCTGAAGTTCTACGCCACCAGCTACTGCACAGCCTACGGTGAGGGCACCTTCGTGGGGGAGCCACCCCCAGGACAGGAAGGGAGGGGCCCTCTCTGGGAGGTGCAGCCCCTCAGGTTGGTCACACTGCAGAGTGATCCCATCACATGGAATTGTTCTGTCCCTTCCCGCGTTCTGTCCCTGCATTTCTGTCACTGTGACTGCCACGCCGACCCAGTCCCCACCCTGTTGACTCCATTTCCTGTTGTCATAGTCCTGATGGGCCAGGCTTGCTCAGCTCCTGCCCGTGGCTCTGAGTCCTCCCTGTCACAGAGACCCTAGGGGTCCCCAGGGGGATGCCAGCCCTGCCCGGGAAGCCCTGCTCGCTCCTCCCCTGACTGCCGCTGCTGACCTGCCGTCCTGGCTTTCCCCTCGGCAGGCCGGGAGGATTTCAAGCCCCAAGCAGGCAGCCACGTGGGCACAGGATACAAATCAAACTACCGGCCCGTGGTCTCCTACCAAGCCAGTCTGGACGCCCTGGACAACCCCGCCATGGGGTATGGTCTGTGTGACCCCTCGCACCCCAGCCCTGCTGAGCCTCAGCTCTCTGGGACATCAGTGCTCATCAGAACAAGGCTGGGCTCCGTGGACGGGGACCCTGAGCCTTGCCCGGCCTAGGCCTGGGCTCCTGGGCCACTTGGGGCCTGGCTCCCAGCTTGGGCCCAAAGGCTGGAGGGCTCCCGAGGCAACTGCGGGAGGTGGGAAGGCCCTGGGCATAAGCAGTGCAGCCCCAAGACAAAGGCAGGCGGCCCTGTGGTCCTAGCGCCTGCTCCCGCCCCACCCTCAGGGAACAAGTCCGGGGCAATTATCAGACAGTGACCAGTCAGAGCTACTGTCCCCTGGAGGTGCCAGATGGCAAGTACCCACTCCCCTGGAACATGCACCAGACCGGCTCTGGCTACAGCCGGGAGAAGCCCGGTGCAAGCGTGCCCACCAAGGAGGTCAGTGCTGGGCCAGGGCCGGGACAGGGGGGTGCCCGAGGCTGGGCTGGACGAGGGCTCGGGGGTTGGTCTGGGGGCCCCTCCAGCAGGCTGGGACTGCACTACCAACGGCCGGTCATGGCAGAGGTGACAGGGCATGAGGAGCCACAATGTGGAGTGGTGTTCACTCAGCTTTCTCCCCTCTGTCCTCGTCCCCCTCCCACTTCCCTACCCTCTCCATCCCCCTGTGCTCACCCTCAGTGTCCCCCACCATTGTCATCATCACCCCATCTTCTTCCTTTCTATCGTCACTATTACCATGGTCCTCATCACTGCGCCACTAGAAGGGCTACGCATTCCCTCATTCACCCACTGTGCCCTGAATATCTCTTTTATATTGATGGTGACATGAGCCGGGAGGAAATACGACTGGGGAGAAGTAGGGAGTGAAGTCGAAGTGAAAGAGTCACAAGTGTGCACGGGGAGGGTGGAGAAAGAGCTTGCCGTGCAGGCCCTG
The DNA here is from genome assembly GCF_000956105.1 of Propithecus coquereli. Lineage (NCBI taxonomy): Eukaryota > Metazoa > Chordata > Mammalia > Primates > Indriidae > Propithecus > Propithecus coquereli. The sequence goes on from NW_012153896.1 coordinate 355,726, forward strand.
GACAGAGACCCGAGGGAGGCTAGTGTCCTCCAGGCGCAGCTCCCTGAGAGGAGAGTGGGCAGGCAGTGCCAAGAGCAAGTGCAAAGGCCCTGAGGCAGGAGTCTCTGATTGGAGGGGACAGCAGGGAGGCAGGTGGCTGGAGCTGAGTGCGGAGCCCAGGTCCTCCCGGGTTGCTGGCAGGACGCGGGGCTCCCTGTGGCTGCGGTGGGAAGGCTGCAGGGCTCTGGGCAGAGCAGGGCGTGACCGGCTTGGCCGTAAAGGGACTACTCTGCTGCTCTGCAGGTACTGTACCCCGTAGAGGTCAAGGGCAGAACTGGGGCCAGGAAGTGACTGCCCTGCCCTCCCCTGCCCGGAGGGTGATTGGCACTCCCTCCTCCCAGGTCAGGAAGGTCCATTTCGACACCCAGGAGCACGGGCCCCAGGCCATCACGGGGCTGGAGCCCAGGGACGGGCCCCTGCTCCACCAGCGGCAGGGCAAGGACTCGCTGGAGTGGGAGAACTGGCGACACGTGAGTGGCGCCCAGCTAAGGGCTGCAGGGCAGGCAGAGGGACCACACCCGCCTCCCCTCCGTCCTCGACACAGGACACAGGTGCTGCGGGACTCACCCCAGAAGCCGACTCTGGGCTCGACACCGAGACAGACCGGGCTGAGCAAGGGATGTGATATGGATGTTTCCCCAACAGCATCACAGTGCCGCCGCTTCTTAGGGTTTAACGCCTCCGCCCCCTCCTCTCCTCTGCCCGGTCCAGACACTCTGCGCCCAGGGCTGTGTGAAGTGGGCGTCATCTTCCTCGTCAGTCACCTGTCTCCTGTTTACCGACCCTCCTGGCCTGGGTCCCTCTGGCCCCCTGCTCATTACTGAGCGTCCACTGCGGCATGTGACTTAGCATGCGTTGTCACAGGGTGCTGTGCTCGCATGGCAGTGTTTCTGGCCCTGTGATGGCCCAGCAGAGAGAGATTTATGTTGGGGTGCTACGCGGGCCCTCCCGTCCCAGAACATGCCACACAGGTCTGCTAGAGCACACAGCACCCAGGAGCTGCCGCGTCACTGGCTTCCTGACGCTGGGCCACCCGGGCTCCCATTGTCCCCCCTCTGTGTTGCAGGGCCCGCGCTTCATGACTTCTGAGTACAACTCCAAGTATCTCAGGGAGCCATCAAACCAGCCAGGTAGCCCATGTCTGAACTCACGCCTCCCTCCCGATCCGCCTCCCCACTTCCTACCCGAAGGAGAGACCCCCTGGGGCCTGGAGGTGGCACAGGACCAGGAAGGTGCCAGTGGAAGAAACAAGCCGTGCAGTTGGCTTGAGGGAACAGTGTCTCCCAGGCTGACCTCAGCGCCTTCGGCCTGCCAACCCCCGAAGGCCAAAGCAGCTTGTGCCCAGCGGCCGCCTGGCCTGCCACGGTGGCTCCTGGCCTGCTGGCTCTCACCCTTCCTGCCGCTCTGTCCCTTGTTCTCTGGCCTGGACTCTGCAGTCCTTTCCCTGTGCGCACGGTCCCCATGGCTCAGGTCTCCAGGTCCCTGGAGACAGCTCCCTATCCACCTGCTGGGACATCAGGCCTGGGAAGCCACGTGGGTGGGCCAGGGCGCTGTCTTTTGCAGATCTCTTGCAGAAGAAATCAGTCGGGGCCAAGGAGAACACTGGCTTCACCGAAGGGTCCAACGAGAACCCCATCGTCTTCCAGCCACCCTCCCAGGCCCTCCCTGGGGACCCTGTAAGTCCAGTGGGGCCCAGCTAGAACTTTAGGGTGCTTGAGGCCCTCCAGTCTCCAGGTTTCTAGCTTTTCTAGCTTTTTCGAGAATGTGAGCTGCAGAGCCCTTTGTTCAAACACACGGTGAAAGAGCCTGGGGGAAAACCACTGCTTTCGTCCAACTCCCCCATTTTATAGATGAGAAGACTGAGGTCTGAAGAGATGCAAGGGCATAGCCAGGATCACTCGGAGTTCAGACAAGAACCCTGGCCTACTGGTTCCCACTCAGGGACTTCCTCTCCCTTCTCCCCAAACTCTTCCCTTGCCTCAGTTTCCCCAGTTCTGCCCATCTTTGCTGCACTCTCCTCCGTGCTCAGTGCCCCAGGGCCCTGGAGAAAAATGGGTGGGGACAGCCAGCTCCACTGAGGACAGCTGGGCTGCCCTTGCTGGGCTGACCCCTGCGGGCCTCTTCTCAGACCCTCCTCCCAGGCCGGAGTGTCACCAAGTCGGACTTCCTCCCCATGACCCACCCGCATGTAAGCTGAGCCGGGGGAAGCTGGGCCCTGCTGAGGGTAGGGGGCGGATGGCAGTTAGGACAGGGCTCTGGACAGCGTGGGGGCGGGGGGCAGCCACACTTGGTGCCAGTGGCTGCTTTGTTCCCCCAGGGAGACGAGTTCCTGCCCGTGCTGCCCAGAGGCTCGGAGCGGGAGACGGGCTTCAGTCGAGTGAACGAAAGGACCCTGAACCCCAGAGTGAGTGACCTCGCGTCTCCCTCAGAGAAGGCAGGAGACAGGGAGGTTTCCTGGACCAGGTGGCGTGTGGGCCGGGCCTTGAAGCATGGGAAGAATTGGATATTTGGAGACGTGGAGGTCGGGCCGCAGGTGGAGGGGTGAGGCCTGGGGGCTGGAAAGGGAGGCTGTGTCTGAAACAGCAACTCGGACTTGGCTGGAAGGGGAAAGGCAGGTCCCTGGGGCTGCCTCTGCCTCCCACCCCTCTGCCCGAGCTGGCCGCCACAGCCTCCCTTCTTGCGGCTCTGTCCCCAGCAGGTGCCCCCTCCCGGCCCAGAGCTCAGCAGCACGAGCCACCGGCAGTTCCAGCCACCCCAGCGGGTGCAACAGACAAACGTTGCCCTGCTTGGCCGCGAGACTGTGGGGAAGAAGGTGAGCCCTCGGCACCCAGCCTGCACCCCCCAAACCCCCACCGCTCCTGACCTCACAACTGCCCTGTCTGCCCCTCTCTGCAGGAGCCCACAGGCTTCAGCATCAACAACCCCAGCTATGTCTGGAGCCCCCACGACCCTGACAGGGATAATCGGTACCTGACCACCTACAACCAAGGGTGAGGCCCCTTCTCGGCCAAAGCTGAAACCCATTTGACAGACAGATAGACTGAGACTGGGTCAAGTAATGAGCCTACAGCCCTGTGAAGAATTAGTTTGGGTCCCCCAGAAGCAGACCCCAAGCCAGGGACTCGAGTGCAGGCACTTTATTGGGCATGTGGGGAGTGGGGAAGTGGGTGGGGGAAGAAAGGCAGCAATGACCGGTGTGTTGTCACACCAGCTATCCCGAAGGGAGGCTAGAAAACGGTGTAAGACACACAACTCAGAACTAGCTCAGACACAGGGAGAGAGAGCTCAAGTATTTATACCCCACAGCCGCCAGCACTGGTTAGAAGCCATCCCCAGGCGACAGTAAATCCCAGGTCCCTCCTTGCTCGGATAAAGCAGGTTCCAGCAACCCCAGCGCAGCTCTCCCACAGAGATGCAGTGAGGACATTGGTGGCCAGGCTAGTGGCGTGGGAAGGACAAGGGGAGTGCTGGGGGTTGGAGCAACAGCAACATCTGCTAAGACATTAGATCCAGGCCGTGGCCGGTGGCTCAGTGCTCCCTCGGATGGTAACGTCTGTGCTGTGTGGGCCCGGGGTGAGGTGCGAGTATCTGGGCATCAGGAAGGGGCTCTAGGAGGAGGTGGCCCCTAGGGCCACAGGGAAGCCCCCCCACCCCCCGGAGCCAACACTGGGTGGGGAGGGCATTACAGGAGTGTTGTAAAGGAAGTGTGATTCTCAGGACAAACTCCGCTGAGCTGGGAAGCCCAAGTTCCCCTCACGGCATCTGTCACCTGTGTCCACACTGGTCCCCCTCCAAATCCTGGTCCTCAAAGGTATCCCTGCCGCCTCCCACTCCCACTCCCGCTCCAGGTGTCAGTGTGTCCAGTGTCACACTGGGTGTCAGGTGCACTTGCAGGTCCTTGCCGGTGTGCACAGAGCCCCCAAGGTGGTAATCACTGACTTCCGTGTCGGTCTATCTGCACCCCCTCTTTGTAAACTCGAGGGCAGGGCCCACATCTTACGCATCTTTGCACCCTCTGAAGCTGGCCCTAATATATTGGTGAAATGGGAGGCAGCTGAACCCTAGAGAGACATGGACGAGACAGGGTCCCCGCTCGAGGCGCAGGCAGGCAGGGAGGGAGGGGTCACTGCAAGCCCCAGTGCTCAGCGACAGTCAGCGTGCCTGGGGCAGCACTGGGCTCAGGGCAGGGGAGGGCAGGCTTCTCGAGTAAGAGCTCCCCAAGTGGACAAGCGCTTAGGGAGCTCCAGGGAGAAGGGACAGTGTGGGCAAGGCCAAGACGCTGGAGGTCCCCACGGGAGAAGGCAGGAGAGGCTGCAAGGTGAGCGGAGGCTGGCTTCTGGCCAACAACGCTTCCTCCGCAGGTACTTTGAGAACATCCCCAAGGGGCTGGACCGGGAAGGCTGGACTCGAGGGGGCATCCAGCCCCAGACGCCGGGAGGCTACACCCTCAACCAGCCGGTCACCCGCATGGAGGCCACCCCCAACCCCACGGAGAGCCTGCGGCGCCTGCACCCCCACGTGGGAAGGTGGCACCCCCCACCCAGCTCTGTCCCATCTCCGTCCTCCTCCCCCTCGGTCCCAGCCTCACGCAGCCCTGCTGCAGGCCTTTCCCTGTCCCTCTCCCCTCCTCTGTCTGTCTGTCTGTCTGTCCCCCGGAGAGGCCCCTTTCCCCTAGCTGGCTTTGTCGCTGCTCCCGCAGCCAGCACTGGCTTGTCCACTTCCCTCTCCAGGGACCCCTCCCTCACCTGCCTCGGGCCTGGTGGGAGGCAGGGGCAGGACGGATCCAGAGATGAATGGACTGTGGTCCCACCTCACGCTCCTTTCCGCTCCATTCGATTCCTCAAAACTTACGTTGTGCCCACGGTGGCCCGGAGTTGGCAGGCAGACAATGTTTGTGGCTTGGCTGCCCGGGCAGGCAGAAGACAGGTCCAGGCTCTGCCCTACCCCACCCCTCCCTCATTCTCGCCCCTCCCTCCCCGCAGAACTCTGACCTCAGTCGACCCCTTCTACCGAGACACACCTCATAGCAGCCGCTTCGTGGCACCCAGCTGAGCCTGAGGCCAGGTAAGGGGCTGGGGACCCCCACCTCTGTGGACCCCTGTGTGGGTGGCTGTTGTGGGCCAGCCCTGCCTCCCAGGGCCTGGGTCAAACAAGCCCTGCCGGGGGACCCCAGCTGGGAAGGGGGTTGGGAGATCAGGGGCCTCTCAGGGGCAGGGGAGGGCACAGCACCCCCAGAGCCCCTCACTCAGGCTTCTGTTCCTCCCCCACAGGTTTGCCCACCCACGGGACAGGCGCAGCTACTGTCCCTACCCCCACCTCCTCCCCCACCGGGACTCCCTGGCCACTTTCCTAACGGAATAAAGAGCACTGATGCAGAGGAGTGTGCGGCCACTGTCAGGGCGGCCGGCCGGGAAAAGGAGGCTGAGCTGGGGCAGGGGGTGCAGGGGTGGCGGGGTTAGGGCCAGGTCTGGAGTCGGGGGCTCAGGTGGAACCTCTGAGTTCCTCTGACACCATGGACAAGGCACTTTACTCTTGGGACTCAGATTCCCGTCCTGGAAGGGGTTCTCTGTGGCCTGAGCTGTCTGGGAAAGTGCTCGGTCGGGTGTGGCAGGCGGGACCCAGGGTGGGGGCAGGTGGGCCGAGGGGGCGAGTGGCTGCAAGTCCTCCCTAGGCCTCGGCTACCTGGTCTATAAAACGGGGAGGGGGTTAGGGCAGGACTTCCAGGCCCTTCTGTGTCCCACATTGAGGGGCCTAAGGGAGAGGGGAGGACTGGGGAGGGCAGGGGAGTGCGGGGGGAGGGAGGGGCAGAGATCTGTCCCCAGAGAGACAGAGGAGAGTCGGAGGAGAGTCCTCGACAGATGGACACCTGGACGCTGGCCCAGAGAGGGGAGGGGCCGATCACAAAGGCTGGTGCCTCCCTCCCTCCGCCCAGGTGATTAGAGCAGGGCAGCCCCTTAGCGACAATGAGAAAAAGACGCGCCCCAGGCGGGGGCCCCACGCAGGTGCAGGCCCTAACGCGCCAAGTCCCCAGGAAGACAAAGGCCTCCCTTCCCCCAGGCAGCGTCTGGGCTGGCTCTCAGCACTTTTTGTCACCTCGGCCAGATGTGTTTGTGCAGGGCACAATGCCGCAACTGTGTATTGTGGCCCTGCTGGCACCAGCCTCGTGTTCTGTAAATGAGGAACCTGGACCCAGAGAGGGTGCACGAGCTGCTCAAGGTGACACGGGCAGAAAGGCTGCAGCGGCCCTGTGCAGGGCACGTCCCCTGCGCCTTGCAGCTCCTTCCAGCATGCAGAGGGGCGCACTCCGTGGTTCAGAAGCTGTCCCCCCACCCCCCGCCTCCACCCCTGCTCCGCAGTGGGTGTCTGTGGAGCAGCTCGCTGGCCCCGGGGCCTGGCTGTTCCCAGCAGTCTCGAGCAGCAGGCCTGGGCGCTGGCCGCAGCCTGGCTTGGGCTCCATGTGGGCTGTGGGCGGCTCCAGCTGGTCCCAGCATTGGAGGAGGGGAGTAGAGGACACAGAGTCTCTCAGCTAGAAACTCAGCCAGACTAGGACCTAGTGACAGCCCAGACCGTGGGTGGGGACCTGCTGGTCCATGGCACCCAACGTTTGGGGTGAGTCACCAAAACAGAGCCTGGGCCGCAACCATGGCCCTGCCGCAGTAACGGGGGGGCGTGAGAGTGGGGGGTGAATCAGCCCCTTCCCACCCAAAGACACGCACACGCAAGAACACACTGTCAACACAAAAGCACACGCAGATACAAGTAACACTGCACACGGATCCCTGAAAACACGCACATGCAAACACACGTAGGCACAGAGATACGACGAGTACACATGGACTCACTGACACAACAGACACAAAGCAAATAAGTGCACAAACACACAGATCTTCACATGCAGACACACACACACACACACA
>NW_012153896.1:362956-366566 GCF_000956105.1 Propithecus coquereli
GGAGTGTGGTCTTTCAGCTCATGTTCCTGCTCACCTGTCCTCTACCTGGCTCAGCAGGGGATGTGGTGTCGGGCCCCCAGAGGCTGACCACACCCCCTCTCCCATTCTCCTGCACCCAGTTTCCAGGACCTGGAGCTGGGGCCATCCCTCGAGCATTGCTGAGCTGGAGCTGCGGACCCCACCCCAGGGGATGGGCCAAGCAGTGTCTGTGCTCCCCTCAGCCCCTGCCTCCTTCCCCCCTCCACGCCAGCGCAGGGGCTGCAGCCACCTCCCGCAGCCCAGCCAGACCGCCCTGTTCGGGTCCTGGGCCCCAGTCCAGGAGCTGTGCGAGGATGGCGCGGCCCAGGGTGTGGTGGCAGGTAGGGGGTCCAGGAGGGGGCAAGGCCAAGCCTAGGTGGCTCTGGAGCCCCTGCCTGGTGGAGGAAACAGATTTTCCCATCTCGGGAGGAGACAGACATGGAGTCAGCGAGGACCGTGGATGGGGACCTGCTGGCAAGGGGTGGACAGGAGCCCAGAGCGGCAGCAGCCTGAGGGGCATGTGTCAACTCCGAGTCCCCCTCACCCTTCCTTCCAGGCACTGCTCCCTGCGGCGCTCCGGGCTGTGGGCCGGGATGCAGTGGAGGGGACCCGTGGCTGGCGGGGGAGGGAGAACCTGTGAGGCTGAAAGCGGCCACCCCGTGGAGAAGGCTCAAACTTTGTGGGGCCTTGGAGGCCACACTAAGGAGCCATCTGTGTCCCCTTCCTCAATTATGAGGCTCGACAAGGGCACAGACTGTGTCTGTCTTATTGATGCTGAAACTCCAGAGCCCAGGACAGATGAAGGAATGAATGAATGAATGAATGAATGAAGAACATTGTCTGCCGGTGGGGACACCAGATGTGGGCCTCTGGGCATCACCCACCCTGACGCCAAGATGTCAGGTGCCAGACTCCGTGCGTCTGTGCAGCCCGGCAGCTGAGCCCCCTGTGCCACCCCCATGTGTCCGGCTGCCATGGCCGTGGCCCCTCGGTCCCCCTGCGTGGTGCCCAGTCTCCCACCACTGAGCTCCCTGCAGTGGCCTAAGCGCCTCCACATTCCGCCCTCGACCCTGGCAGGCTCCAAGACCAGGGGAGTCGGTGCTGCATCCCCAGGGCAGGCGGGGTCGACACTTCCTACCTTGTGCCTCCTTAGGACACTGAGCCCTGTTGAAGGGACCGTCTTGCAGGTGGCATCAGTCTTCTGCTCTGTGCCCTCAGCAGGCCGGGGCCATGAGAGCTTCGGTGATGAGAGTTTGGAAGAGCCATGAGGCAGGAAGCCGGTTGGGGATGGCCCTGAGAGTGGAGCAGGCTAGGGGTGCTGACAATGTGGCTTCATTTTTGGTCGCCCTGTCCCCTTGCCTCCGACCAGCAGCAGCCCAGAGCGCTTTCCTCTCCAGGCCCAGTCAGTCAGCAGAGTGTCACTGTCACAGGCCTGAGCTTTGGAGTAGATGCCTGGATTCAAATCCCAGCTCTCCGCAACCCAAGGCTGCTTCCTGCCACCAGCTGTGTGACCTCCAGCCAGTCACCTAACCACTCTGAACTTCAGCTAAGGGCAGCAGCTAGCTGGTGGATGAAATGGGATGACGTGCAAGAGTGCTTGGTGTGCAAACAGCAGCTGCTCTGGTGCTGGAGCAGAGGAAACAGAGGCCAGGATCGGGCGGGGACTTGATCGAGGCCACACTGCAGATATCACAAGGTCTGGCCTGTCTCCTGCTTGGCCCTGGACAGGCCCCCTGAAGACCCCTCTCTGGGAGCAGGCTTCCTCTCGCTCGAAGGTGGGTGATCCACCTGCACAGCTTGACCTGGGGGCCTTGGCTGCCGCTCGAGGGGGCTGCCCGCCCCCACCGCCAAAGCCACCTTCTGCCAGCCCTCCTCCCCTCACCTGGTGACCAGGCTTTGGGCGTTCAGTGGGATCACTCCTTCCTGTGGGCGACTGTTGTAGCTGCTACCAAGGCTTCCTGCCCCGCCCCCCAGATATTTTAGAAAGCTCCCTGGGATTCGCAGGGACGATGACTAACCTTTATTAAGCCCCCACAGCCTGTGGTGCTGAGAATATTCGTGGGCCTTCACCTTTTCGGCAAGAACACAGAGGGGCGTCCCTCTGGAGGAAGCTTGGGGACACAGGTGGGTGCGCGCTGACGGCATCGGTGTGGGGGTGTGGAGCCAGAGGGCTGGTGGCACAGCAGGTGGGGACGGATGCTGGGTGCCGCACAACGAGGCCCCACTTGTGATGCATGTGGACGCGTGTGTGGCGGCTGCTCGTCAGGCCCCCGTGGCAGCTGATGTTGACGGGTGCCATCTGGCTTGGATCACGTGGTGGCAGGCAGACCCACCCGCTCTTGGGCTCCGCAGCTGTCCCGCTGGGACACAGGGCTCCCTGTGCGGGCGGGGGCGATGTTTAAAGGCATCTGTCCGCAGGAACCGGGGGCCTGGGGGCGGTGGGGAGCCCCGCGTGGGAGGGTGAGGACGGCGGGCATGGCACGCGCAGGCAGACGGAGAGCGTAAAGCTCGGAATCGGTTCCCCAGTTTCCTCTCTGGCCGTCTGGAGGCCCACCCATTCCCGCGGGCCTGCTCCCCGAACAGCCAAGTATGCAAGGACAGAGGAGGGGTCGGGCCCAGGGCCTCCGTCGAAGGGTCAGAGGGTCCCGACGGGGTCTGCTCGTCACCTTGCTGCCTTGCTTCCAAGATGCCGCCACAGGCAGGGCTCTGCCACGTCCCTTGAGCCATGAGCAGCACCCTTTGTGATGACCAGGTCAACCTCACCAGAGGCCGGGAGACCTCCCCGAAGCCACACGCTGGGCGGGCGCTCGCTCTCACTCTCCGCTCCGAACGCAGGGCCTTGCCCGTCCCGCCAGGGCGCTGGGCCTCGGTGGGTGGGAGTGGGGCCTGGGCACCTGCAGGACAGCAGCCAGCGACGAGCGTGGAGCTTTGTTTTCTTTTTCTCCCAAAGAAGGAGCATGTGAGTGCCAGTGCGTGTGTGAGCATGTGAGAATGTGAGCGTGAACACGTATGTGTGTGTATGAGTGTGTGCGGGTGTGAGGGTGTGAAAGAGTGAGCGCATGTGTGAGTGTGAGTGTGGGAATGTGAATGTGGGCGTGAGAGTGTGGGTGTGTGTGGGTGTGAGAGTGTGTGTGTGTGTGAGTGTGAGTGTGTGTGTGTGTGACAATGTGTGAGTGTGTGAGTGGGAGTGTGTGTGTGAGAGTGTGTGTCAGTGTGAGTGTGGGTGTGAGAGTGTGTGAGAGTGTGTGTGTGAGAGTGTGTGTGAGTGTGTGTGTGTGTGAGTGTGTGAGTTAGAGTGTGTGTGGGTGTGGGTGTGAGTGTGAGAGTGTGTGAGAGTGTGTGTGTGAGTGTGAGAGTGTGTGTGTGGGTGTGTGAGTGAGAGTGTGTGAGTGTGAGTGTGTGTGTGAATGTGAGTGTGTGAGTGTGTGTGTGAGTGTGTGTCAGTGTGAGTGTGGGTGTGAGAGTGTGTGAGAGTGTGTGTGAGTGTGTGAGTGTGAGTGTGTGAGTGAGAGTGTGTGTGAGTGAGAGTGTGTGTGAGTGTGTGTGTGAGTGTGTGAGTTAGAGTGTGTGAGTGTGTGTGTGGGTGTGAGTG
>NW_012153896.1:366743-424560 GCF_000956105.1 Propithecus coquereli
CAGTCAGCAGAGTGTCACTGTCACAGGCCTGAGCTTTGGAGTAGATGCCTGGATTCAAATCCCAGCTCTCCGCAACCCAAGGCTGCTTCCTGCCACCAGCTGTGTGACCTCCAGCCAGTCACCTAACCACTCTGAACTTCAGCTAAGGGCAGCAGCTAGCTGGTGGATGAAATGGGATGACGTGCAAGAGTGCTTGGTGTGCAAACAGCAGCTGCTCTGGTGCTGGAGCAGAGGAAACAGAGGCCAGGATCGGGCGGGGACTTGATCGAGGCCACACTGCAGATATCACAAGGTCTGGCCTGTCTCCTGCTTGGCCCTGGACAGGCCCCCTGAAGACCTCTCTCTGGGAGCAGGCTTCCTCTCGCTCGAAGGTGGGTGATCCACCTGCACAGCTTGACCCGGGGGCCTCGGCTGCCGCTCGAGGGGGCTGCCCGCCCCCACCGCCAAAGCCACCTTCTGCCAGCCCTCCTCCCCTCACCTGGTGACCAGGCTTTGGGCGTTCAGTGGGATCACTCCTTCCTGTGGGCGACTGTTGTAGCTGCTACCAAGGCTTCCTGCCCCGCCCCCCAGATATTTTAGAAAGCTCCCTGGGATTCGCAGGGACGATGACTAACCTTTATTAAGCCCCCACAGCCTGTGGTGCTGAGAATATTCGTGGGCCTTCACCTTTTCGGCAAGAACACAGAGGGGCGTCCCTCTGGAGGAAGCTTGGGGACACAGGTGGGTGCGCGCTGACGGCATCGGTGTGGGGGTGTGGAGCCAGAGGGCTGGTGGCACAGCAGGTGGGGACGGATGCTGGGTGCCGCACAACGAGGCCCCACTTGTGATGCATGTGGACGCGTGTGTGGCGGCTGCTCGTCAGGCCCCCGTGGCAGCTGATGTTGACGGGTGCCATCTGGCTTGGATCACGTGGTGGCAGGCAGACCCACCCGCTCTTGGGCTCCGCAGCTGTCCCGCTGGGACACAGGGCTCCCTGTGCGGGCGGGGGCAATGTTTAAAGGCATCTGTCCGCAGGAACAGGGGGCCTGGGGGCGGTGGGGAGCCCCGCGTGGGAGGGTGAGGACGGCGGGCATGGCACGCGCAGGCAGACGGAGAGCGTAAAGCTCGCAATCGGTTCCCCAGTTTCCTCTCTGGCCGTCTGGAGGCCCACCCATTCCCGCGGGCCTGCTCCCCGAACAGCCAAGTATGCAAGGACAGAGGAGGGGCCGGGCCCAGGGCCTCCGTCGAAGGGTCAGAGGGTCCCGACGGGGTCTGCTCGTCACCTTGCTGCCTTGCTTCCAAGATGCCGCCACAGGCAGGGCTCTGCCACGTCCCTTGAGCCATGAGCAGCACCCTTTGTGATGACCAGGTCAACCTCACCGGAGGCCGGGAGACCTCCCCCAAGCCACACGCTGGGCGGGCGCTCGCTCTCACTCTCCGCTCCGAACGCAGGGCCTTGCCCGTCCTGCCAGGGCGCAGGGCCTCGGTGGGCGGGAGTGGGGCCTGGGCACCTGCAGGACAGCAGCCAGCGACGAGCGTGGAGCTTTGTTTTCTTTTTCTCCCAAAGAAGGAGCATGTGAGTGCCAGTGCGTGTGTGAGCATGTGAGAATGTGAGCGTGAACACGTATGTGTGTGTATGAGTGTGTGCGGGTGTGAGGGTGTGAAAGAGTGAGCGCATGTGTGAGTGTGAGTGTGGGAATGTGAATGTGGGCGTGAGAGTGTGGGTGTGTGTGGGTGTGAGAGTGTGTGTGTGTGTGAGTGTGAGTGTGTGTGTGTGTGACAATGTGTGAGTGTGTGAGTGGGAGAGTGTGTGTGAATGTGTGTGTGTGAGAGTGTGTGAGTGTGGGTGTGTGTGTGTGAGTGGGAGAGTGTGTGAGTGTGAGTGTGTGTGGGTGTGTGAGAGTGTGAGTGTGTGTGTGTGAATGTGAGTGAGTGTGTGAGTGTGTGTGTGACAATGTGTGAGAGTGTGTGTGTGAGAGTGTGTGTGTGAGAGTGTGTGTGTGAGAGTGTGTGTGTGTGAGGTGTGAGAGTGTGTGTGTGTGGGTGTGTGAGTGAGAGTGTGTGAGTGTGAGTGTGTGTGTGAATGTGAGTGTGTGTGTGAATGTGTGTGAGTGTGTGTGAGTGTGTGAGAGTGTGTGAGTGAGAGTGTGTGTGTGAGAGTGTGTATCAGTGTGAGTGTGGGTGTGAGAGTGTGTGAGAGTGTGTGTGTGAGTGTGTGTGAGTGTGTGTGTGAGAGTGTGTGTCAGTGTGAGTGTGGGTGTGAGAGTGAGTGAGAGTGTGTGTGAGTGAGAGTGTGTGTGAGTGTGTGTGTGAGTGTGTGAGTTAGAGTGTGTGAGTGTGTGTGTGGGTGTGAGTGTGAGAGTGTGTGAGAGTGTGTGTGTGAGTGTGAGAGTGTGTGTGAGTGTGGGTGTGAGAGTGCGTGTGTGAGAGTGCGTGAGCGTCGTCAGAGGTCCCAGGTAAAGAGCCGGGGCAGGAAGGCGTCCGTCCGGCCGGCCATCCTTCCATGCGGTGGGATGCGGAGGGAGCTGTGTTCAGGAGAGACGTTATGAGACCTGGGCCCAAGCAGCCTGGCTATGGGGCCCAGCGACAAGGTATGGTCCCCACGGTAAGACAGCCTTGAGGCAGGGCCACACTCTCCTGGTGGGCTCTGTCTCTGGGGACAGGAGGCTGGCACTGAAGGACGTGGGCAAACTTCCTCTTGAGCAGAGGTGGCATCTCGCAGTGCAGGGGCGCTGGGAGCGGCTGGGTGGGGTGACCATGTGACTCCAGAACGCTCACAGGCTGATGAGTCTGACCGCGTGGGCTATCAGTCAGAGTTCTTTGCAAGCAAGCAGAAAGGAATTGGTTATTGTGAAAGCCTCAGGCGCCCACAGAATCTTCGGGTGGGCCTGAGAACCAGGCTTGGGGCCTACCCAGCCAGGAACCACAGTGGAAATGGGCCTGTGGCCGAGGGCCGCTGAAGACCCCAGGGCCTTCCGCCGCTGGGCCCTGGACACAGCCCCTCCTCACGCCGCCCTCCGAAGGGATCCTGAGTGGTCCCTTCTGCTCGGCAGCTCTCATTTCCCATTCAAAATCTGGGGTGGGCGTTTCTGGGGGCGATTCCCAGGTCACAGGCCTGCACCCAGCTTGCAAGGGCTGCTGGGAAAGCTTGGCAGCGTTTTTAGCTTCTAGGGTAGGAGGGGCAGGTTCTGTTTTGTAAGGCAGTGGGAGTCTCCAACATAGGGAGGGGCTTCAGATGCTAGAGGCCCAAAGGGTTGGAATGTTCTTCACGCTCAGGTCAGCATCACCGAGAAGGGTCTGGTTTGTGAAGTGTCTTCTGTGCACTGGCTGCCCCAGATGCTTCCGGTGTCTGGGTACTCTGCACCCCCAACAGGGACGTCACTGGCCTCCAAGGACCCTTTGTGAGACATGGAAAAAGATGCCTTTCTTTAAAACACTTGACACCAGTCTAGGTTCCTGGTGCCAACAGGGCCCTTGAACGCGATTCCACTGTGCATGGCTTGACCTGTGCAGCCAGGCATGGCCTTTGCAGGGTATACTCAGGAGCTCAGAAACGTTTCTTGGTCTCTCAGTAACTGAACTTAGCAAAGACATGAGCTCCATCAGCCTCCTCTCAGCCACACCCAATGTCTGCCTTGGAGGTGTGGAAACTTCTGGAAGCTCCTCCTAGTGATGGGGGTGTGTGGAGGATTCAGGGAGGGGCTAGCTCACCTCCATTTCTGCTCTACTGAGGCCTCTCTGTACAGGGAGGGGACTTGTGGGCAGCCTGTTGCATCCTCAGGCCACAGCTGGTAAGAGAAGAGCAGGTTGGTCCCTGCTGCCCAGGTGTCCCCCAAATATACCTGGGGCTTCTCTCATGCCACTCCCAGGCTCAGCCCAGAGAAGGCGCAGCCGGCGGAGGACTCCCTTTGGGCTGGCACCTGTGTTAAGGGGCGCTGCTCCACCCCTTCTCTCCCACCTGCTGGTTGAACCTTTTATCTCCTTTTGGGTGGGATCTTCCCTTCTGAGATGACACATGCTTTCCCTGTCCAGGGCTTATGGCATCAGCTCCCTGCTCTCCAAGTTCAAAGCCAAGCTTTTTTGGACCTACAGAAAAGATTTCTCTTTCAAAACGCAGCTCTTGTAACACTACAGTCTCAGCTCTGATTTCAAAGCCTCTTTTGCAACTCAAAGCCAAGGATTTGACTCTTTGTTCTGGGTTTCCCTTGGAGAAGGGAATAGAGGAAGCCAACTTAGCATCTGAATGCCAGGGAATAGATATAAGGAAATTGTCTACAGCGCACAAGTTAATATCTCAAAATGATAATACGCAGCTCCCGTATTAGCTGACTGATGCTTCCTGGTAAATCCTTCGAGGATAGGCTGATCTTGCCCCTTCCAGGGCTGGGAGTAGGGGGAGGGGAGCACAGCACTTGCTCCAGGCACAATGTCTAAAGAAGTGCCCAAAACTCCATAATCAAGATAATAGCTCAATGCAATCATTTTAAAAATAAAGACCAAAACAGTACAAGGCTACGCTGAGCCATTATTAGAGGCTGCAGTAAAAGGAAAAATCAGTAACACTAATTCTCTTTATTTAAAATTTTGACATTTTGTTCATCACAGATTTTTTGGCATTAACTTTGAATTTTTAAAAATATTGCATTAAATTATTATTTATCTTGATTGTGGAGTTTTTTTGTCCCCCCTCTTTTAAATTTTGTGCCCAGGGGAAATGCCTCCCTCCCCTCACCCTAGTCCTGGGCCAGGCTTATCCTACAGATGTAAGAACTGAGGTCCAGAGAAGGTGAGTAGGTCAAGTGTACAGTTGGCCCCAGGGGGACAAGTGGGAGAGAGGCTGTCTACACTCATGGAGCTCATATCCTAGTACAGGGCAAACAGCCTTCAGGCAAACAATTCACAATTAATTATTTACCTAATTTTGATTGGAATAAGTACTTTGAAGGAGAAACGTGGGGGCTCAAGAATCTAAAACATGGGCACTTGATGTGCTCTGGGGGATCCCGGAAGGGAAGTTGCAGCTGAAACCGTAAGGATGAGTAGCGCAAACCAAGCAGAGTGAGAAGAAGAGGGTTCTAAGCAGAGGGTCCAGCATGTGCAAAAGTCCTGGGGTAGAAAGAAGCTGATGAGTTTGAGAAACTGAGAGCAATTGTGTTAGTCATTCCAGGCTGATTCTGTGACAAACAGCCCTGAAGTCTAAACAGCTAAACATATTAAACATTTATTTCTCATTCTCTTCAATGTGGGTCAGGTAGCTCATCTCCATGTGGTGACTCAGGGATCCAGGTTCCTTTCCATCTTTAACACTGCAGAAGATAAAAGAGAGTGCAGGAGTGGTGTGTTTCACTTCTGCCCACATCCATCGGCCTAGTGCTCCTCCCCGAGTCCTACCCCCTGGGCCTGGGAAAAGTAGTTTTGTTGAGTGTCCAGGAAGAAGAGGGGGAAAACAGAAGTTGGTGACCCTTAGCAGCCCCTGCCACAGGGGACCAGGCCAGGCGAGTCCTTGGTGGTTTTGTTGGCACCTGAGTCTGTAGTCTCAGAGCAGAAGATCCAATTTGCACCTGGCAGCAAGTCCAGGAAAGTATTAACATACGGGCAGCTGCCAGCTGTGGCCACAGTGGCCTCTTCCCAGCAGGAAGGAGCCATCATGCCCGGAACCTATTTTGCAACATGGTGGCCTACCAGAGCCCCTTAGGATGGTCAGGTTCCCATCCGGGGCATGGAGGAGTGGCACCAAGTCAGCTTCTCCCCTTCCTCACTCTCCCTCAGCCTCTGTTGCTCAAGCTCTGGTGTCCCTTGTTGCGGGAGTCGGGTGGAGTGTGTGCGGGAGAGGACTCTCAGCTTTCAGCAGACCAGGCAGGTGACTTACAGAGCTAGGGTTCCAGGGGAACGTGATCCCCGGGGCATGCCTGGGCTCCGGTTTCTTAGGGGAGTGGGGGGAGTAGGCTGGCCATGTCTGAACCAGCCTGGCAAGTTTGGCTATCCACTGAAGAGCTCTGGGCCAGTGGTGGGCCAGAGACGGCATAGAATTTGCTATCAGGTAAACCCTGAGCCCAGATCCCAGGCCTACAGTGATCCAGAACTTGGGGGCCTCTCTGCTCTGTCCTCTTGAGCCTGTTTTGGGGTTCCTGGGCTTGCCCTGTGGGTTTTAGGATACTCCCCTGACCTGAAGGTAGGCAAACACCCTGAGCCCTGGGGCCTGGGTTGCGAAATGGGGAGTGGTGTGGCTCTTAGCTACTCTTATGCTCTCTGGCAACGTAAAAATCTCCAAGTAGGGCACTCCTGGAAATCTTTTTGCCATTTGCAAGATGGGGCAAGCTTTGGGCACCCTGGGTGGTGTCTCTGATCTCTCCCAGCTGAGAGAGTCAATGAGACTTAGTAGCAAAAGCCCAGGCTTTGCAATAAGATGGACTGGGTTTGAATCCTGGCTTTGCCTCTTACCGGCTGTGTGGCCTTGCTCAAGCTGCTTAACCTCTCTGAATCTGTGTCTTCATCTGTAGAGCAGGAGGGTGGTGGGAAATACAGTACCTGCCTGGCAGAGCTGCGGTAAAGGGTAAATTTGACAACCTGTAGGTGCTCAGTAAATGACAACTATCATTATCACGTGGGAGGGAAGCAAGATGGGAAAGTACCGTTACACAAGCTCCTTCCCCTGACACACACACACACACACACACACACACACACACACACACACACACCCCTTTCTTGCAGCTGCAGCCCAAGAATCCTATTAAATTGTGTGTCCTCTGCACAAAGCCCCTCAGTGGCCTCTCACCCAGAGTCAAGCCAAAGTCTTCACGATGACCCTCTCGGGCCGGCCCCTACCCCACTTTTTGTGTCTCATCTCATCGGCTACCAGCTTCCCTCTGCTCCCTGGGCTCCAGACACACTGGGCTCCTTGCTGTCCTGAAGGCCCAGGCACACTCCCTCCCCAGAGTCTTGGCTCCGCAGTCCCCTCCACCAAGAACGCATCCCCTCCAGACGTCTGCATGGCTCTCGCCCTCACCGCTGTTCAATGCCAGCTGCTCACTGAGGGCTCCCCTGGCCACTCAGTTTTAAATGGCAGCCCCCCCGATTTCTCAGTCCTCCTGCTCCCTCTTCCTTGCTTCGTTTCCTCCACAGCCGATCCTAACCTGACACGTGCATTTTGTTGACAATCTCCACTTGCAAGAATGCAAGTGCCATCGAGGCAGGGATTTTTGTCCACTATGTTCGTATTCATAGTAATCATCAGTGCCTAGATGCTGCTTAGGTGCTAAATGTTTGTTGAATGAATACCTGAAAGATGGCAGGAACTCAAGTTCTGGCTGGTGCAGGTAAAGGGAGTGGGCCATAGCATGAAGGACGTCATAGCTTTCCTTTTTTTGCCAAATGAGGGAGTTGGATTAGACTCCCAGGAGGCCATGAACCCATGGGAATTGTGCACATCACTGGGCGAGTCCCTGTCTCCATTTGTTTTTCTGGGACAAGGGTCCCTAGCTTCTCGCAGACATTTAACAGATCCTGTGATCTCCCAGAGGAGCTAAGCACACTCCCAGCTCGACTTTTCAGTGATTGGTTCTAACAGGCTTGAATCCTTGCTGTCTTAGAACCTACGAAGCTAACACTCCATGATCTTATCCAGTGCTCAGCAGCCACAGGGATCCTGGCACCAAGGCAGGCAGGGGAGCAAGAGGGGCCTTGGCAGGGTCAGTGCGGAGAGGGCGGAGGTGCCCGTGGGCACACTGAAGGGAACACAAAGGAGACTTTTATATTCCATGTGCTGTTTTCTTCCTTTTAGTTAAAAGAAAATAGATTTAAAGTAAGTATGACAAAGCGTGAGCGATTGTCAATGCTGGATACTGGGCATGTGTGTATTTATCACAGAGAGCTTTGTACCTTTTCTGTAGTTCGAAAAATTCTTTAAAAAATACAGAGTTGGGAGTGGGCACAATTGTTAAAGCTCATGGTTAGGAGCAGAGGCAGTTTCTGGGGGCCTGAGCTTGGGGTATTTTTGCAGCGTGTGTGTGGGCAGAGGGCATGGCTGGGTCTGGGACCCATGCCTGGAGCTGGCAGAGCGCTCTCCCCCCGCTTCCCCCTCCCAGGTCTCAGTTTCCTGCCTTCCTGTGAAGTGGGGAAAGGCTGAGAGGCCCCGTGCTGGGGGTGAAGCTAATTCATTAGTGACGCCTCGACAAGGACCGGGCGCCCGCGGTGCCAGTGTGATTCATCACGATGATTGCCCCACTGCCAGCCTGCGTGGGCCCGGAACGCCAGCACATTTTACCTTTACCCACTGAGAAGGGCCTGGTGGGAGGCGAAGGTACAGGATCTACTGAGAGCAAGAAAAGACTTGAAGAAAGAAGAAAGTTGGTTCTCCATGCTCTCGGCCCCAGGAAGCGGTGCCAGGCTGGCGCTGGGGTGTAGGGCTCCTGTGGCTGGTGCCTGTGCCAACAGAGCCCTAGGGGGCTGCTTGGTGCTGGAGTGCCAGCCCAACCATGTGGCCAGGCTGGGCTGGCTGAGCTGCCTCCTCCACAGCCCACGTTCCCTCCGTGGGGAAACTGCTGGGAGTGGTGGGGGGATGTGGGTAGGGGGGAGGGGCTCATCCTCATCCCATCAGCCTGGCTGGACAGTCCCCACCTTTCTGGTCTCTGAGGGGCCCTCCTCTTCCAAGGAATCCTCCCAAAAGAGGAGAAGGAACAGAGTTGCATTGGGGCTTAAGTGAAGTCTGGGCTGGGGCTGAGAATCCTCCTACACCCAGGTGTGGGCTCTGGGCTCTGCCCATTCTCTGCCTGGGTCCTTTACCTTGGCCTGGAGTCCCGATTTCACCTTGTCCGTCTCTCCCAGGACGGGGGTCCATTGCTGGTCCCTGGCTCAGAGCAACCCCTGCCTCTGTGTCCCCATCACCTGTTTGCCCCCTGACACCCCTTGCTGTGTTACAACGGCTATTCCTCTGCCCTTTCATTCCTTTTTAACAAACAAATGTGTGAGTATCTGAGCACAAAAAAAAAAGAGAAAAAAAACAGGAGCAAAAAAAGTACGTGCTGAATAATTTCATTTGCATGAAATTCAAGAACAGATAAAACTGACCTGTGTCGATAGAGGTCAGGATCATAGGTGCCTCTGGGAGGTGGGGATTGACTGCAAGAGGCTTGAGGGAACTCTCAGGGTGGTGACGTGACAGGGGTGTGTATATCAGTCAAAACGCATCCGATTGCACACTTATGATCTATGCATTTCACTGTATGCAACGTTTGCCTCCGTTGTTGTTAAGGTTAAAATTTTTCATTGAGTGTCTACTACGTGCCAGAGCTGATGCCAGCAGGGAAGGAGTCGTACACACCTGCCTGCCGGAGCAGCTTACCCTCCAGCAGGTGCGGTTCCCATCCTCGGGCTGCACTGGCAGCTGCTCTCTGCCCTTGCGCTCACCTCCCTCCCTCGGGCTCCCTGCAGTGGGGATGGCAGTGGGGTGGACCGAAGGGGAGGATGCTGTCCTGAGGTCAGTCCACTCAGCCAGTTACACGGGTCCCACCAGCGGGGTTCAAGAGAAGGCAGGATGGAGGAGGCATGGAGCCTACAGACCCGGCTCCTGGCTGCAACTTCTACTCCTGGTGCGACCTTAAGCAGGTTGCCTATCCCCATGGGGCCAATTTCCTCATCTTTCATATGGGATTGTAATGTCTTCCTTGTCCTTTTGTCATGAGAGTGAAAGGCTCCGTTGTGAGGAAATTCATTGCCAGGGGTGGAATGGTCCTCATTTCCGTTTATTGCTGTGGTAGGTGGTTAAGAGCGCAGGCTGTCACAGGAGTCACACTGCCTGGCTTCAAACCCCAGCTGCTCATCAGCTGGGTGACTTCGGGCAAGTCAGCCAGCTCAAAGTTACCCAGATCAAGTCAAATCTCTCTGAGCCTCAGTTTCTCCATCTTTAAAATTGGAGTGACGGTGTTGAGGGTATCTACTAGGCTGTGCCAAGGACTCCATGCCATGCTTTTAGCGTAGTGCTGGGCATATGGTAGGCTCGCAGTAAACGGGAGCGAGTGCTTTCCTGCCAGGAGCGCTGGCAGGAGGGCCCCACATGGGGAGGGAGAAGGCAGGGGCAAATGGCTGCTGGTGGTAGCAAGGGAAAGGAGGAGCGTCACAGAATGAGAGTGGTCATCGTTGGTGGCGCTCAAAGGCATCCACCTGTCCCAGTCCTCTGTCCACCGCAGCCACGCCCAGACCTTGCGCATCGGTGGAGGGAACTGGCACGAGACAGTGCACTAAAGAGGGGGCTGTGGGCAAGGGATGGGCGTGGGGCGGAGGGAGCCATGGATCCCCGCAAACCCGCAGTGTGAAAAGTGCCAGAAAGCAACACTGTTTGGAGTTACTGCATGCAAGTGACTCCAGCAGAGACTGAGCGCACGCCGCTGGACGTGAATGGCAGGCAGTGACCGCGCCCCGCAGCCCTCCTTGAGAGTCACTCGTCCGGAGTCCTTGGGCTCGCGCCAGAGTTTCCTCGGTCGTCGGTTTCTTCCTCTTGGACCCGCGGCTCTGGGGCGCACACGACCACAAGCCCAAGGGCTCGCCGTGGTTGGAGGTGTAGACAGCGTCGGACGTCGGGTCTCAGAGCCAGCACAGCGCCAGGCCGCGGGGCGGGCGGGATGGGCGGGCAGGGCGGGCTCGGGCGTCGGGACCCCGCTCTGGAGGCGCCTTGGCCCCGCCCCGCCCCGCCCTCCCTCCGCCTCATTGGCAGCCACACGCGCGTCGAGGTTGCCAGGGCGACGGGTCGCTAAGCTGCGTGTCAGCGCCAACCCGAGCCAGTCGGCCTCCGGCGGAGGCAGCGGGGGAGGCCCGAGGGCGGGCGGCGGAGCTCGGCGCGCGGCGGCGGGGCCCCGAGCGGGCGCCTCCTCCCGGCCCGGCACGGCCCCCCTCCCGGCGCAGGGCCAGGCCGGGGCGGGGGGCCCCGGGGCCGGCGACTCTTTGGCCCCGTCGGGGCGGCCGGGGGCAGCAGCGGCGGGGCGATGCCGGGCGGTGGCGGCGGTGGCGGCCCCGGCCGGGGCCCGTGACCATGGGCATCGCCGAGTCCACGCCGGATGAGCTGCCGTCGGACGCGGAGGAGCAGCTGCGCAACGGCGAGCAGCAGCTGGAGCTGAGCGGGCGGCGGCTGCGGCGCCTGCCCAGCGCCGTGTGCGCGCTGAGCCGCCTGCAGAAGCTGTACGTGAGCGGCACCGGGCTGCGCGAGCTGCCCGAGGAGATCGAGGAGCTGCGCGAGCTGCGCATCCTGGCGCTCGACTTCAACAAGCTCGAGCGCCTGCCCGACGGCCTGTGTCGCCTGCCGCGCCTCACGCGCCTCTACTTGGGCAGCAACCGGCTGCTGGCGCTGCCCGCCGACTTCGCGCAGCTGCAGAGCCTGCGCTGCCTCTGGATCGAGGGCAACTTCCTGCGGCGCTTCCCGCGGCCGCTGCTGCGCCTGGTGGCGCTGCAGTCGCTGCAGATGGGCGACAACCGGCTGCGCGCACTGCCCGCCGAGCTGCCGCGCATGACGGGCTTGCGCGGCCTCTGGCTCTACGGCAACCGCTTCGAGGAGTTCCCGCCCGCGCTGCTGCGCATGGGCCGCCTGCACATCCTCGACCTCGACCGCAACCGCCTGGGCGGCTTCCCCGATCTGCACCCGCTGCGCGCGCTGCGCGTCTTCTCCTACGACCACAACCCGGTCACCGGGCCCCCGCGCGTCGCCGACACCGTCTTCCTAGTGGGCGAGGGCGCCGTCGAGCGCATGGCCGAACGCGACGAGCCCACGCCCCGGCCACCGCCCCGGCGCCGGGCACGGGCCTTTGAGGATGAGGAGGAAGAAAACCTGCTTATAGGGGGCGCTGGCTCCCGGGCTCTGCGACCCCCCAGGGGCAGCCTCCGCGCCCTGGAAGCCGCTCCAGGACTGGGCACCTGAGCCTGTGCTCTGGGTCATGGGCTTCGGCCACTCTGGGAGGAGGGGCCCTGGGAAGCTTTGGCTGCCCAGGCCTGTGGGAGCAGTAGGCCCCACTTGGAGCAATGGAGGGGCCGCTTTGGGCCAGCTGCCTGGGGGCCATCTTCAGATACTCCTGGGTAGTGAGAAGACCCGCCCTGGCTGAACTGGGAGCAGTTGTCAGACCAAGAAGTCTGGGCTGGGTCCAGTCCCCATAGAGCCACTGATAACACGACAGAGGTGCCGGCTTCCTCCTGGAATCAGGGCCACGGATGTCCATGGAATCATCACCTCTGGCTGGGTTTGGATGCACAGGGCACCCACCACCCTCCCTTCTTCTAGGGTTTGGATCTCCTAGACCTAGGCCCATCCTTTCTGGTGCAGGAGCCACTACCTCTGGGGTGGACCGTGTGCCTGTGTGAGGCTGAACTGCCCTTGGGAGGGGGGCCTGGCCCAGGGGCAGGGGCTTGCCGTGGGGCGGGTGCCCAGGACAGAAGTGGGAAACTGAGATTGAGGCCCTGACACCGCAGCTGCCCTCACCGCTCGCCAGGGCTCATAGTACGTACCTCCCCAGGCCCCCGAGATCTGTGTGGGGCACAGAAGGCAGGGGCTCCTCCCCCACCTAATATTTTGTTCTCTTCGCCCAGCATGGGCCTGGAATCTTGCTGGGGAACGAGAGCCCTCCCTCCCTTCCCCACAGCCTGAGCCTTCCAGCTGTCAAGTTTGAAAAGAAGCCACTGTGCCTCCAGGGCCTCCTGCACCGGAGAGAGGGGCTCCCCGCGCTGCGAGGCTGCTCAGCGCCTCTCCCGCTGCCTGCACTCTCCATTCCCTTAAATGGGCACAGCCAGGGTGGCTGGCACAGCGCACGGCACAGGACGGGCACTGTGTGCCCCCACTCTGTCACCAGGGACAGCCCTGAGGGGGTGAGGAGAGGGGCCTTGCTCTGGAATTCCCAGGGCCAGATCTTTCCTATCCAAGCAATAACAGGAGGAGGGGGACAGGGCCGAGGACACTCAGGGACACTGTAGGGGCAGGGGCCCCACATGGTAGTGTTTTCTTTAGGAAAAAAAAATACTGGCTGTAAACATAAATTATATTTCTTGGAGAAAGAATGTGCGTTTCCCACGTGCCTGTTTATTTATAAGCCCTGGGAGCATTGAGTCCCACTGCTGTGGGGACCCTGGGCTCTCTCTGGCACTGCCCCCGCCCACGTGCCCCAGCTCTGTGTCAGGCTGACCTGGCCGACCGTTGTGTGCTGTCTGTCTGGGGAAGGAGCACTCATCAGACAGGAGTGGCTTTGGCCACCCCAGGCTGCCCTCCCATCCAGCGCGCCCTCCCTTGGGCCGGCTGTCCCTCTTCCCCGGCTTAGTTCTCAGGTTCCTGGCTCTCGGGCTCTTCATATGGGCTGACCTTCTGCTGCCACCGCCGATCCTCCACCCCTCTGCGCCCCTACACTTGCTTCCCTTTGTCCGTCTCACTCTATTTTCGTCTTTCTCTCTCTCTCCTTCTTAGTCTCTTTTTGCTTAGTTTTGGCATTACTTTCTCTCCTCGTTCAGGAGAAAAAATAAATAAATAAAGGTTTAAAGAAAGGAAGAAAATTGTAAAACCTCAAGCTGGTGGCCCATCTCCCATGAGAAAATCCTGGCAGGCCTCCATCACCATGGCAACAGGGGCTGATGTCATATGGGGCCAATAGGTCAGGCCCTGCCCAGCAGCCCTGCTGGCACACGGCTGGGCCCGGCTGAGGAGGAGGCTGGGCAGGACCTGGAGCAGCCACTTTGCAAGCAAGAGGGAAGGCCTTGAACGGACAGAAAGAGGTGGTGGGCAGGAAGGACTGGAGGAAGAGGGGTCTGGGGCTCCAGACCTTGTCCCCTCCAGGGTTCCCCCGTGTTGATGTTCCATCAGGGTCAGTGGCCCTTCCTGGGGCCTGGGAACTTGCAGGGAGGAATTTGAGAGATCAGATGATCACTCAGGTGGCGCAGGAGCTGCAGCCGACCAGGGACTGGCCTCTTGGCCTGTAACTCGTATTACAGCGCAGGGGGTGGCCCCCAGGCCTGGGAAGAAAAGGCATGGGTTCCAGTCCAAGTCTTGTTATTGGCAGAGTGACCTTGTCAGTGCTCCCCTGGGCCTCAGTTTCTCTATCTGTACACAAAGGAGTTGGGTTTATTTGGATGCGATGCTGCAGCTCAAAGCTCCATCCACAGTATTTCTCTACCTTCCTTTCACACAAATCTTAGACAGGGGAAGGGGGCTGCAGAGGGAGCCACAGTCACCCTGGAGTGACTGCTGGCGTCAGACAGCTCAGACTTCCTTCCCCTCTCTGGTCTGTTTCCCGGTCCCTCCTCCCCTGCCGCATTCACTGAGGACTGAGACAGGGCGCCCTTTTGCTTTGTCAAACACAGCACCCTTAGCCAGGGTCACTGCCAACCCAGCAGGGGCTGCCAAGTCTGAGTTTCTCCCCGGGGAAAGGGAGAGCAGATTGTCAGAGTTGGTCCCCGGCTCTGCTGCCTGCTCACTGCCCACCGTCAGGAGCAGTCGTCGTCCCTTCTGGAAAGTTAGAGAATTTGGTTAAAGTGGTGCTGCTGCCTGGCTTTAGAGCACTATTGAGGTTCTCTGTCTCTGTGTGGAAATGGGGGGACAAGGGTAAGGAGGGGGCTATTGCCAGGGACAGCTGGGCATCACGGCTCCCCTCGGTGATGGAGAGAGCACTGTATTGGGGGTCCTGGCACTCCCCCACCCCCAACTTCCCAGGGCTTCACTTGGCCTCTGGGGAGCAAGGGCAAGGGGCCCCAGTGCTGTGCTGGGGCAGTCAGAGGTGGGTGGGGTGTGGGGGAGCAGGGCAGGGAAGGCCGGAAAGAGTCCTGTTTGTGCCAGGATTCGGGGGCAGAGGCCAAGGGAGCTGGCGGCCAGAGGAGGAAGGCAGGCTGTGGGAACCGTGATGAGGAGGGAGCAGAGGAGGCAGCAGGGCAGAAAACAGGCCAGAAGCGTGAGTGACTTGCCCATAAACGGTGGGGGGGCTCTTAGCCCAGCGCTCAGTGCTGTCCCGGGAGGAGCTGCTCTAACCCGAGTGGAATGGATGAGTATTGCAGCCTCATCTTGCTCTCCCGGGAGCCTCTGAGCCTCTAGGCGGGCAGACCTTGGCTAGCAGGCAGCAGGGTCTCTGGCGGGAGGGAGGACCCTTTCCCAGCTTTGCTTCACCATGCCCCACCCTCCCCCCACCCCCGCACCCTCAGGGCCTGGGAGGGGGGAGAACAGCATGCGGCAAGCCCCTCCCTGCTTCCAGTGCCACCGCGCACAGGCGTATGCAGCCATCTGTCCCAAAGCTTCCTCAAGACACCCGCCGCTCTTGTTCTGAAGACGAACATTTATTAGCACACCGAGGCCTGCTACACACAGCGTGTATTCAGACAGGCATCCCTGCCCAGGGGCTCACAATCTAACGAGACACGACACACACACAGGACACAGACACGGGGAGCGGGGCGAATTCACGGGAAACAGATGGTCAGGGAGCCACGAGCTGGGGCACACAGCGCGTTCGAGCCATGTCCTTCTGGTCGTCTTTGCGGGGGAGGGAGATAAGAGCAGGATGGGGCCCGGGATGGCCTTCCAGAAAGCAGTGGCATCTGGGAAGGACTTGCAAGAGAAAGAAAATACCAGAAGGCAGTGATCCCGAGTACAGGCAGGGATGGACGGCTATCTCAGAGTAGGTGGATGAAGACAGACCCAGAGAGGTGGAAGCAGAGGAAAGAGGCCAAAAGTCCAGGGAAGAGGCCAGCACTGGTGGCAAGGGACTGCCGCTTCTCCTGTGCCCGCGCTGTCTCTGCTCTCAGGCTCGGTTCTCCGGGGCTGCCGTCACGTACAGCCCGGAACAGGAGCTCTGACAAGGTGCTCCTGAGGCTACTTACCTGACCCCCAGGGCTCCCTCCAATCTCTGGAACAGAGATCAAGAGCCACAAGAAATAACCCCCTTTTAAAGGGACATTTAAGCCGGGTTGCAAGAAAGGGAGGGGGCGCACAGCTTCAGGTGGGGGACTGGGTGCGGCCCAAGGAGGCAGCTGCTGGCCCCAGGTGCTGGGGGGCAGGTGGCATGCGGGCCTGCTTCACCCCAGAGCAGGGCAAGGACCAGCAGGTGGACGCGTGACAGTGGGGATGTGCTCGTTCCTTGCGCCGGTGTCCGAAACAGATGTAGCACCCTCCTTCTGAAGTACCCTGAGAGCTGCCAGGCCTCAGCTTGCCCCGGGCCACGTGTGGGGAGGGACGGGTCGGATGGTTATTGCTTTGCTGTGGACGGAGAGAACACGGAGGAGGAAGGAGGCAGCTTGCCCAGGGCCACAGAGGCCAGAGAGGGAAGGGACTGGAACCTAGATTCTCAGGCCTTCAGGCTGGAACTTGCTCTTGAGTTGGACAGACTTTTCTAATCCTAAAGAACTCAACTAAAAGAGGGTTGAGAGAAGCCACAGGTCCAGCCAACAGACCCAGGGGTCTGTGTCTTTGCTCTCCCCTGCGGGGACCAGGAAGGAGACATGGGCCTGAAACTGCAGTGGCCCTGCAGGCAGCGCTGGGGCAGGGGAAGGTCCCTGCTTTGGTCTGTCGGACCTGCTTTGGAGGGTGGTGAGCGCCCCCTGGGAACTGAGGGAGGGGATGTCAGGCTGGGCGAGCTCAGGGGCACCCCGAGGCCTAGAGGAGACGCTCAATAAGCCTTGCTTCGGGCTGATCTGGGAGGAGCAGCGGCTCCCCTGCTTTCCGCACAGGTGATGGGCTCATATTCTAGATCTGAGGATGGGCTGAAAGCTCACGAAGGGCCTGGTCACCAGGGAAGTCAAATCCCAAAGGTGACAAGCTTGGGGGAGACTCAGCCCAGGGCTCCCCATCCCCTTCACCCACTGCCTCTTCCGCCGGGGAGGTGACAGAGGGCTGGGACCCACGGAGGAAACAGCCAAGGCCCTACTTTTTCACGATCCTTTATTAATCAGAACGGGCCTTGCCACAAAAAGCAGGGCCCATTCCCACAAAAATATGATTTTGCAAAGAGGAAATCTTGCTGGCTTAGAGGGTGCATGTGGTGGAAAAATTTTCTATGGTTCTTTTTTCCTTTTTTTGTTTTCTTCGGTTTTTCTTCATTTCTCTTTGCTGCAAAAAAATTTTTTTTTGTGACAGTGCGTTTTTGTTTAATTTTTTATAAAACACTTGCGCTCAAGGACTCAAACACGATACAAACGGTGGCCACCAATCCCCACCCCTGGGGGCCTTGGGGGCCCCCTTGGCTTTTTTGTGGCTGTTTTCCTTTGTCCCTTCCCTGGCGTTTGGTGCCAGTGGGCAGGTGTGGGGTCCTGGGGCAGGTGGAATTTGTACAGCAGTTACGTGGGCAGATGGTCACAAGAAAGGATACCTGAACAAGGTAACGACTAAGTCTAGGGCACCCACAAAGACGGCAGGCGACGCTCATGAAGGCGCCTGGGACACAGTGAAGAGACAGATGGGCCTGGGCTGGCCTCGGCTATCTCTGGAGGCTCTGGGGGGGAAGGGCAGGTGGGCCTTCCTCTCAGGTTTCACTAATAACAATTTGCTCCCAGGTAGCACCTTCAGAGTCCTCCTGCCATGACCCCCAGGTCAGGTGATGGTGGCCTCACAACCTCCCCTATGAGGTAGGTGAAGTATTATTACCATCATTTTACAGATGGGGAAACTGAGGCCCAGGGAGTGTGGGTGACTTGCCCAAGGTCCTGGAACGGTGGCAGGGCTCCAGTGCCCTCCCTCCACCCTCAAGTTCCCCCATTCCCTGCTCTCCTATGCCCTAGACCGACCCTGTCCCCTACCACCTGTCGCCTCCCATGGCCAGCTCACCTGGCCCACCGCCCACCACTTGCCGTCCTTCCCCAGAGTCCCGGAGCTACAGCTGCGCCCGCACCGGGAAACCCCAGGCAGGGCCACCAGTGTGCCTGGGTGCGGTCCGGTTGGGAACAGAACCTGCCAGGAGATGCTCTCTGCAGGTGATTGGCCAAGCGCTCCGTAGGCGGGGCTCGGAAAGGGGGCCGCCATTGCGGGGCCCACTGCGCTGCAGCGGTTGGATCTTGGGGAGCCCTCCAGCAGGGGAGGGGGCCCCCCGCGGGTTGGGGGAGGGGGCACAGGAAATCTAGGTGGATCCAAGGGAGGGGTGGAGAATGACAGATTCCCCTCCGCCTCTCGAGACTTGGACAGCACCCTCTGCTACTTCCACACAGCCTCTGAGGTCGCCGCCCTGCCATCCTGCCGGTGCGGAGGGTGCAGCTGGGGCAGACCCCATTTTAAGCAAAGCTACAATATAGAAACATCTGGATCTACAAGGAACATGGATGCCTATTTGCTTTACATTAGCATTCTTCACTCTACAAAACGATTCACCTACTAAGTACGATACTCCTCCAGGTCCCAGGGAGAGGGGATGGGGGCGGGGCTGCGAAAATTTTGTTACCGGCAAAAGGTGACCCGCCTACTGCCCAGAGGAGACAGCCCAGGGGGAAGCCTACTGAAGGAGAAAGGGTCCCAGGCGGCTCTGCTTTCGCCGAGCTCTGGATGCGGGGACCCTGTCCAGAAACCCCTTTCCTTGGGGTGTCAGGCCCATCAAAGGGAGAACTGTGGTCGACACTGTGGTGTCCAGGCGCCACCTGGTGGTGTGTTCTGGGAATGTCAGGCCCAGGCTCGCGGACCCCCAGGATTTGAGGCTCTGTCACCAGCTGGGTCTTCTATCAGTATCAGGACGCGCGTGGGGATGACAGGGCTTAAGCAGGGATCATCCTGAAATCTGCTGTCTCCAAGGGGAAGCCAGTTCTAGTCTCAGCAGTGGTGGAGGCAGAGAAACCACAGCTTCTTTGTGTGGGGCAACCTCAGAACTCACAGGGTCCTGGTCTCCGCCACCCCACTCCCTGCACTGTGCATGGGTGGCGGGGGCAGGTGGAGCTGCTCTGGGGACTGAGGAGTGGGGAAGGGTGAGGAGACAATCCTGGAGAAGGTCAGGCCATGGGACATCAGAGACCAGGCAGGACAAGAGGGAACGAAAGGGAAGGGCCACAGGCAGCACGAGGACGGAGCGGTGGAGGCGTGGGGTAGCGGCCTGCACAGGCAGGGAAAGGAAGGGCAGGAGGCTGGGAAGCGGAAGAGGACGGCCAGCACTGCTGGGCTGAGAGATCTGGGAAGGTCGGGGGGCTGGTCCTGGGAAGGAAGGGCGCCCTGGTGGAATGCTGTGCACACAGTAGGTGCCTAAAAGGTGTGGACCGACATTCAAGAGATGAAATTGCTAAGGAAGGAGCGACTGGAGGATCTGAGCAGAGGGAGGCGCCCAGGGGCGAGGGGGAGGACAAGGCGGATGGCAGGAGGCAGCCCAGTTCTCAGCCCAGCCCCGCTCCGGGGTCTGCCCCTCTTTCCTGCACCGCCCCACTCAGCCCTGCCGGCCTCTCCTCTCCCGCCCTGGCCTCCAGCTCCGCCTGGCCTTCACGAAACCTGACTTCTCTGCCTAGTCTTCAGCACTGCCAGCCCCAGGGGACAGGGAGGGAGAGTCCCCCACGCGCACACACACAACACACAACACAATACACAGGGCCACGGCTCCAGGACCCGGGAGCAGGCTATACACTATCGTTGGCATTCAGGGCCCAGCCGGCACCTGAAACTGCCCTGGGGACGGGCCTCTCCTGGCCAGGCCGGGGCCAAACGCCTCGGCCTCCCCTCCCCTGGGCCCGCGTCAGGGCTGGGGAGCGGGTGGCCTCTCTCCACTCCAGGCACTGCCTTAAAGAAAACGGGGGACCATGCCCACCTGGCGGGCCTCTGGAGGGATGTGCCCATCTGCCCATCTGGCTCTCGAGCTCTCCCCCACTTCTTTAGTATCAGCGAGTCAGGAAGGAATGGGGCAAAGCAGGAAAATGGCTCCCAGATCCCCTCCCCCAAGCTGGACTGGTGGGGGGTGGGGCTGGTACTTCCTAGAAATGGGGCCCAGTGGAGTCCTGGGACCCCTCCCTGGCTGAGCCCTCAGGGTCCTCCCCTCACCCACGGCAGGGGGGCCAGGCCGGGCATTGTGCATAAAGTGGTAAGGGCATGATGGGGACCCAGGCCCTTGGCCCCCTGGACCTCCCTTGGCCCCCTCAGGCCTTCAGCTGGTGCCACTGGGCTACAGGCTGTCGGGGACGGGCAATCATGTCCTTCCAGTGTTTGACCTCCCCTGGCCCGCTCTTCCAGGACAGGTAGATCTGGGGAGAGAGGGGAGAGCATGGCATTAGTGCAGTCTCTGGGGCACTGTCTCCTGCCCCCACCAGGGGGTGACACTCCAACTCCACCATGACACCCCAGTGTGGGGACCACAGGACCTCCGCCTGTAGTAACATTGCACTCTGCAGAGGCTCCCTCTTCCCTTCTCCTGCCAGCCTGACCTGTTTTCCTGGTGCATGCCCGCCACTCCAGCCTGGGCCTGCCTGGCCCTTTGGAATGAGACTGCTGACCTATTTTGCAGCGGGGGCTGAAGGTGGGGGTGGAGGAGTTCACCCCATGGCCTCCCCGCCCTACCTGTTAGGCACTGTCTCACTCACCTCAATTACAATTGTTCCTGCCTCCTGGGCACCTACTGCATGTCAGGCACTGAGCCAGGGGCTTCACACACATCGATCTGTGGTCCCCAAACCCCAGGCCATGGACCGGTAGCTGTGCGTGGCCTGTTAGCAACCAGGCCGCACAGGAGGTGAGCAGCGGGTGAGGAGCGAGCTGTTCCCCATGGCTGGCATCACCACCTAAGCTCCGGCTCCTGTCAGACCAGCAGGGGCATCAGATTCTCACGGGAGCGCGAACCCTACTGTAGACTGCGCGTGCCAGGAATCCAGGTTGTGCTCCTTATGAGAATCTAATGCCTGGGATCTGAGGCGGAGCTGAGGTGGTGATGCTAGTGCTGGGGAGCGGCTGCAAATACAGATTATCATCAGCAGAGAGGTTTGACTGCACAATAAATGTAATGTGCTTGAATCATCCTAAAACCATCCCTACCCCCAACCCTCCGGTCCATGGAAAAACTGTCTTCCATGAAACTGGTCCCTGGTGCCAAAAAGGCTGGGGACCGCTGACACAGATCATCGAATCCTACAACTGTGAGGTAGGTTTATCATGTTAGCATCCCCATTCTTCAGATGGGGAAACTAAGGCACAAGGGTTATGAGACTTAGCCATAGTCATAGAGTCTACAAGTGGTGCAGAGGGATTCAAATCCAGTTTTTTGGGCTCTGCACTACCAGCCCAATCCTGCCTCCCTGTTAGGGGCTTCCTAGCCTCTCAGGGGTGCATGTGTGGGTCCCCAGGGTCCCCCAGGGTGGGCCCAGCTGACCTAGACTTGGGACTGGTGGGTGATTAGAGCGCAGGCATTGGGGGGAAAGGAGGAGGTGCACGGATTGGGGGCCTTCTGTCGGGTGCTGGCCAGGGCTCCTTACGTCTGTCAAGGTCACAGAGAATAAGGGGAGACAGAGGATGTCACAGGCCAGCGGGACAAGGAACTCAGTGCAGCGTGGTGCCCTGCGTTAGACCCTGGGACTGAGAGAGGACGTTAACAGAAAAGCTGGTGAAATACAAATAACGCCTGGAGTTTACTTCACAGCGACGCCCCAGGTCGGTTCCTTAGGCTGCGGCAAATGTGCCACCGTAACATGAGGCCGACAACTGCGCCAGCTGGGCGAGGGTACACAGGAACTCTCTGCCCTACCTTTGCCACTTCTCTACAAACCTAAAATTATTCCAAAATAAAAAGAAAATTTAAAAAAGAGAGAGGAGAAACCCCCAGCTCTGCCGGGTGCAGGTAGAGCGACCCCACTCAGCCTCAGGCCTTCTCTGCACAATGGGCTGACGGTGGTACCCGCCTCGCAGACACCCGCCTCGCAGACGGCTGGGACAGTGCGTGCCGTGCACTCAGCGGCGCATGGCGGGTGCCCCCCCCACCCCATGGTGAGTTCCCTCAGCCAGTGGGCTCCATCCCTCTGAAGCCGGCTGACCATTCACCCCCACAGGGTCACGGAGCCTGGGCCACTAGGTGTCTGCCACATTTGTGACCTCGGCCTAGCATGACTCTCACAGCCTGGAGCGATGCCAGGTGGGCAGCAGGGGCAGACTCCTGGCTTCCAGGGCTGAGCGGGGCTGGGAGCCAGAAGGATGCAGAGACCCTTGGGCTCCCCAAGCTACCAAGGCCAAAACAAGAACAAATCCACCTTTGCCTTGGTTTGGCCAATGGAAGATAGCACTGTTTCAAAAGGAGCTGTAATTGGTATCTACGGAACATTCAACTCCCAAGGGCTAATTCCAAAAGAACCTAGACGCAGATATGGTTACCTGGCCCTTGGACTGAGCTGGTCATCGGGGGCCGAGCAGACCCCAGCCCTGTGCGGAGCACATGCTCTCTCTGGAGCATGTATGGGTGGCACTGTGCCGGGAGCTGTCCCACCTGTGACCACAGGTTGGCCAGTCATGCTCCCTGTGCTGTACCTGGTGGCAGGCAGGAGCAGCTCTCCTCTCTGAGGCCAGGCTGCCCCCTGGCCCCAACAGCTGACCTCCTTATTTCCATCTGTCTGAGGGATGCCTCACCTCAGCTCCCTTCCTTGCGGGGGCCCAGGTCCCCCCCGCCTACGGCAATTCCCTCGGTGAACTATCATCTCCCCTCACTCACTCCTGGCACCTACCCTTCCCCCCGCCCGCCTGCTCACGAGTTCCACGCCCTGCTCCTGGGCAAATGGCCAGGACTGAATGAACACACACGCCCTTAGTAGGAACCTTTCAAAAATAACTCTTAGTATAATACTAGCTAACATATATGTTCCAAGTATCATGCTGAACGTCTCACCTGCGTTATTTAACTCATGCAACACACTGTGAGGTTAGGACTGTCCTACTCTCGTTTTGAGAGGAGGAAATGAAGCTCAAGAGAGGCTACAGCTGTTAAGAGGTGGGGCTGGGACCTGGACCAAGGCAGTGTGACTCCCGAGCCCACGCTCTCAACGCTAAACTGCAAATAAACACAGGAACAGACATTTCAAAGTAGAAAAATGGAAGGGTTTATGTCACAGAATCACATCCTGGAAAAAGTCACCGTATAAATTTGGTTCATGTGTGTTAAGAAGAGGTTACTTTCTACAAGACCGTCTACATATTTCGGGCAGTTCTTATACCACCCTGTGAAATTCCGTAGGGTCACTATTAGTGGCTCCATTTTACAGATGAGAACACTGAAGCTTGGAGAGGCCGAGCGACTCGCCCAAGGTTATACAGTTGTTTATCGGCAGACGAGGTGGGAACTGAAGTCAGTTTCTTTGGAGTCTGGCTGCTGCTCTCAATACTGCCTCGCCTAGCTTGCCCTGTGCACGTGGGACCCCGGGCAACACCGTGTGAAGGTCATTGCCCCGTCTAAGAGTCCTACCCAGAAAACCTTCCTTTGAGATCAGGGCATTTCTCTCTCCCACTTCCTTCTTTCCCTGCTCTTCCAGAAGTCTGTCCTGAGCTGACCAACCCACAGGAGGACATTTAGGGAGGAAGTTTCGGGAGGGTCTCATCCAATCCCCTCATTTTTAGATGAAGAAATAGAGGCCCAAGAAGGGAAGGGACTGACCCTGACCTCTCCTGGTGCCCACCCGCTTCCCCTGCTGCTTCTTTTAAGGAACAGACCGCCGCTGGGCACCAGCTGTATGGGCCACACCGCCCGCCTCGCCCCTACCTTGCCGATGACGTCGTTGCGGCTGAGCCTGTCCTTGTCCATAACGGTGATGATGATGGTCGTCTCCCTCAGCTTTTCCGTGGGGATATCAAAGGCAAAGGACTCGTTGAAGATGGGGTTCAGGTTCCTCTTCATCGTCACCGTCTTCTTTTTCTCCACCCGCTTGTCCTTGTACATTAGCCACACCTTCACGTAGGGGTCTGGGGGGCGGTAGGGGAACGGTTAGAGGGATAGCGGGCGGGGGGCCTCCAGGTGTGGAAGCCCAAGGCAGGAGGGGCTGTACGCTTTTCCCAGAGGGCGAGAAAAGGCCCAGCAAGCACAAGAGAGATCTGAGGGCGTCAGCGGGCAGACCTCAGCCATTGCCTAGTGACTTCTTGTTAACACGAATGAGGAAACCAAGCCCCAGAGAGGCCAGGTCTTGCCTGAAGTCACAGACAAGTAGCATCGGAGCTGGGGCTAGAACCCAGGTCTTCCCGCCGCAATGTTCCCCTCTTCCTGATTCTGGGAAAGACAGTCCACAGGAGGCCAGCCCTGAGGGTGCTCCAAAGGGGCCACCAAGGTCTCTAGGGTGGAGAAGCTGGGACCAGAGGTAGGGGTTCGAGGTGAGAGTCACAGCACAGGCCCTGCTGTCCACATCCAGTGTAAACCGAGTGTCCCAGGACCTCCCCAGCCCGCCTGTCCTCTGCCGTGAGGAGCCCCAGCACCTGATGTGCCCCCGATGTCCATGGCTTTGAGGTTCCGGGCTTTGATGATGTTCACGATGATGGAGTTGGCGGAGGGGTTGTAGCAGAGAGACAAGAGCAGCTCCCCTCGGCTCCCCTGGGGGGACAACAGGATGGGTGTGGGGAATGGCTGGAGAGCACTCCGGTTGTCCCAGCTGCCACCAGACCCCTCTGCCCTGACCCGGGAGCTTACCCATCCCCTCTGTCTGTCACCTCTGTCACACTGTCTCCCCTCATCACACCGTACCCCTCGCGGGGCCCTGGTTCCCGGAACGGACCACTGGGTTCTTTCTCACAGACCAGGGGAGGCCCCGAGCGCCACGTGCCGGCGCTCAGGCTGCTGGTGGGAGCTCTGCTCCCCTGGGGCCCGCCCATCCGCACCTCCCCACAGCCTGAGCCCCCTCCCGCCAAGGCCCCCCAGTGGGGTCCTTACACTCCCATCGCTGCATGGCTTCAGATCCTTCCAGAAGGTCTGCATCTGGGTCAGGTCCACCTTGTTGAGGGGGATGGACACCTCCCCGATGGGGTCGTTGCGGCTAAAGCGGTCATAGTCCAGGACTTGGAGGTAGAGGACCCTCTGCACCACCTTCTCATAGGGAAAACCTGGGGGGATGGGCGAGTGCCAGTGAAGAGGGAACAAGGGGACCACGCAGGGCCCGGGAAGGAAGGCAGGCCCTCTGCCCTCCCCCTGCTGCCCCACCTAGGCCAGCAGGCAACACCTGGCTGCAATTAGGCTTTACTGGGGAGCTAACGAGCTGTTGTTGTTTCATGGGACTCCCTCAACAATTCGCCAAGGCGGATGGTGTCTTGTCCGTTTTACAGATGAGGAAACTGAGGCCCAGGTGGTTTGCCCAAAGTCCAACGGCTAATAAAGAGCAGAACTGGGATCACCCACTCACTCATTCACCTGTGTCCTTCTCGGTGGCTGGGTAGCGGCCCCCTCGCTCCCCGGGCAGCCACTACCTACTATACTGAGGCAAGCCTGGGCAAGTAGCTCCACCTAGGGCGGCCACAGCTGCCAGGACGCGAGCCCCAGGACACTCGGGGCAGAGGGAAATGGCAAAGGCATCGACTCAGGAGAGGACAGGTGTCCTGTGCCCCCCTCCCCCCTCCCTCCTTCCAATGCATCAGTCTGTCCTTCCGTTCTTCCTCCCGCAGCTGTCCCCTTCTCACGGCCACCTCCCTCGTCCAAGCCACTGGCACCTCTTGCCTAGACAGCCGCAAGCGCCTCCGAATGCCCTCCCCGCTTCCACGCTCTGTCCTACGGCCCATTCTCAACGCAGCAGCCAGAGTGACCTTTTAAAAATAGAAATCACATCATGATACTCTCCTGCTTAAAGCCACTCAGTGGTTCCCAGCGCACTCAGAACAAAAGCCGGCAGCCCCACCTTGGCTTCCAGTCCTCCCACAGTCTGGCCCGGCTGTCCTCTCCCTGCCTGTCTCGTGACCACTCTTCGCTCAGCGGCTGACTCCAGCCCCCTTGGCCTGCGCACCGGCCCTGCGACAGCCTCCGGGCCTGGCACACGCTAGCCTCCACCACACCCCCTCCCAGCATCCTCATCCTTCAGGTCTCAGCTCTTTCCTGACGTCCCAGGGGCAGTGTCGGGTCCCCTGCTACACGCTCTAGTGCTTTCCTCTCGCAACGCGTGTCGCGAGCCGCAACAGTGATTTCTCCGTCTGTTTCCCTGGTCATTGCCTGGCTCTCCCAGTAGGCCAGGAGTTCCAGGAAGGCATCTCTGTATCAGCCTCTGGATCCCAGCGTCTAACACCGTTTTTGGCACGTAGTAGGCACTTGATAAACATTCGTTAAGTGAATAAATAATTGAACGGGTGAATAAATGCCAGTGAGCTGCCTGGTGGAGCCGCAGGAACGTGCCCAGGTGAAGCGGGAGCCAAGGGGAGGATGAGGGGGCTGCGAGCTGGGGGAGGGAGCCAGGGCAGGGTCTGGAGCCACGAGGAGGGGCTGGCCTGGGAGGTGCAGGGGCACAGGCCAGGAGATCCTGAACCTGCGGTGAGCAGGGAGGAGAGGACATCTAACACCTCTGCCGACTGGTGGTGCAGAGGAAGGAAAGGAAGAGCTCCAGTACGTTCTACCTCCTTCACCCAGAGACGCCGGAAGCACAGAGAAGCCCGTGCAGGAGCAGAGAGCTAAACAGCAGGTCCTTCAGATCCATTCACGGTCCCTTTCCTTACATTAAGGGAAGCTGTGCGTTATTCATCTCAGAGTTCCCCAGGGATCTTGCTCAGGTGACCCCTGGCTTCTATTCAGGTTAAATGCATGAGGACAAGTGTTCTGGGAATGTTGGGGGCTCCAAGAGGTCCCAGCACCCGAGTCAGCGCTCTTTAAAACCAGAGGAGGTAGGCTCCAATCTGGCAAACTCCTATTCATCCACCAGAACCCATCTTGAATGGCCCCTCTTCTGGGAAATTTTCTTCAGCACCACCAAGGTGAGCCCACACTAGGCTCCCACAGCTCCTGTCATGCTGTGCATGGCATAATTATCTGCACGTCCTCCACTGCACCAGGGAC
Source organism: Propithecus coquereli (assembly GCF_000956105.1). Classification (NCBI taxonomy): domain Eukaryota; kingdom Metazoa; phylum Chordata; class Mammalia; order Primates; family Indriidae; genus Propithecus; species Propithecus coquereli. Next base: position 393,602 of record NW_012153896.1, read on the forward strand.
GCCTTGAGGGCCATAACAGTGACTCATTCTTTTCTGCATTCCCACTACCCAGGAGAGTGTCCAGCTCACAGGTGACGCTGGGTGCATGACTGCGGAAGGGATTGGTGGATTGGGGCTCTGCCCATAAACCTCGCCCTGTCGCTGGCTACACACACCTCGAGACAGCCAAGTCGCTTGCTGGTTGTGTTGTCTCTAAACTGGCCCCCACACTGACCTGGGGGGCTGGAGTCTAGCAACACATGGGCATCCACTGCTCATCCTCAGTGACTTATTAGTGGGTGAGCAGGCTGTCACCTTGCAGAAGAGGTGGGGTGTCCAGTGGCTGGGACAGAAGATGGGGAAAGGTCCCTGGGGGTGCACACTGAAGGTTCTGGAAAGCAGGGCTCCAGGCAGTTGGATTAGGGCTTGACTCTCACTGGCTGAACCAGGCTTTCAGGAAAGGCTTATGGCTTCTCTAAGCGGGGTCCTAGCACCCAAAGGCCCTGGGGTAGAAATTGCTCCCTAATCACACACGCAGCTTCCTGGTTACCTTGAATCCTCAGAGATAAGAGGTAAAGGTGGGGCCTTCAGAGAGGGCTTGCAGGAGAGAGAAAGGACATTTGTCTCTGCCACCTGCAGACAGGTTTCAGAGCCCTTGTTCCCATCCCGTGCAGGGGAGGGTCAGCAACAGATGGAGTGTGTTTTTTAACAACCTGGTATCAAGCATTTTCCAGGTGTCAGGTACTGCTCTAAATGCTTTTACAACTTATTAATTTGTTTAATCCTCGCTTTATTATTATCTCTATTTTATAGATGAGGAAACTAAGGCAGAGAGAGGTTCAGGAACTCGCCCAACGTCACACAGCTAGTAAGTGGCAGAGCTGGGATTTGAACCCAGGCAGCCTGGGCCACAATCTGTGCTCATAACACTACACTCTGGGTGCTCCACCTCTGAATCCCATGGGTGCCTCCCTCCCTCCCTGGCCTCCTTAAGAGGAGCTCTGTGTCTGGGCTGAAACGCCAGGCAGTGGCCATGATGCTGGCTCCACTGGGCCGCTGTGACCTGCTCTCAGCTAGACACAAAATGCGTCAGGTTAACGGACCCGAGATACATGCCTGTGTGGGTGTGTACAGGCGTGCGTGCATGCGTGTGTATCTGTACACGGGCACGCATGTGAGTGTGCACACATGCATACCTGCTTGCGTGTGTGCTTGTATGTTTGTGTACCTGCAGGAGTATGTATGCACGTGTCTGTGCATGTGGCCACGTGTGTGGTTGGGTGGGGGGTGCTGGACGGCAAGAGTGACCATGGGTGGGAGGGTGGCACCAGCCTCACCTTCAAAGAGGAAGGTCTCGTTCCAGTGGGGGTTCAGGTTCTTCCGCTTCACCTTGGTCTCCAGCTTGTGCTTCTTGTCTGGCAGCAGGTAGATCTTGACAAAGGGGTCGCTGGTGCCGCTGAAGTCCTTGGCCGGCAGCTCCTGGGCCTTCATGATCTTCACGGTGAGCGTGGACTCCTGGAAGTTGTAGCCGACGCTGAACTGGATCCGGCCCAGGTTCTCTCGGCTGCAGCCCTCGTGGGCCTCGTCCTCCTCGGAGCCTGGGGAGAGCTGGGGGCGGGGAGAGGCCAGCAGGGTTGGGGGGGCTCTGCTGCCCCCAGGCCCCTCCTGCAGCCCAGTGCGGTTGAGAGGCCTCCATGTGCCCAGGCAAGCCCAGCTGTTTAGAGCTTCCCTCTCCTTCTGGTCACAGCGTGGGGCTGCGCAGGCTAGTGGGGGTGGCCCGTCCCACATTCACCTCCAGCAGGGGATGCTCAGGTCACGGGCAAGTGCCTTGACCAAGGTCTTCCAGGGAGGGAGGTAAAGAGGTGGCAGAGCGGGACAGCCCTGTGTCGTGAACCCCAGAGCAGTGCATGGCACCCCACTTCCCAGCCTCGCTTTGCAACCCTGGGTCTGCCCCCGTCCCAGGCTCCAGCACGGGCTGCCTCGGCCTCCCAGGCCCCAGCTGCCCGGTGGGTGCTGGGGTTTCTGAGCTCCCCTCCGTCACTGCCACCTCCCACGGCACTGCAGGGCCCACTGTGGGACACACCTACACAATCCTGGGCTACACAACAGATGCGGGAGGTCGCTCACATCTCAAAAGAATTTACTGCAATATTTCTTTGGAAAGTGACTCTCTGGGGTGCTGAGAATGATGTGATTTATAAAATGAGAGAGGCAAGTTTTCAGGAGCAATGTCTATTTGTGTAAGGTGGTGTCACCAGGGACGAGAAAAATTCAGATTCCCCAGGCTGCGTCCCCAGGCAGTCTGACCGCATGGGGCTGGTGGGGGTGTGGGCGTCAGCGTTGTTTAAAAGGCGCTTCAGGTGACTGTATTGCTCATGGGGGCTGAAGACCGCTGGAAGGGAGGGCACGTGGGCTGACCCAGCAAAGGACGGTCACACAGAGGGTGGGGTGCATGTCACATTCCCATCCCGACACTGAAACAGGAAGCAGTTGGGACGAGGGTCTCCCAGCCAAGAGTCTGAGACTGTGGCTACTCACTGGGAGTACCTGGAGGTTTTAGGACCCTGCCCACCCTCCGGCTGCCTGGGCCAGCCCCAGATGACCCCCAACAACAGACCCTGTCGGGGGGGGGGGGTCCTCATGGCCCAGGCATCTCTGTCTGGTGATTGGGTGAGGGACCAGAGTGGGACCCAGGGCACCGTGGTTAAGATGAAACTTCAGGCACCTGTTTTCTCTCCCCTCCATCCGCTGCAGAAACCTCTGCGCGCCCCGCCCCCTGCATCCTGGAGAGGTAGCCCCGGCTCTGAAATACTAAGTAACACAGACAGTAGCAATGCCTGTGGTGGGCACCTACCACAGCATTACATCGCCTTCTTGCTGAACCCTGACAACACCAAGGCAAGGCAGCTGTCACCACCCTCTAGCTGAGGAGAATGGCTCAGAGAGGTTAAGTCACATGCCTAAGATTGCATAGTGGTGTGGACCCTCTCTGCCTTAAAAGCCTGCTCCTTCCTCCTGAGCAGGCCCACGCCCAGGGCGAGGGTGAGATTTCCCCACCAGCTGGCAAAGACAGCCACGCCAGGTGAAAAGCATCCACGTCACACTCACAATAAAGAGTAACTACAGGCCTGGCAGGCCGCCTGCGGCACCAGGCCCTACCCCGTGCCACATGCTGTGCCCTCATTTACTCCTCACGACATCCCAGTGAGGCAGACACTCCCGTGTTCCAGTTGTGGTTGGGAGCACCGAGAGGTTAGGCGATTGGCCTCAAGTCACCTGTGACTGAATGGCCAGTCCGAACTGAACCCAGGCCGGTGCCTGGCAATCCTGAGTCCCCTTCTGCCTGCCCCTGGCTCTCGCACTCAGATCGGGGGCTGGGGCTTCGCCCTGGTCCTGCCTGGTGTGTGTGAGCTGCCTCACAGTGGAAGAGGGTCCCTCCATGGATTGGCTGGGTGGCCAATGCATGCCACCCAGCAAGCCCCACAGGCCCATGGAGAACGTGGCTTCCCTGCCCAGAGCCTGCTCCCCCGGCTCCTTCCCTCTGCTCATAGCACCCCCGCTCCCTCTGGACCTGCCTCTGCATCTGCAGTAAGGGGACTGTGGGGCCTACTGCACGGGGTCCTGGGAGGGTCCCTTCCATGTCCTGCTCTGCGTGGGACCGAGAGCCTGGGGCGAGGCATGAGTAGGCAGTGCCAGCAAAGACCACCGCCCCTCCCACTTCCTTCTGAAGTTGAGGTGGAGTCGCTGGTGACTGAAGCCCAGGAGGCCCCAGCCCCACCTGAGGTCCCTCTGGTCACTTGGTGCTTGGCTCCCAAACATGGTGGCCTGGGGGAGGCCTGGGCTGGCCAGGTGGGCTTCACCAGGGAAGGAGGCAGCAGCTCTCCCAGCCTTCCTAAGCCACAGCCCTAAGTATCCAGCTGGGGCAGTGGGCAGAGCCACCTCCAAGGCAACCAGGATGTCCTCCCTGCCATAGCCCAGGGAGGGCTGCCTGGGGCCCAGCCCCAGAGGAAGTCAGCCTCGACAAGCAGCAAGTGGCCCGTGTGCCAGGGCAGGAGTGCCCCTCAGATGGGTGTGGCCTGGCCTCTTGTTGGACACCCCCCTCTCAGTCCCTTCTCTGGCCACCTCTGGGTTTCCTGACCTCCAGCTTCCATAGCCCAGGGCTTGGAGATCAGGACAGGCTGAGGTCGCATCGGGCTTATTCTACCCTGCTTGTCTTATCATAGCCATAAATGTCAATGATCGGGCTTTGGCACAGGGCCGGGCAATTAGACTCTGCCTTTCCACCTCTGAGCATCCGCCGAGCACACAATAAGGACATGGGGCTGGCACTTCCTTCCGCCCCTCTCTGGGGGCAGCCAGGGGAAGGCCAGCTGGAGAAAGGGCCTCTGGGAACCTGGCTTCTGTAACGATTTCGGGCTGTGACAGAGGCAGGGTGGGCTGTGGCCATGGCCCATCCAGAGGGCAGCATGGCTGGGGCCACCCTACCTGGGCGGGGAGATGGAAGGAGGGCAGGGGAGGGCCAGGCATGCAGGCATCTGAGGGTGGCGAGGAGGGGAGAGGCAGGGAGGCCCAGGCAGCCAGCTCTGGGATGGGGAAAATCTGATGCTGTAACCCAGATCCAAGAGAAATGCAGACCCTCAGGCCCCGCCTAAAGTCTGCCGCATGGGAATCTGCACTTTGACAAGGTTCCCCAGTGACTCACGTGCACACAGCAAGTTGAGAAACCCCGAGCTAGAAGCAGCAGCGGGATGGGTGGCTGGGGCTGGCTGGAACCCTGCACGGCAGCGGGTGGGGGTGGGCGGCCACAGGGGCCTCAGGGAGGGTGTGGGCTGCGGTGCCAGGGCAGTGGGTGAGAGGCTGAGAAGCCCCCAGGCCCACCCTCTTTCTCTACAGGAGGGAAGGGAACCAAGATGCCTTGTCCGAGGTCATGTCCAGTAAGAACAGAGCAGGTGCTGGGTTCCCAGCCTCACGCCCTCTCTGAGCCTTTCTGGGACTTCTAAGCTGCCAGACCCTTGACTGATTCCTGCCTGCAAATCGCCTGCATTTCCTCCCCCTGCGGCTCTGGCCCCTCCAGGGGCTCTTTGGAAGGCACAGGCGGGGCCCTCACTGCTGTCCCTGGGCGCCATGGGAACCACGGCCTCTGCCTGGGTGAAACAGCCTAGGAGGAGGGTCCTCCAGGTGGGGCATGGGTGTGGACAGGAACACCCCGGCACAGCTGTCCCCTCATAGGAGTCAGGGCCTGTGGGCTCCTGCCCGCCTGCTCCCTTGGGGCCCCCGAGTAACAGGGAACGGGGCAGGTTGCTGGTGTGGGGACATGAGACCCGCTGGGCTGGGGGCTCTGCCCCAGACCTCCACTCAAGAAGATGCCACTCTGAGGGAGGGGGGACACCTTCTGCCCTAAGTCCTCTGCCCACCAGCCTCTCCATCTAGGATCATAAAAGTGTCCTGCACGAGGAGGTTTCCTTAGGCCCCTTCCCACTACAGAAAGGGATCAAAGGAGGACGGGCATTCCTCGTCTCACTCGACAAAGGAGGAAACTGAGGCACGGAGACAATGTTCTGGAGAAAGAGCTGGGCAAAGAACCCAGGCCTTGCACGCTCAGTCACCAAGTGCTGAGTGCCACCACGCTGGGCCTGGCTCTCCAGGCCACATTTGACCCTCAGGGGCACTCCTGTGCCAGCCCCAACTTCCACACGCGCTCCTCCCGCTGCCCCGGCCTCCCAGCCCAGCTCCTCCAGGGGCAGGCTCCCCGTTTCTCACCATGAGCATCTCGCTGGTGAGGGAGTTGACAAGGTCCGAGACGGAGGAGTGTGGCTCGGTCCGGCGGTCAGACTCATCATGGGGCGTCTGGCCCGGCACCGGGGCTGTGCTCACCGCCTTCCCTCCTGCAGGCAACCTGGGGGTGGGGAGTCCGAATGAGCCCAGGCTGGAGGTGGGCTGGGCTGGGCACCCCAGCCTGGGGAGTGGCAGGACCTTCACCGAGGACCCCAGCGGCTGCCACATCCCGGGGCCGGCAGGAGTGGCACTCTTGTCCACGGGAGGCCTGGTTTTCCCTGGAGACCAGCGCTCGGCCCATCCTCCTTGCAGCCTCGGCCCCCGGGGACTCTGGCTTAACTACCCCTGCGGGGGCTGTTTTGGGGCTGCTCTCACACTTCCTACTCCCCAGAAGCTCCATCCCCCAGTTACTGGCTTGCCCCCTCCCCAGAGGCCTGCTTCGTCCTGCCTTCCCTCGCCTGGGAGGAGGCTCATCGCAGAGGCCCCCGCGTGGCATGGCGTGTCCAGGTGCCTCTCCGCGTCATTGCCTTCGGCAAACAGCCCAGAGTGTCTGTCTCCCGGCCCTGCCTGTGTTTGCTCTTCCCACCCTGCAGACTCAAGACTGACCAGGTGGGGCCAGGCCCACTGTCCGCACAGGTCTGCCCAGCAGGACTGTCTACGATGGCAGAAGTGTTGTATATCCGTGCTGTCCAGTGCAGTAGCCACTAGTTCCATGTGGCTATCGAGCATTTGCAATGTGGCCAGTGCGACGGAGAGCTAACTTTTCATTGTATTTAATGCAAACTCATTTAGGTTTACAGCCCTATATGGGACAAGGCAAGCCTACGCCCCTCACTGCCCTGTCCCCACCCTTCCCCACTCTGAGGACCGCACATCTGAGAAGGCTCTCAGCCAGGGTCAGAGAAAGTTGGGTGCCACCAAGAAGCCCTGTCTGCACCTGACTCCATGCCGTTCCCAAGATGCTGGGCTCTCTGGCCCAGGGCTGGGTGGTGAGCCCAGGCTCCATCTACCTGGGGCTCAGGAAGGGGGCACTAAACGCCTGCCCAGGGACCAGGCTGGAACGTCCCATGAGGAGGAAGAGAGGTGGAGGTAGGCAGCAAGGAGGACATGGGGCACTGCAGCATGAGGCTCGGGACAGGCTAAACTAGAACAGCTTTGAGAGCACAGAGCCATAGACTCGGAGCCACACAGGCTGGACACAAGCCACGGCCCTCTGGAACGGACCAGCCACCAGCACACAGGCAGCCACCACAGGCACAGACAGACATGCATGGAATATGCCAGGCCCTGGAGAGGAGACTCCAGGACCCCACAGCGGGGCGTGCACACACGGACACACAGAGGCATGCGCACACACACACGTACAAATGCACACGAGCCCCACAGACACCCCGAGGAGCGGGGAGGCATGGCACGGGCAACGGGCAGTCGACCACGGCAGCGCGATGACACACATACAGCAGTGGGCACACTCAGATCCCGAGAGGAAACACGTTCGGGGAGACCCAGGCATGCCACGCGTGCGCGCAAATGGGGACAGACCGGAACGGAAAAAGCAGGGAGCGGTTTCAGGGGTAGACACCCTGAGGATCTGATAAACAACACACCTGCTGGGAAAACCTGGCCTTGCCTCAAGGACACGGAAACACCCACCCGCCCCGCAACACACACACCCCTTCCCAAAGGCACGGACCTGGCAGCACACGCGCGGCCACGCAACCCCAGACACACACACGCACGCACGCACGTGTGGACATGTGTTCACGTAGACAGGCACGGGGAGGGAGAGGAGCCGAAACAGCTGGAGAGGTAAAGTCAGGTTAGAGAGAGGGCAGGGCAGAGGGGGGAGCGCGAGGTTGACTGCTGGAGGTATGAGAAAGTCGCAGTTATTTTGGCCACGCCGCAGCGTCGGCTCGGCTGCCAAGCAGCCTGGGAAAGACGGTCAGCGCCACTGAAGCTGTCGGAGGTCACAGGACAGAGAGACAGAGGCGAAAGGCACAGAGAGAGGAAGAGGCCGAGGCCGAGGGGCCCGTCACCGGCCCGGGGCAGCCTGTGAGGAGCAGATGGGAGGAGGAGACAGAGGGAGAGAGGGGCTGAGAAAGGTTAGTCGGAGACGTGAGAGGCTGCCGGGTGGACGAGGGGACAGGAGGAGCCAGTGGCCAGAGAGGAGGCGGGGACACACACCGTGACAGAGGAACATGGTGGCTTCAGGGCAAGGAGAGCAATGGGGGTGGCCTGGTCCCCGCCCTGCCCCGCCCCCCACTCGGGGTGGGGGTGGGCCACGGTGGAAACCATTTGGATCCCAAGGAGCAATGGAGGGAGGATGGCGGACAGCACAGGTGGGCTGGGTGTGGGTGGAATGGCTGAGGGTGGAATGGCATGGGCAGCACGTGGGAGCCAGGGCCACCTGGGCCGCCCTCCCCCCAGGGCCCACAGGCACTCTGCAGGACGGGGGTTTCAGGGCCACCAAGAATCACGGAGGCAGAGACAGTGACCCACCCGCCTGTCTCCTGTTGCTTGCTGGACACACTCCCACCTCGCTCAGGACCTGGAGTGGCCACTCCTCTGCACAGGTCTCTATCTCCCAGGAGCCTTTTGCTAACAGACCAAGGGGACGGAATGTCCTCCCCAGTGACAGCCAAGGGGTCAGCTGGGGTGGGTAGGGTGGCGCTGGGGGCGGCAGGGCAGGCCCTGGGTTGAGGGAAAAGGTGACAAGGAGGGGAGAGCTGGCCCAAGGCCACTACTCCAAGGTCTAAGGATCCAGGCACCCGGAGTGGCGGAGCCCTAAGGTGCCTGGTGCCTGGTGGGTGGTACCGATGCCAAGCTTTGCCATGGGGAGAGTCTGCTGGGAAGGGGACACTCGATTCCGGGCACCCCGTGAGAAATGAGTCTCCAGGATGGGTGGCATGAGCAGGTGGGAATGGCATGCGTCCACTCGGAAAGCGAGGCGCGGGGCGGGGGCTTGAGGGCCTGTGGCCTCCGCCTCCACACCCACCTTTCCCGGGAAGGCAGGGGACAAGCTGATGCAATGATCAGATGGGGGTGTTAAAATATGGAGGGAGAGCCAGTGGCCGGGAGGTAAAAATAGGCTGTGGTGACAATGGAGCCATTAATTAACACATGGGTGGTGCGAAAGAAATCTCGTTTCCAGCCTGCATCTGCTCCCTCACGCTTCACACCTTTCAGGACTAGGGCCTGGGTTCTTACCCCACCCCTGCATCTCTTGCCTTTGGCCCCCCACCTCCCCCTGGCCTGTGGCACCTGCCCAGGACCTTGTCGCAACTCCGGTAGGGACCAGGTGGGTTGGGGGTGCAGACTCTGCTCCTCTTGTACCCCCAGACACGGACTCAGGACCTGACACCATCTGTGCCTCCGAGTGAAAGAACTGGTCCCATTCTCCGGGGACTTCTCGCTTTGTCCACCACAGGCATGCAACGATGGACTCGGGACGGGAGTAAAGTGAGAGGGCTGGTCTCCAGAAGCCACCAGAGGGACAGGCCAGTCAGCTTTCTAACCCTTCCCCCACCCACAGCCCCTGGCAGCAGCCTGGGACAGTCCCTTCCTGCCCCTGAGGGCCAGTTCGTGAGCCTCTGGATCACTTGTCCAGGCAGTCCCTGCCCAGCTTATAGGATCTGACAAGTGCCCCAGCCCCAGGGCCCGCTGTCCTCATTAGACACTTAGTATATCTGAGCCGGAATGGCCATTCCTTAGAGGTCACCTTGTCCAATTCTTCCGTGGACAGACGAGGAAGCAGAGGCCCAGAGAGGGCTGCGACCTGCCTGAGGTTGCAGAGTGAGGCTCTCGCAGAACCAGAACTAGAAGGCAGGCGTCATGGCCACCGGGCTGCACGCTCTCCTGCAGGCCTTAGGTCGATGGGAAGCAGACCCGAGCAAGGTGACGAGCCCCCTCCCATCCTGGGGACTACATACAGGCATGTGGTCGGCCCAGCCCAAGGCCAGGTGGGGTGAGGTGGCCGCACCAATCGCAGGATGGCTTCACCCTTGTGACAACCCATCCCCTTCCCCTTCCCCATGGGCAGTGCCCCACCTCCTTCCTGAGACAGGGGACAGGAGGAGACGCTTCCCTCCCTGAATTCCTGCTGGCCGAGGATATGGCAGCGTAAATGCTCAGCCTCTGCTCGGCCTGTGCTGTGGCCACACAGCACTCCTGGTTTCCACGGCCCTGAGGGCCAGCAGCGCTGCCTCAGCTGCTCTCGGCTCCTACCCTGGTGCCCCAGGCTCAGGGGCTGCCCTTCTGGTTCCTTCTGGTCACCAGGCCTCTCCCATGTCGCAGACCCTCCCACCAGGGGCTCCTCTTCCATCAGCCGAGCAGCCCAAGGGACCTCCAGGCAAGAAGGAGGTTGAAGGGGCGGGGATGAGGGAGGCCAGGCTGGCGCTCCTTCCCTGACATCCCCCCCGCCCACCAACCGCCAGAGAAACAGGGATTTCTGGGGCGGTGGGGACAGACATGAGAGATGGAGAGGGCAGCGAGGGAGCCAAGCGGGAAGATGGGGCAGAAAAGGCTGGCTTGCTCCAGGCCAGGGCAAGCATGCCGGGGAGCAGGCTTGATCCAGAATGGTCCCAGGATGGCCACAAGTGGCCTCAGACCCAAGGGACATCCCCGAGGTGGCCTTGTGTGAGGGCACCAGCTGGGGAGGAGGCTCGTTGTCCCGCTCCAGCACCCGCTGAAGGCACCACCGCCTCGTCCAGCAGCCGGGGCTGGTCAAGGCAGGCGGCCTCTCCGCGCCTCCGTCTCTGCCGCCGCCGCCGCCGCCGCCGCAGGCCCTCTCGCCTGTGGTCGTACCTCTTGTCCCCCTGAGCGCTCTGGTTCTGCTGGGTTCCTGGGTTTTGCAGGTCAGGGATATTGGCAAAGTCATCCTGTTCCGAAAGCCCTAAGACCAAGGATAGCACCACCATCCGGCCTTCCCTGCCCAGGGTGGGCAGCCCACCAGCCGGGGTGAAATGAGGAGGCCCCACAGGCGGGGGCGGGGAGTGGGGAAGGAGAGAGAAAGAGAAAGAGACAGAGACAGAGACAAAGAGAGAGAAGAAAAAAGCGTAAGAAACTGGCCCTGCAGGAAAGAAACCAAACTTCAGCACTGTCAACAGTGGTGGAACAGAGTGGGTGGAGGCAGGGAGGAGGGTGAGGCAGGGAGGTGTCTAAGGCCTAAGACCCAGCTGTCTCCACCAAGAGCAAGATTCTCTGGAGCAAACCAGAAAGGGACTGGGCAGAGGCCTGTGGTGTCAGCCCGTGACGGGGACAGTCCCAAGGAACACGCGTGGGGAAGGCTGGGGGCATGAGGCATAGGCTCTGGGAAATGGCAGATTTCCGAAGGCTAATTCATCCCCAGCTGATCTTGCTCTGACCAGCTGGGCCACAGGGAGAAGAGGGAGGGGCTCTGTAGCCCTCTTGCATGGGCACTGAGCAGGCAGCTTTGGGCTCCCAGCTGGGAGGGTCTGATAAAGTTTTGAAATCCAATGGGCACTGCACCCTGCACTTATGGAAGACCCTCATAGACAACTCTGGGTCATGGTCAGCCAGATGTCCTTGAAGCCCGGACAGGGAGGGTCTAGGAGCTCCCTCCGCCAGGCTCCCGCATATACAAGCCCATCAGAGGAGAATGAAAGTCCCTTCCGGTATATGGTGTCCCGGCCATAATGGGCCATCTCCTATGTCCTCCTTCCTGGAGATCCAGAGAATGACCACCAAGGTCCTTGGGTCCAGTTCAAGGGTTCTCACTGGAGCAGCAGTCCAGAAGGCACCAAGACGCAAAGGCGGAAAGTGCAGGCACGTGGCAGGGTCTGGAGAGGTCCTGGTAGGGCTGCAGGGAGCTGTGCCTGCAGCGAGAGGTGGTGCTTGGACGTGCGGGCAGCAGCGTGGGCCCCGAGGTCAAGATGCCACACCTTTAGCATGGGGCGTTCTCCGAGGACCACTGGGCAACTGCCCAGGGGCTTTGTGGCGTCGCCTGCATTTCTCAGGGAGGAAAAGGAAGCATCGGTGGCCTGCTGCCCCTCAAAACCATCAGAGTCCGTGAGTGTTTTCTGGGGGCTTTGTGGAGCTCGTACAGTGCTGGGTCTCTCATTGGAACAAAAGGAGAGGGATTCTCAGACCAGGCAGGCACAAAAGCACATCTCAAGATGGGCCAAGGGACAGATGGTGGGGCTGACAGAGCGTTCCAGAAGGGAGAGGATCCTGGGACAGGAAGTCTACCACTCCAACCACCACGAAGGCAAGCAAGGTTTAGAGAGGAAGAATTGGCTGTGGTTATTTCTCCGAGAGGCTGTCAAAAGGGAACTCACACAGGAGGATGGCGTCTGAGCTGAGGGATGGGGGCACGGGGTCCCCGAGAATCGGGCACACTCTGGGGCCGAGCGGGGAGCTCAGAGGCTGCAGCGCTGTGCCCTGTCTTTGCACCTCTGTCCTGGGCACAGTCACTCCAGGCCCACACTTGCGCTGGCGTCTAACTTTTGGGAAACAACTCCCCTCTTCCCTCAGGACAAATCCTTGTTTCCCTGTTCTCTGCCCATTGGTACTGTTTCAGAGTTGGTAAAATTCCATTTGGCTGCCTGGGAGCTAGTTGTGCTGAGGGAAGGCGAACCCAATGAAAACAACATGTTTTTCCCTGGTTAATGCAGTTTTCAGATATTCCGTTTGCTCTTCTTAAAAACAGAATGGCTCCTCTGCAAAATACCCACGTTGTCACTCTCTCCAGCTTTGCAGACTGCAAGGGAGAGAGTCGAGGGAGAAGCTGGCGGGGTGGGGGTCTCACTCACCGGGCAGGAGGGATGTGCCTTCCCTTCGAAGGGGAGGGCCCTCTCAACCCAACTCTCCAGCGGGGCCACCAGAGCTTGGGGCAAGGGAAGAGACTCACCAGTGTGGCAGCTAAATTGCAAGGCAAGGGTCAGTAAAGGATGGCCCACATGCTGAGAATGGTTTTTACATTTTTAAAGGGTTGTTTAAAAATGGAGATCACATGTGTCCCACAAAGCCTAAGCTACTTATTATCTGGCCCTTTCCAGGAAAAGTTTGCCGACCCCTGCTGCCAGGGACTTGGGTGGGAAGGCGGGGGTTGGGGTGAGCTCTGGAGAGGCTGGCAGCTGGGGGGCACTAGTGCTGCCGTGGGGAGCAGAAGCGTGGACCAGAGGATGTTGGAGCATGAGGGACACTCGTCCAATCCTGGCTGACTAGAAAGGCGGTGGGCAAGGAAGAGTTGGTGCCAGGCTTCGCCTGCAGCTGGGGAGGGCCCGGGGATGCCCCTGGCTCAGTCTGAGGGCTGCTAGGATGGGAAGCAGGGTGGGGACTGTGCCAAGAGCAGCCTGCGGTCAGGAGAAGCAGAGGGGTACAGGGGCCGCTGGCTCTCAGTTCTGTTCGCGCCATGGCAGAACCAATTCCCTAGCCTTTTTTGGATCCGCAGCAGGGTCACAGCCTCTGTCTCAAAACAAACTGCCACCTGGAGGACAGGAAGCTGTGCTGGATATTGTGTCCAACTGGATTCCTGAGGGTCCTTGGTGGGGTACAGCCCCAGGGGATATGCTGCTCCCATCTGCCGAGGAGAGTCACAGGCAGTGTGTCCCGCTGGGCCGGGGCCCCTAGCGCAGGTGTGGGAAGCTGGCATGGTAGGTCCTCTTCGGGTAGGGCGCCTCTCCCGGGGCAGCGCTCCAGGCCACCCTGGAGGCTCTGCTGAGGTCTCAGCTGCAGAAGCGGGGTGCGCCTTCAGAACCCCTACGTCTTGCCAACAAGCCGGACCTCGGCCTTCCCCTTCCCCCTCCCTTTCTCCACTCCCAGGTTTGGAGCGCTGGTCTCCTGCTCCATGAGAATTGTCCAGTTAAACCTGGGCGATGCGAATAACCCCCAGAGCCTGGAAGGAAGTTTGTATTAGGCTGGGGGGTGGGTGACACCAGGGATTTCAGCCCAGACCTATCTTGGGCTCTGAGAGTGAGAGCAGATGCCCAGAGGGATGCCGGGGAGGGGGTGCCGGGGTAGGGCTCCTTCTGGTGAGGGCAGGGGCAGGGGCGTGAGTGGCCGGGGGGATTGGTTAAGGTCAGACACTGACGGTGCGTTGTCACCTCTCAGACCTGCACACTTGAAAGACAACTCTGGTTTAGAAATAACATTTTCTAAGGGTTTAGGGGACATCTCAGGTTTGTCCTCGAGATGGGTCATTAAGGGCAGGAGCTGGAGGACAGGTGGCTACAGAAGGTCAGAGAGGTGGGGGCAGGGCTGATGGCAGGGACAGGGACAGGGGAAGTGAGAGGGCGGGAGGAGCAGAGTCGGGTTTCAGGGAAGAAGTAAATGGAGAGGAGGAGGTGCCCTGGAGATGGAGTGAAAGGGATGGGTTCGGGGGAGGGGAAGGACAGAGGTGGCAGGAGCACTGGGCAAGGCTGGCAGGGAAGCCGAGAGCAGCCAGGGCCGGGGAACGGGGGTGACTTTCTCAGAGCCCTGGAGGCACCGAGGGGGACCTGGGGTCCTCAGAGGGGAGTGGCTCAGAATCCTTCCACGGGGGGGCTTCAGGCACAAGCCACAAGAGGCTAAGGAGGCGGCCAGAGTCTGCTTGGCCCCCTGCCAAGGAGATGGAGGGGCCAAGAGGCTGGCATGGCCAGCTGCTCCCAAGGAGCTCTGCAGGGAGGAGGCTAGGTCAGGGAGGTGGGGGCCGGCCCGCTCACGGGGAGGACTTACAGGAAGGATTTCATGTCCAAGCCTCGGTTTCGAATCTGCCCCACCACGTGGTCCCAGCTGCCCGGGTTGGAGCGGCTGCGGCCCCCGGCCGCCCGGTACTTGGAGCCGGCCGAGGTGCCCTGCCGAGCCTGGCCCCGGCCATGGGCCCGGGGGTTGGGGCCCGGCGCGGAGCCCGTGTGGGCCTGCAGCTGGCCCAGGCTCTGGCTGGTGGTGGGCTGGCTGGGCTGCCGGCCCCGCTGGTGCTGGCTCAGCGGCTGCTGCAGGCTCTGCTGCCGCATCAGGGTGCGGGGTCGCTGGCATTTCGGCTCTCCCGTGGAGCTGGGGATAGACTCAAGGGTAGTGGTCGTGGACAGGGTGGAGTCCTCGAAACTTGGGGCAGGTGAAGGAGAGGAGAGAAAGGAGAAGCAGGTGAAGGGATCACAGTGGAGGAGAAAGAAGCCGAGCGCCAGGACGAGGAGGCCCCAGTGCAGGTTGCGCTCTGCTGGACCTCGCCACGCCTCCATCGGAGTTGTCGCTGCTGCCGCCGCTGCCACCACCTCTCTCGGGAGGCCGCCAAGCCCACCCTGAGGCCCCTGGGCTGGCCCTGCCCACCCTGTCCCCTGGCCCTGGCTCGGCTAGTGCCCAATACCTCCTGTCTGGGCCTACCTCTCTGCAGGTCTGAGTGGGCTGAGAGCGCCGGCGGCTGCGTGGTGAAGGCGGGTCCCCCGGGCCCTGCAGCTGCCTGTAAGGCTGGAACGGGAGGGGTGGGGGAGCTGCTGCCGCCCCTCCCGCTGTCTCACTGGGGGCTCCAGCAAAGTCTGCTCTGTGTTCTAAGGACTCCCGTCCTTTGGAGACAGGAGGAATCCAGGCCAGTGCCAAGTTGGCCCAGTAATCTCGGCGAGGCTGGGGAAGCCAGCAATTCTCACACGTTGTCCTCAGGGCTGAGGAAGTGGCCCTGGGCTCACAGACCTGCCCTGTGGCCAGAGTGGCCTCAGGACTCAGGCTGCGGAGCAGATATGTGCCCCCATCCGGGGTTCTTTGTTGTTTCTGAGGTCCAACATCCTTTCCTGGGACCTTGGGAATGTCCTCCGGTCAGAGAAGGGGACCAGGGGTGCCCACTCATCTGGCCACTTTGATACATTTACAAGGGGGTGCCCAGCCCACAGGCCTCTAGTGTCTCTGAAGAAAGCTGGAAAGTGGGGAAGGGCAGGCAGGAACTGGCACGCGGCTGGCCAGATGCAGTGCAGGCTCCGGCAGGCCTGGGTGCTAACCCCATCTCTGCCACTTACTAACTGTGGGACTTTGGAAAAGTTACTACACGGCTCTGGGCCTCAGTTTCTTCATCAGTAAAATGGGAGTATAAAATAGGCCCTGAGCTGCCTCTGTCACAGGACTGCCGTGAGGACCTAATGAGGTCAGGCCCAGGGAAATGGCACTTCGGTAAACACTCTCCACGCCAGCGGTGGGAGCCAGAAGTTCCTGGTCTCCCCCGGGGAAACCTGCCTGCTTTGTGCACTGGCCAGAGATTTCACCACGTCCCACAGGCAGGCAGGCCGGGCTCTCACCAGAGTACCATGGAGCCGAGCAGGAGACTGGGCTGAACAGCTCTGGACGAGTCACTTCTCCTCTCTGGGCCCCAGAATTTCCAACCTCCTCCTCCTCCTCCATTGTCCCTTCCCTCCATCTCCCAGTCCGGAGGTCTAGGGCAGAGGTTGGCAAACTATGGCCTGTGGGCCCCATCTAACCCGCCACTTGTTTTCGTAAATCAAGTTTTACTGGAACCCAGCCACTGGCATTAGTTTCCATACTGTCTGTGGCTGCTTTTGTGCTACGATGGCAGGGTTGAGTAGCTGTGCAAGAGACCATATGGCTTGTGAAGCCTAAGCAATTCCCATATGGCCCTTTACTGAGAAAATTTGCCGACCTCTGGTCTAGGGCCACGGGGCAGCCAAGTGGCCCCAGGCTGCCCACAGGAGGAGGCTCCTGGGCCCTTGGGAGCCACTTTCACCACTGCAACCAGAGCTCAGCTTTGCTCACCCCCTGAGCCTACCTGGGAACCAAAAGACAACAGTTAGGCTACCCCTGTGGGCTGAGAGAGAGAAAGGGAGAAGATAGAGAGAGTGAAAGAGGGAGAGAGAGTCAGAGCATAGTAAGGAGAAAACGAGAGAAAGAGAGAGAGAAGGCAAAACGTGGCTGTAGCTGGGGTCTTCCAGGGGGTGGCAGCTTTGCCTGGCCCAGGCCCAGAATCAGGGGCTCCCACCGAGGGCAAGCCCAGGCCTGGCCGGCCAGGTGTGCCCACGGCTCCCCAGGGCGGGCCGAGGCAGAGGGAGGACGGCACGCTGGCGGCCGCCTCCTCCTCCTTGCTGACCTCATTTTGGTTTCCTATCACATCCAAAATTAGTCCAATTTACAACCTCTCAGTCACAGAAAACTAAAATTGGTTCTTCCAGGCCTCGAGCCAGCGAGGCACGGAAGCCTGGCCAGCCTGGAGACTGGCTGGAGCAGCCCGAGAGGGCGGGGCTGGGCCTGGCTCTCTGAAGGGGTGTGGGGCTTCCGTCTGGGACCCTCCTGAAGTCAGATATTGGGAGCCCTCGGCTTGCGTGCACTCGAGGCAATAAGCAAGTGAGGTCTTAGCATGGTGGCCCTCAGTGGCCCCAACGGTGACAACCACAGGTCTTCTGAAGAGAACCAGGAGGGCCCTAAGTGGAGGCCACAGTGGCTCAACAGCTAAGAAGGGGTCAGGGCTGTTGGCCTTTTAAGTGGGAGACTGCTCTATTAGCTGGGAATGAGGCAGTTCCAACAACTGCCCATGGAATCTACAACCCAATGGGTGAGGATGGTCATAGCTCGAAGGACTCAGGGCCTGGAAGGGCTCCGCTGTGGGGAATTGGAGTTTCTAACAGCCAAGATGAGAATAAGGCTGCCCCCTGGGGAGGGACATCTGTGGGGAACAGAGGTCAACCATGCCCATCACCCAAGAGTGGGTGTGTTTGCCAAGCTCAGACAGCTGTGAAAGAGGGAACGCTTCTGCCTCACATCCAGACCACCCTCTGACAGCTGAACAGAGAAGCCAGCTGGGGCTCAGCCACCCAACCTCCAGGAACACGCAATCCCAGCAGTGGACAGTGGGGCAGCTCGCTGACCAAGACAGGGACAGCCAGTGGGGATGGCTGAGATGCGGATGAGCCGATGGGGCTGCCCGCGGCTGGGCACGGGTGGCCTACACGACAGATGGTGTCATGGTTCAAGCAAGACTGGGACAAGCCAATGGAGTCGCCTGATGGTCAAAAATGGAATGGCTCAACCGCTGGGTCTAGAGCCATCTGCTGGCGGTAAGAGGGAAGGCCCGGTGGCTGATGAGAGGGCCAGCTCCCCAAGGATGGGATGGTCCAATAGCTGAACAACCACAGGCCTGCTGCCCATGGAGGGATAACCCGATGGCTGAGATGGGGCGGCCAATCAAAGAAGATGGGATGACCCAAGGATTGAAATGAAGCTGCCCTGGGGGCAGGAAATGGAATGGCCTGGTCACTGGCAAAGGAAGAGACTGATGGGGCAGCAGCCCGAGGCTGAAATGTGACACTGCATGGCTGAGTTGGTTGTGTCCGATGGCAAGGACGATGGGAGAGTCTGGTGAAGGGATGGAATGAGCCAGGGGCCGAGACGGCACCTCTGGGGGCAGCAGCGGGCATGCCAGGGGTCCCGCTGCCCACCCTGGCGGGCAGGCCTGAGCTCGCGGCTCCGGCGGCCATGGGGCGCCATCACTCACTTGGACAAGTTGAGCTTCCCTGCGGCCAGGTGGCTCTGCACCGTCCGCCAGCGGCCTCTCCCCGCCTTGCCACCGCTGCCCGGCTCGCTGGGGGCAGCCCCGCCGCTTCTCAAGGTGTCCTCTCCGGGTGGCAGCACCGGCGCCGGCTTCTCCCCCAGCCGGCCTTCCCGCTCCACTGCCAGCCCCGCCGCGGCGGCCACTTTGGCGCCCGACAGGAGGGTGCCACTGGAGGCGTGCACAAGGCAGCCAGGCCAGAGGGGCACCGGGGGTGGCGGTGGGGGAGAGAGGGCAGGCCACACGTGGGGGTGGGGGGTGGGAGAGGAGAAAGAACAATGACAGATAAAAGGAAGAAAGAGACAGTGAGAGAGGAGGAGGAGAGAGACAGACGGACAAGAGACAGACAGAGAGAGAGAGAGAGACATCAGCACTGCAAATGGGTTAACAGCGGAGCCTGCAGAGAGGAGAGAGGGGGACCGGGCGGGCTGGGGGTCGGAGAACAACGCACCACGACAACGGAGGGGGGGCCCCTCCCCACCGCCTGGGGCAGGGGCGGCGGGGGTGGGGGGAGGGCAGCCACCTCCGACTCTATCCCACAGGACAACGAAGGGTTAACGACGGAGGAAGTGCGGGCTGTCCAGGCCAGGAGGCCCCAAGGCAGGGAGAAAGAGAAAGCCGTGTTAGTCAGAGTTCATCACCACCACCACCACCATCACCGCCACCACCGCCACGGACCACCGACCACCGACCACCGACCACCGAGCAGCCACGGCAGCAGCACACAGCGGGGAGGAAAAGGCGAGCCACAACCGGGAGGGAGGGACCAAACGGGCAACCCCATCCTGACTGCAGAGGGTGGGCTGGGGCCCGGGACGGGGGGCCAGGCGTGGCTGGTGGCTGCGGAGGGGACTCTCCTGCGTGGCTGGCCCTGGGGGAGGGGACGGGGTGGGCAGGCAGGCGAGGGGGCAGGAGGGGTTGCTCGTCTCCATGGCCAGCCTGCCCATGGGGTGGATGGGTGGGGAAGTCAGGGACAGGAGCAGGAGGAGAGAGGGGGTGAGGGGGCCAGGAGGCAGGTAGGGTGGAGGAGGGGAGGGGGTGTGCGCGGATACTCGGTACATATGATCAAACCAGGTAAAGTCACTCACTTGAGGGACAGTCGTGGGTCGCCATAAGGGGCGTAGGGTGATATGTTTAGAATAAACTCCTTGGGAGGGTAGGAGCTCCATTTCTGCTGCACTGTGCTCTCATTGTTATTCCAAAAGTCTCTGTCTAGATCACTGGAGGGGCAGAGAGAGAGGGGAGAAAACAGGGAGATACAAGAAGAAACAAGAACTGCAAGTCCTGCGGGGGCAGAAGGGACCGGGACCCCGGGGCCGGGCACACAGAGGGCAGGGCTTCGAGAGTCTGCTCCTGCGGGAGGAAGAAAGGCAGGGGCACTGCACAGCCTGCGTGCGCCTGGCGCACGCGTGCACACACGCGGGCACGCTCACACACGCACACACCCGCTCGAGGGCCAGGGGAGCCGCACAGAAAGGAGGCGAGCTGCAGGCGGTGGACCGGAGCCTCGCACCCGGGAAGCTGGTGGGAGAGAGAAAGGTGATGAGAGAGCGGGGCAGAGGGGACAGGGGCTGGGGACAAGGCCTTGGGTGAGGTCGGGGCGGGGCGGGGCTGGGGGAAGGAGAGGGTGCTGGTTTCTGGCTAGAGGGAGCTGAAAGGTAGATCAAACCCTGCTGCCAACTTGCTACCTCTCCTGGCCTCAGTTTCCCTGCCTGTCAAAGGAGGAGACTGGCTGTAACTGCTACGCCATCAGCTCACGGCGGGGTAGAAGCCCTAGTTCTGGAAGACCCACGGTTCTCCCCTCTTCTGTCTTCTCTCTACTGAGCCACTCCCGGGGCAGGCCCAGCTCTCGGCCCGTCTCCTCCTTCCCTTGGCCTGAGTTGACCCCGGCCACCTCTGCATGCTCTCCTGCTCCAGTGGGCCTGGATGCAGCCTTAACATGAGATTGGGAGATCTCAGCTGAGCTGGAGACCATCTCTGTTCACTGCAAATGGGGTGGCAGGGTCACCACCCAGAAAAAGGTAGCATCCCAGGCCTCTGACTTTGCTTATTAGGACATCACCAAAGTCACCAGGGGCCCTTTAGGTCTTTTGTCCTGGGGCCTATGTGGAGGGAACCCCTTCTCTAGGGGGGCCGATGGAGCACATCCAGCCTCAGGCCCTTGGCATGAACGTGGCCGGCCTGCTTGGGCAGCCGCTCCCTGGGCCCCAGCCCTTTCCAAGGAGGAGCTGCTGGTTCTGGGAGGGACCCTCACCCTGGTCTCCCCAGCCCCTCCTGCTCCATGACATGTCGCACCAAAGGAGCAGATGTGTTAAAAGCACAGAGAATACAGAGACTTTCACATGGGGTGGGCGGCAGAAGCCTCCGCAGGTAGAGGCAGGACCTGGAAACCCCAGGAGCCCAGGGCAAGGGGCTCTGCCAGCTTGTCGGCCTACTGGGGCCCCAAGGAGCAGGCCTGGGAGGGCAGGGAGAAGAGAGGCTACTCCCAGCCAAAGGACTATTCTGGAAGGGAGCTATGCCCAAGCCACGGGACTATTTTTCGGAGAAGGGGCTCTGGAAGGAGTGTTGGCCTGGAGTATGCGGAGGCTGCGCAGCCGCTCAAGGCCAAGGTGAGGGTGCTGCGGGGGAGGGTGCTGTGGGGAGGCATGCCCCCCCCCGCCCAGGATCAAGCAAACATGTTTTTGGGGGACCTGCTTTATGCCCCCCGGAGAGTTTGACCTTGACCTTAGTTCTCAACCAGACTCAGGCACAAAGGAGAGAGAGAAGCTGAGCTGCCACCACAAACCCAGAGATGGTGGCCTTGGGTCTCCCTGGTATAGACAATCTCCGTTTGTTGTGCAGCAAACACCTTGGAAATGCCTCACAGGGGACTCTGTGCACAGAGTTCAAAGCCAAAGCCTTGAGCCAGCTCACGGGGGCACTGGGGGCTGGGGCTGAGGGAGTCAGGACAGACCCAGGTTCCCTTGACAAAAGACCCCATTCCCACCAAGGACATCCTTTGGTCTCCCTTCCCTCCCCCATCTCTAGCAGGGCATCGCACAAGGGTATAGATGGGGCCTCTCTGTGTCAGGTGTAATAGAGATGGAGCAGGTAGGAAGCCTCCCTCGCCTGCGCCCTCCATATCTCCAAACCCCAGGGCCATCCAACCCTAGGTCCTAGATAAAATATCTATCCAGAGTCTTCACTGCCAGGCTGGTCTCCCACCCTGTGTTCCAAGGAGCTCCAGGGCCCCTCAGGTTTCCACTGTGGTACTGGAAAAAAGGATCTTTAAATAAAGAAGTCTGGGAAACACTGGTTTCTTTACTGCAGGACTTCTCAGAGCCTTTAATGTGCCAAGGAATGTCAGTACTGCCGAAAGGGAAATACAGCATGCAGTGTTCCCCAAGCTTAGTTGGCCATGGGACCCTTGGGACTCTTGATCCATGGAATCATTTATGGGACACAAGTGCTCTGAGGAACACAGTTTGAGAAGCACTGCTAAAGGACCCAGCTTCCCAGAATCCTTGACAAGATGATCCCTTTGGAGGAGGCCCTCGCCACAGGGAGCTGTGTGGGAAGTAGGCTCTTCTCTGGCAAGAGGCAAAGGCCTGGCTCCACGTAAATATGCATGGAGGCTCCCTTCACCCGTGGCAGAGGGTCTGACCGCTCAGCAGGGTCGGGGGCAGAGCTGGACCACGGCTGCCTCACTTTGTCTCTGAGAGCCCTCGTGGGCACTGGTCCCAGCCTGGCAGAGCCCGCTGCCCGCCCTCCCCCCTGGTTGGGAATCCTGTCTCCTCTCGTGGGCTCTTTCCAGGACTCCTGGCCCTGCCACACGCACCCCTATCCAGGAAGGGTATGGTCACCTGGCAGACGGGGCCCCTGCCCTGGCCCGTGGCTGTAATTGGCCTGGCCTGGAGGCGGTGGGTGCTGGGCTCCCCATGTGGTCCCTCTTGCCTCCAGAAAGCCTGGGGCCTGCGCCGGGCACCAGCCGCTGAGACCTGCCAGCTCTTGGCTTTGAAGACTGGAGAGTGTGCAAGCCAACCCAGCTTCAAAGGCTCCCTGCAGCCTCCTCCCCAGCCTCCTGCCCACCCCCAGCCTCGCCGGCCCACCCCTCCACTCACCCCCACCGCAGACACATACCCGAAGCTTCTGTGAAGGCCCAAAATGGGTCAGCGTAAAGATGGAAAAAAGGGGGGGCCAAGGAGGGGCAGGGAGGGAGTCTCAGGAGTGGGGGTGGGGGTGAAGGGAAGGTGGGAAGAGAGGAAGGGAAGGAAGGCAAAAGACAAAGAAAGACAGAAAGACAGCACAGGGGAGGGGGCAGAGGGGAGGGTGGGGGGAGGGCAGCTGGGCCTTGAGCTGAGCGGGGGCTGGGCTTCTGTGCCTGGCCCTTGGCTGCAGGCCGGCCTGGCCTGCTGAGATGGCAGCCACCTATCCGGGACTTGGCCTGCAGCCTCCAGTGAAACTTGGGCTCAGTAGAGAGGAAGGGGCAGGGGCCACTGGCCAGTGGGCACAGAGCCCTCCAGAGGGAGCCTCTGCTCCCAGAGCCTGGGTCCCCTGAGTCCCCAGCCAGGTGGGCAGGGGGCTTCTCCTGGTGTCCCCCAAGGTGGGCTGCAGGGGGAAGGCAGACCTGCCATTTGAAAAGGGCTCTCACTGCAAAATGTGGGAACCTGGGCACCTCAAAGGCAGCAAGACATGTGGAGAGGGCCGAGGGTGACAGGGGAGGGGAGCACTATCCCCAGCGCTCTGCCTCCCGAGTGACCCAACACCGGGGCCAGCTGGGGTCCCCAAGGTTTTTCTGCCTCTCCCTTCCAGGTCGCCCTCAAAACATCAGCGGGATCTGGGAAAAGAACCTGGGCCCGCTGGGAGGGAGTCCCTAGCCTAGAAACAGGGGCCAGAGAAGACCTGGGTCCCCGGGAGCCGAGGAGGGTGAGGACTGGTTGGAGGGAGCTGGGGTGAGAGCAGCCAGAAGGAGGGGCTCTGGGACGCCATGAGGGTCTGGGGCACAGGCAGAAAAGGGGGGCCCCGAGCTAACCTGAGGTGTTGGGAGTGTGTTGGGGGGCAGCGAGCACAGCATGAGGGTGCAGGAGGAAAATGAGAGTGTGTGTGGCCATGTCTGTGGGGGCGGGGGAGAAGGGGCTCCTCCCACCTGGGCTGCCTGTGTGTCCCCACCCCAACTGGCAGCCTGGCACCTACTTGATGGCCTTCTTCTCACTGCGCCCACGCCCCGAGTCTGGTGTGCCCACCGTCTCCAAGGAATTCTTGTAGCGTTTGCCCTGTGGAAACAGCACCAGGGTTACTGCTAGGGGACAGGGCTGTACCCTCCCCAGCCACCCCCAGAACAAGGACCCCAGGATAGAGGGAGTAGACAGGGGTCCAGCCTTGGCAACAAGACCCATCGATGCCTGTTTTCGGTCGGCAGCTCCTGGACCCCACCAGGCTCTGGGACCTGCCCCGCCCCCTCGATCTGCACCCTGTCCCCGACCTCCAGGGATGAGGTCCCTCCTCTCTGCCTATCTCCTGGGGCTCTGGCCTGGCTCCCAGAAACACAGTTCCCTCTGCCACGGACAGACGGCTCTCAGGCGCCTAGCCACGTCACACTGTCCACGTCACCACCCCCAGATGGTGGGGGTGGCATCCTGCAGGGCAAGGTTGGCAGTGGCCAGTGATGTGAGCAGCGGGGGCGGGGAGAAGGCCTCGTGCCCATTCCTGCCTGGGGCTGTGTCCATCACTGTCTGGGGGCACCCTGGGGGTCCTTGTGCCTTGTGCCAGTGAGGTAGGGGGCAGGGCCTTTTTGAGAAGGCAGTCTCAGGAAGAGCGGTGGGGACTCTGAGGCAGGTTGGGGCAGTGTGGGTCCCTGGACAGCCCCCCGGAGTCCCTCACACCAGCAGGAGGGGGGCGAGGGGGGAAGGGCAGGGGGTGGGCACTCCCAGTCCTCCAACTAGAGGAAGGGCCGTGGCTGCAGCAGCAACTGGGCCGGCTGCTGGGAAGGTGAGCACCATTCACCTTCTCAGTTTGGGTTTCTAAATATAGCTCATGCGGAGCCCAGCCCCATTAACATTCCTGGCTGCCACCAAGTGTCCTCACGCGCACCCATGGGCCACCGGCCTGGGCCAGGCCCAGGGCTGATGCAGGCCATGGGGGCTAGCGGCTGTGCAGGGGCGGGGACTGCCCCCAGCCCACTCTCCCAGTGAGCAGGAACACACACACGTGCACACACACGCTCCTGAATGCCTCCCGAACATCCTGTCATGTGCGCCAACACCACAGCCACAACAGTCAATTATACCATCGTCCTTACAGCAAAATAAGAGCCGCCACGGCCATGCTCCCCGACGCTCCTGCCAGCTGCAGCCCCGTCCTGGGCACGGGAGCTGTCTAGGAAGATCGCCAGCGGAGCTCCCAGGAAGGTGCGGGTGGGGGCCCCTACGTCTCAGGGGCACCTGGGTCTTGGTTCAGCAATACTACATGTCCTGTGTCACCCTGGCCAAGTCCCTTCCCCTCTCTGGCCTCTCCTTCCTCATTTCTGAAATGGTATGCAACCTGGTACCAGAGAGTTCTCAAAAGTCAACCGGAAGTGCCCCTTCTATGCCCTGCTCACCCTGGGGTCTGGGGCCCTGCTGCTGCCTCCCAGCTAGAACTTTAAGCGTTAAGATACAGAGATGCTGCACCCTCTGGGTCATGAAAGCTGCCCACTCTCAGCTCTGTCTCTGACCCCTCCCATTGCTACCGAGAAGTTCAAATCTCAAACACTTTTCCCAGTTCCGATCGGGAAGATCAGGGCAGACCCGCGGAGCCACTCCACGGTGGCCAAGGGCTCCCTCTGGCAGGACCCGCAGGCAGGAGTCCAGGCCCCACTATTCTCCAGCACTCAGGCAGTGGGGTGCAAGGTGGGCCCTGCCGAGGGCATCCCCAGTGCCGGCCTGCCCTCTCCTCCTCCTTTCTAGTCAGCACCCTCTCCTAAGGTTGGCCAGCTGCCCCTTCCCCAAGGCCAGGCGGGGCTGGGTCAGCCTCCCCGGCTTCATCGGGGCATTCTGGGAGCTTCTGCCTGCCCCTCTTCCTTACACAGCTTAGAGAACCTCCCCCTCTGGCTGCGCCTATCATTGTGCAGCAGGAACTGGGGTGCTGTGGGGACAGGGACCAGGCCAGGACTTGATGTGGAGGGCAGGGGGACAACCCAAGTTAATGGGAAACCCAGGCAGGGTCCAGGTGACATTAGGCAGCTCCAGAGGAGCCCAATACTACCAGCCTGCTTGTCAGGGCGGGGGTGGCAGGCTGATCCGGAAAAAGCCAGCTGGAGATTAAGGAAGTTATTAATGTTTGGAAATGGGATCTGGACTGCCAGCGTATCACGTCACCACTGCTGAGGGGACAGGCAGGCAAGGAGAGCCCAGCAACCATGGGGGCGTGTGTGGCATTTTAAAGTCCCTTCCAGGAAGGAGCAAGGAGACACCCTGGGCAAAAAGCTCCCTGGCGTCTGGAACCCATGGGGCCAGGGAGAGGGGGTGGCAGGGTTTAAGTGCCTGGGGAAAGAAATGTTCTATCAAGAGCAAGTCCAGAGGGGCAGATTGGTCTGGACCCTTGCGGTGGGGGGGCGGGGGGGCGTCCTGGCTGGGGGTTGAGGGTAGGAGCTGGGACCAGGGAAGAGGCTGGTTCTGCATCTCTCGGCTCCCAAGGTACTTCCTGCTCTGACAGCCCCCCAGTTACAAAAGCTGTCATCTTTGAGCTCCTCTCCGCAGGCCCTGCCCCCAGTTGGAGGGGAGTGGAGGCGGGGTAGGGGCCAGCTGTACCCTGGTCCTGGAAGGAACCTCTCACCACATACACACGCACACGCAGAGAGTGATGCACACAGGTGACTGCAGCACGCACGCAAAGGAGGCCAGGACAGTGGGGCGGCATCAGCATCAGCTCACACGGGATCCAATGAAACGATCAGGGGTAAAAAGACACACACACCCTGCACCAGTACCACCAAAGTCAACACACTCGGCACAAAGACATCGCACGTGCACACACTCACGAGGTCGCCAGCAGTGCCTGCTCACACAACCTTCTTGCCCTGCCTCCAAATACAGACAGCAGGACAGCCGAACGGGCCCTGCAACAACAGGCACAGGGCTGCAGTGTACACGCAGCCACTCCCACAGCCTCTGAGGACGCTCACGCACCACGGTGCATGGCTAAGCCCCCTCCACCACCTCCCCTGAAATTCTGAGACAGTCGCAGACACAGGGTTACCTGTGAACAACGTAAGGGAGCCAGCCTGGTCCCACACACCTGCAGGCAGGGCCAGGGCCAGGTCACACACACACTCACGCGCGGTGGAGCAGGGCTGGTCTTCCCTATGGCTGCCTTTAGAGGAGTGGGAGCTGCCTTTAGCTCAACGCCCAGGATGGGGAGGCTGCTCCCAACCCCCGAGTCTACCTTCCTTGAAGGAGGCATGCTGGGTTACAGGCATCTTGGGTCTTTTCCACAGGTCCCTCACACCACCCCAAAACCCTCTCCTAGGGGTGTCTGCCCCTTTTCCTCTTCCAGAGGAGTGGGGCATGAAGCCTCCACCCACTCCCGGCCACGGCCCTCACCCCTTGTCCTTATGGCCCCTCTGTGGCTGGGCAGGGAGAGAATGGGGTCCCCAGATGTGGCATGCTGTCCCCAACCCCGGGGGGATGGAGGATGCCTGCCAGTGACTTTTCTTGCCTGATCCCAGCAAAGGCCTCCCCGCACCTCCGAAACCTCCGGGCCCATCATCGGGGGTGTCCCCTACATCCCCCAAAGTCCCATCACGCCTCTGGGCTAGCGGGCGGGACGCTGGATGCGGGAAGGAGATGGGGGTCTTGCCGAGCGCGGGTGGCCCCAGGGGAGCTGCAGGCAGCGGGCGGGCGGGGCAGGCGGGGCAGGCGGGGCAGGCGGCTGGGCCCGCCTCCCCCTCCCTGCGCCTTCGCCCTCGAGTGATGAATGTCCCTCCTGAAGGTCTCGTTACTTATTGATGGTCTAATCCTGCTCGTTAATTCCCCAGCCCTCGTTAAAAATGAAAAGAAGCCGTTTGTGCTTGTACAAACCCGGAGAAGCAGGATGAATGTGAGGGCGGCTGGGGGCGTGGCGGGCGGTGCCTCCTCATTGGCCAGAACTGGCCCGGCCACGCCCATCGGGGCAGGGGCGGTGGAGAGGGGACGCGGCGCCGGGTGGAGGGGGCCGGGTTCTCAGCCTGCGCCCGTGTGCCTGCAGATCTTACGCTGGAGGTAGGGCATGTGCGTGCATGTGGGGTGTGTGTGTGTGTGTGTGTGCATGTGGTGTGTGTGTGTGTGCATGTGGTGTGTGTGTGTGTGTGTGTGTAGTTGCGAGTGAGCGAATGCCTATGATCCCCGAATCTGTCCCCTAGGTGAGTGGCTCAGCCAGGACCCAGGCAAATGCAGGGTCTGTGTGCCTACAGTCTGAATTTCCACGGAAGTGCGCCTGTGTGGGCAGGTGGATCATCTGCATGCACACCAGAGAGAATTCACCAGACTGTAATTGTCGGGGGGCAGGGTGCAGGGCCAGGCCCCGTCCCCCAGGGCCCTCAAGAGCCTCACCAGTTTGCGCTGACACCAGTGGCAGAGGCCGCAGAGGACGACAGTGACGCTAAGGCTGACGGTGATGATGGCAGAGACCAGCAGGACATCGCGGGTGGGCGCCCCTGGGGAGGACACGCACAGGTCAGACCCTCAGTGGCCAGGGCCAGACACCCTCCCTCAGCCCAGCACCCCGCAGAACAACCATCCTACCCTTCCATCTGGCCCTAACTCTGGGAGCTGCAAACCCAGGTTCTA
Source organism: Propithecus coquereli (assembly GCF_000956105.1). NCBI lineage: Eukaryota > Metazoa > Chordata > Mammalia > Primates > Indriidae > Propithecus > Propithecus coquereli. The sequence goes on from NW_012153896.1 coordinate 421,613, forward strand.
CTCTCAGCTCTGCCTTGTCAGGTGAACTTGGGAAGTCCCTTTCCCTTTCTGTGCCTCAGTTTTCTCATCTGTAAACGGGGGAAATTGCACTGGTTGGTGTCTCTCTCTTGGTCTCTCTTGCATGGACCCTGTATGGGCCTATGGGATCTGTGCCATCCTCCAAACATGACACCCTCAAAGGGAGAGGCCAAATGTGTCTCTTAGCTCAGCCAGACTTTACCAAGTCCATCAAATCCTTCTAAACGGGCCACTGCTTCTGCATGGCCTTCCTGCCCAACATTCTTCCATTCCCCACTCCCACCCCCGCCCCTGCCCCACATAATCTGAGCCATAACTCCAGCAAAATTTGCCTCAAGGGTTATTATTAGATCCTACAGTCCCTCTGAAAACATCTGCCTCATGGGCACTAACAGACCCTCTTAAGTGGTGGCCAAGACTCAGACAGCCACATGTGTAGTCAAGGGGAACTTCTGGAACCGTCTGACCAGCTGTTGCCCCATTTAGCTCAGCTTTCCTTGGGCTGCAAGCCCACCCACTGGTCTCTGCATACCTCTGCCTTCCCCACCCCTCCGCCCCTGAGCACACCGTCCGGCCTATCTGCATAGTTTGTAATGTCCCAGAAGCTCTTGGGGTCTACCTGGTGGCTTCCATCCTGAGTGCTGAGGGGCCATATACTTTAGGAGTGGAAACCTTGACACCCCTCACAAAGACAAGAGCTGCCCTGGAAGGAAACTCCCAGGCTTGTGTCCAAACCCTGCCTCTTGCTAGCTGCGTGGCTGTGGGCAAGTCGCAGAAGCACTCAGTTTCCTCCTCTGTAAATGCGGGTTAGGCCTCCTCCCCTGCCTTCCTCACTGGGGTTGTAAACATTAGCCCAACCAAGGGTAAGGAAGGCAAAACTTTGACCAAAAATTGTCTTGGGCGGGGAGCAAGTTGGGGGAGACTGGCACGGATCACACGCACACTGCACATCCATGTGTGTGTGCTGGGCGCATCCTAAAGTCACGGAGGCGCTGTTTATTTACAGAGGAGCCTGCGTGGGCTTTCGGTGCCAGTGATCATGGTAATTAAGAGTTGATGCTATCTGTTTGATCCTGGTTCCTGTGGTTTTAGCTTCTGCCTCCCTTCCTTTCCACCTTTCTCTTGCTTGGCCCATGGGGCCTCACGGAGGAGGACCCAGTGGTCACGCCCAGCTCTCAGCAGGGCTCCCTCCTGCACCCTCCCTCACCTGGGGCAGCTAGAATCCTCACCTCTCCCTTCCTAACTTCCCGAGCCTCCTCACTGTGGGGAAAGGCGGGGCTGGGGGGGCGGGGAACCTGTCCACCTGCCAGGCCAATTAAGCATCCTCCTGTACCAAGTGTGGAGCCTCAGGCCCCCGGAAGTTCCTGCACCAAGCTCACTGTCAACCTCAGGGCCCACGGCACCCCTGAGCTCCAATCTGGACCATCTGCAGACCCAAGGTCCTGCCCCTTCCTCCCCCAGCCTAAGGAGCACAGCTCTGCAAGGCTGGAGGAGCCACTCTGCCAAAGTCCCCAGGCCAAATGGGAGGCCAAGGCCTTTGACCTCTAGGCTTCGGAGGGAGTGTAGGGGCAGGGCACACCACCGGGGCCCAAGGCTTAGGCCTATGGTAAAGCTATGGGCGTGGGGCCTTGCACTTTTCCCAGCTCCCCCCACAGGAACCTGTGTGGTCCCACTAGAAGGGTTAGGGGTGCTGTGTGGGCTGGAAGCAGGTGGCTCCCACACCTTCCTTTGTTGAACTCACTTTTAAATAACGTAAATTCCACTCCTATGCTGAGCTTTCATCAACTACTATTTATTAATATTCAGAATCTACTACGGGGGGTGAGAGGGCGAACAGGCCCTACCCACAAGGAACGACCATTCAAACAGGGGGAGACAGGAGAGAATTCAGCTAACTATTTCCTAGCGTGTCAGGTGCCCAGAACCAGCAAGCAGCAGGACACCCAGCCCAGGACTCGAGACTCCAAAAGACCTGAAAAAGGCCCACGTGTGTGTACCACCTCTGCTTCTAAATAGCTGTATGGCCTTGGACAAGTGTCCTACCCACTCAGTGTCTCCATTTTCTGCTTTACACAGTGAAGATAATAATGGCACCCACGCCATGGCGTGGTTGTTAGCACTCAATAGCTGGGTACGATTACTATGGTGTTGGCATTAGTTTTATCTCAGGCATAAACAAAGGGCTCTGGGAGCACGAATGAAGACACTATCAATCTTGCTGGACGAGGGAGCTGCCTGGGAAGGCTTCCCTGAGGAGGAGGTGCTTGGTGTGGCCTGAGGATGAAGTGAGGTGAGGGCAGGATACCCTGGGCAGAGGGAATGGAGCAAAGTGGTGCAGACCAGCCGGGGAGGAGAGGGGGCCTGAGGGGGAAGGGGCGTGTCTGTCAGACCGAGAGGCTTGTTTTGTTCTGCAGGCCACAGGAGCCATGGAAGGTCGTTGAGCAGTGGAGGGGCAAGATCAGCAGCTGTTAGCAAACTCAAGATCTAGGAGCTATGGAAGAAGGTTAGTTGGAGGCCACGGCTATATTCCAAGTGGGCTCCTCTGCCCTGGTGCCCTCTCCACACTCCTCCTCCCCCACATACCCCTTGGCCATGGGGCAGTTCTCCAAGGGATCACTCCAAGAAAATTCTCTCTTCTCTTTGTCAAACAAGATGTTTTTCAAAATGCAATCCTCAACCCCTGCTGTAGGCCAGAGAGTCCCTAGGGACAGAAGCCTGTCAATTCCAGAAGCCAGTTTCAGACACTCTGAAAGATCCCCACAAACACAAGGGAAGACCCGTCTTAAGAAATTGGCATTTTGTGGGCACGGCAGAATGAGCCCTGGGCTTGGAGTCTAGGAGAACTAGGCTGAGGCCCTATTCCAGCCATTAACCAGCCATGTGGCCAAGGGCAAGGCACTCAACTCTCAGATATCAGTGCCTTCATCTGC
>NW_012153896.1:424610-433754 GCF_000956105.1 Propithecus coquereli
TCTCTCTTCTCTTTGTCAAACAAGATGTTTTTCAAAATGCAATCCTCAACCCCTGCTGTAGGCCAGAGAGTCCCTAGGGACAGAAGCCTGTCAATCCCAGAAGCCAGTTTCAGACACTCTGAAAGGTCCCCACAAACACAAGGGAAGACCCATCTTAAGAAATTGGCATTTTGTGGGCACGGCAGAATGAGCCCTGGGCTTGGAGTCTAGGAGAACTAGGCTGAGGCCCTACTCCAGCCATTAACCAGCCCTGTGGCCAAGGGCAAGGCACTCAACTCTCAGATATCAGTGCCTTCATCTGCGGAAGAGCCGACCCTTCCTTGCTAGATGACAAGCCACATGTTCCAGATGCTCCACATGCAGTAACAACTCAGTCCTCACAACATCAAACAATATAAGTTGTCCCCATTTTACAGATGGGAAAACTGAGGCACATAAGTAAGAGTCAAATACCATGTCCAAGGTCATTCACCTAGTAAGTAGGGGAGCCGGGGTTTGAACCCAGGCAGTCTGGCTCACAGTCCACACTCTTCGCCTTGACATCACACCAACGACACAGGTGGGTGGTTGGTGGTTTTCAAAGTGTGCTCTCTGGAACCCCTAGGGTTGCCTGGAATCTCTCAGGGGCTGTGGAGGTGGATGCTGAGTAGATAAGGTTGTGACCCCTCAAGCCCCCTTCAACCAGAGCAGCATCATTTCCCTCCGTTTCCCATCCTGAGGTTTGTAGAAAATTCCATTTGAAGAAGGGGATATTGCTAAGGAAAGTTAAACCCCTCTGGATTGGTGACCCTAGGGTCCCCTGCAAGGTGGGTGAATGCTGTCATCTTCCAGGCAGCTAGATCCCCCCAGAATCCTCAGTATCCCTCGGATGGCCCTGGAAGACAGAGTGAAACAAACGCTTGCCATTGCAAATTGCATTGATGTTGTGAGTAAAAGTGACAGGATGTCCTCGGCCAGCATGCCCTCAAGTGATGCAACCATCAAGGGGTGCAAGTGTGTTCTCGCCTGCCAGCCAGAGTGAACCGTTCCCTGCACGTGGAGTCACTGAGTCTCCAGCTGGAAGGGACCTCAAAAGTCATGGAGGCTGGTCAGGCCCGTGGCTGCATACCTTCCCCTGGGCAGCCCTTTTGGTGACAGGGGGCTTCTGCAGGAAGCCGGGCATCTTCAGGGAGGGTCACCGTGCCTGACACTGAGCCGAATCTGTCTCCCTAGAACTTTCCCCCGTGGTCCTGCGCCTGCCCTCTGGAGCTGCCAGGAACAAGGCAGCTGCCTCTGCCACATGACAGGCCTCCAAATCCTTGCCGACAGTTCTCATGTCCCCTTCCAGTCTTCTCCAGGCAAAGTCGCCTGAGCCCTTCTAACCCTTCCTCAGATGACATGCATGGTTTCAAGTCCCCTTATCGTCAGCATATTAACATTTGGGGAAAGAAAATATTGCAGCCCTAGTCAGCTTTTTGACAGGGCTCAGTTCCACAACCCATCTTTGGGCAGAGAAGACATCCTGGGTCCTAGGGGCTGAGACACAGACAAGGGCAGACAGATGACCTCGGGAGACCTGGGAGGTAGGGTGACCCAGGAGCTAGGAAGAGCTGGGCCTCCTGCGTCCAATCCCAGGGTGTCCTGGGAGTGAGGTGTGAGCTCAGGAATGCCGCTGCCCCTTTGCCCAGGCCTGTGGCAGGCACGTCAGCTGATTAGACCTCAGGATTCAGGATCCAGCTGAGTACTGTGGGTAGAGCCTGTGCCCGGACCATGCTACCCCTCGAGGAGATCTCAGGGGAAAGTCTCTGTACCACGGAAAGCAGCCCCCTGCTGAGGACAGACAAGATGCCCCTCCGCAGCTGTCCTCTCTAGCATGTCACCTCCATGAGGGCTGGGCTTGATTTCCTGTTCACCACTGTTTTCTCAGCATCAAAGATGGAGACTGGCATATAGTAGGTGCTCAATAAATGCTTGTTCAAAGAATGAAAGAGGAGGAATCACAGGCCTCTAGGAATAAGGATAATAATAAAGGCTCCCATTTATTAAACACCTACTGTATACCACACTACAGAGTCCACGAAGACAGGAGCTATATCTGCTTTGCTCACTGCAGTCTCTGCTGTGACAAGCTCAGTGTCTGACACACAGGAGTTGCTCAGCAAATATTTGTTGAATGTTCAATGCTTGCATATGCTATCTCATTTGTCACCCAAATGAGACAGAAGAGAAGAGATGGAAGAGGCTGCGATGATGAGTTTGAGAGCCTCTCTCTTTTACACAGACACACACAGACACAGACACACACACACACACACACACACACACACACACATATCCCAGGACCCCTTCTTTTCTTCCCCCATGCCCAATTTTGCCTGACAAACTCCTGATTTTTCTAGACCGAGATGGAAACACCTCCTCCATGAAGGCTTCTTTAATCTGCCACATGGGAATTAATTTCTCCTGCCTCTGAGTTCCCATCACACCGGGCCCACATCCTTCTTTTGGAGTGCGGTGATTAGTGCCAAACTAATCCTCTAGAGTCAGACTGCCTGGGCTCAAATTCTGGCTCTGATTCTTCCAAGCCCTGTGACCTAATCGCTGCATGCCTTGGTTTCCCTATCTGCAAATGGGGGCTAATAATAGCACAGGCGTCATGGGACTCCTGTGAGGTTTAAGGGAATTAGCGTATATAATGCACTCAGCACAGTGCCTGACGCAGAGTAAGTGGGCAATAAGCGCTCGCTATTATCACGGCATTACCATGTCGCGCCCTGTATTAGAGATATCTGGGACACGGAGTTGGCACTCAGTGAGTGCTGAATGAAATGCTGAACTGGATACACTCTAGTTTTCCCCACGGGACAGAAGAGGTCAGAGGTCACATCTTACTCAACTCTGTGCACCCCCAACCTCCTGCCCCAGGGCTTGACCAGAGCGAGCATGGTGAGCACTACGGCATGGAAGGAGGCTGAGGCGTGGGGACATGGGGCGGGTGGGGGCGACAGCAGGAAGCCAGGCTGGGCCTCAGGTGTGAACTGCAGGCCCAACTCAGTCCCTTGCCAGGGCTCTGCCCCACTCCCAACTCCTTCTCATCTCCTCAGCAAGCCATGATTTATGGATGAGCAGAATCAAACAGGGCTGCTGGCTGCTGGGATGCCCCGGGGAGCTGCCAGCGAGAGAATGGAGCTCTGAGGGCAAGCTCACCAGCTGCCCGGGGCCGGGGGACAGGAGCAGAGCCACAGACATGGACACCCATGGCTCACACGCACGTGCACATACATGAGCCACGGACACTCACCCCTGCGCAGACACCTGTGCACATGTATATACACACATACATACATGCACACACACCCACGGTCAGGGCCATGAGCAGATGCCTAGCTCACTCTGGATTTCTTCCCCCACGAATTTGCCATCATTTGTCTACTCAAATCCTGTCTGTACTTCTGAGGCAGAACAGTGGGACGTGTAGCAGACTTGGAGGCAGACGACCTGGCTTCACATCACAGTCCCCGCAGTCACATGACCCAGGACAAGGGCCAGGTGCTTTACCTCGAAATGATGATAATAACCCCGACCTCCCCTGCTGGGGTGCTGTCCCCATTTCACAGGAGAAGAAACTGAGGCATGGAGAATGAAAGGCACCTGAACTTGTCCTGTCCCACCATGTTAGTCAGCACTCATTTCCCAGGAAAGCTGGGCCTTGGCTTTGGTGACAGTGTTCTGTAACACGCGACGCTGCACAACCTAGTCACACCCAGCTTTCCTCCTTCCCACAAGCAGGTCGACCCCTTCACACCCATGAGGCTTTGCATAAGCTGTTCCCTCTGCCTGAAATGCCTTTCCTTCTCTATCTTCAAGGCGCACTGACAAAGATGATCTTCATTCCCTCCCACAATCCTTTCTGCCTCCCTGGTAACTAACTATGACAATTCACCATTTTGGGTTAATAATTAGCTCTTTCTATGTCTTACGCCCACTAGGAGCATCTGGGGGGCTGAGACTCATCTCTGAAGCCCAAGGTCTGGTACACAGAAGACGCCAGATAAGTAGTTGTTAAACAAATTCATGAAACTACTGAAGGCCCCAGGTAAGCCCACCTCCTCCAAGAAGCCCTCCCCAATGATAGGCATTCACTGCAGTTTCTTCCTTCTCCAAACTTGACCCTCTCTCCAGTCCCCTTTTCTTGGGGGTACACCTGTCCCTCAAGTATGTCCAGTGAGGTGATATCCTGTCTCCCCATTGCCCAGGGTCTCCCACAGCCTGCAGCCCAGGTCACAGATCAGAGAAGCCACTGGAAATCTAAAGAGCACACAGGCTCTTTCCCCGAGAGTTCACTTGCTCTTACACTCCCTGACGGTGACAAACCTAGCCCTTCCAGAGTTATCCCATCACCCCCAATCCCTCCCGACCGAGACTGCTCCCCCTCCTGGGGGCTCTTGCAGGCAACCCCAGATCCCCGACCTTTGCGGTCCTTACCAAGTGCCTTTACTCATCGTAACCAACACATGCTCGGCACTGACTCGTGTCCACATTCACCACCCTCTGAAGGTAAATACTCTTACACAATTTACAAAGAGGGAAACTGAGGCTCAGAAGGGTTAAATGTTTGCCCAAGAGCACACCGAAGAAGGGAGGTAAAGCCAGGACAACCCTGTGGCTCTCACTCTTGTTCCACCCTAGGGAAGCTATGCTTTGAAACAAACAAGTCACTGCAACAATGGAGGGAAGAGAAGAAAGAAACTGAGTGAAACAAAATAAAGAACAGCCAGGGAAAGGCCTCCAGCTTTCCCAAGAATTTTACCAAGTAGAGCCATGCCCAAGTTACCCCAAGCACTTTGGAGACCCCTGGGATGTACACACCCCTTCCTGGGGCTCCTACTCGTCCACTGGCCCAGACATCGGCCTCAGTAAAGCACCCTCAGTAGACAGAGGCCCAGCCCACCCAAGGGTTCCAGAAAGGGTTGTGGGTTGGGCACCTGGGGCTGGACAGGCTGGGAGTGTGAAGAAGAGGAGGATGGGGTGGCCCGAGGACTTGCCCAGGGCCCTGTCTCTGGTACGGATTAGGGTGCAGCAGAGTGCACCCCTGGAGACAAAGCAGAGTGCTGTCGGGGGTGGTTGGGCCACATCTGCCAGCAGGTTCCCAGCCTGAGCCCGCCTCCTGCCACCTGATTCTGTATCACATATCAAGCCCCAGCGCCTCCCCGACCCCTATCCTTCGGGGGCTTCAGGATGAAGTTCAAAGTGGAAAACAGTGAAAAATGGAGTCCTAGGTTTCCATAGGAAGCACCCTCCACGTGCACGCTGAACAGGTGGAAATGGGGGAAGATGGGAGGGCCTTTGTAAGTGGGCAGTGTTTACCAGCCCCAGGGCAATCTGGCCACAAAGGGAGACATTTTGGGAGCATACCCTGCCTCCCTTCCTCCCCGCAACAACTCACACAAGAAAGCCAGAAATAGGCAGGTTTGGGGAGAAAAGAACAGAAAACCAAAGAGATAGACCCTGACCCCGGACAGCCAGGCAGAGCTCCAAGTCTGGCCTTCGTGCAGAATTTTCTGCCCTCTTTCCACTCGAAAGCTTCCGCTTCCAGGCCACCCGCCTTGGTTGGGAACAGGGCCAGCTCTTCCCTGGCAAGAGGAAAAAGAAAATGAGAAAGACGGGAAGAAGGAAAAAAGAAAAAGGAGGGAAGAGAGCCTGGCACTCACTCCCCAGGAGAGCTGGGCCTTGGCCTTGCCCCTTTGCCACGCCCTCCGGGCATTCTCTCTGAGCGTCCTTCAGAAAGCAGCGGAGGTGGTAGCAACCCCTCAGGCCTCACCCTGGGCGGGAACTAGGCTGGCAAAAGAGGAAGCCCAGGGGAATTGTTTTGGAAAGTTACAAGTAGCCGAAAACAGGGGCTTAGCACGAGCAAGCTTCCTCAACCTTGACTGTAATAAAAACAGATAATGCGTGAGTGAGCCAGGGAGAGCGCGCTGGCAGGGGCCGCAGAGGCCGGCTGGATGCAGACGGTTTAGAATTCAGAGGAGATGCCAAGTGAGTAAACAGCGAATGAAGGATTATCCGGATGGGCCAGGAGCCGTTCCAGCGAGAAATTGGACGGGGACATGTCAGGATCCACAAGCACTCCGACTCCTCATCCGGGAGCAAGGCCCGGCGAGCCGCGAGTGCCTCGTCCACGCCTTCCCTGCCTCTGCTCTCTCTGCGCAAAGAGCGTGGCCTTGGTAATAACGGCTCACGTTTGTACAGGGCGGGACAGTTTACAGAGTGCTCCACAGTTTACTGAGGGTTCACATCCATTGTCGAATTTAATGGAGGTGATGGTATCTTCTGCCCTGTGACCCCCCCTCCCATGATGCCTGGCTTAGGGAGGCCTGGTGCCTCTGGCTTTGGTCTTCAACCTCAAAAGAGGGGTAGGGGGAGACAAGCCATCTGTACAGCCCAGGGAGCTGCTGAGCCAGAAGTCATTAGGGTCAAAGGCTTTCGGGATGGACAGGGCCAGGTGTGGGCTCTGAGCAGGGAGCCCAGGCTGAAGGGTTTCTAGCCAGGAGTTAGCCCCGAACCTGCCACACTCCCGACCCATCTTGATCCCAAAGTTGATAAGCCACCTGAGCAGCCACGAAACGATCACGTCCATCAGAGCAGCAGAAGCCCGAGCAAGGAGGAGGAGCTCGGATAAAGGGCCTCTCAGCCAGGAGTGTGGGGCAGAGGCAGGATCAGGGACGTGTGATGATTAAGTGCAGGCCTTGACCACTAGTTACTCCTATGAATAATGCATTGTTGTGCCTTGGTCTAAATCAGCATCTTATTGTTATTAATAATACACGGCTGCAAAGAAGCTGGGGTTGGAACTGTGTGCTGTGTTTTGTTCGAGGATCTTAGAGCACTTAAGAGTTCCTGTTGATGATGACTCAACTCTACCTTCCCCAGTCACAGGCCTCCTTAGAGGCCCGGTATGTGTGCTGGACCGACACCTGCCCGCCTGAGGCTTAGAGCCATGAAGGCCACAGGGACTTGACTACTTCCATGCTGGGGTTCAAATCCTTGGCAAGGGCATTTGGTGGGGGAGGGGAAGGGAGTGCACTTAATCTGCACCAGCTCAGCGGCTCTCGGGGATGCAACATAACGTGAAGCAGCTTCCAGAGATGTTTAAGAAGAACAAGGATAACCAGTGGGAATCCAGATGTGGGAGAGAGGGATGGAGGGAGACCACTGCGGATCTGAATCCAGTTTTGGCGCTTGCTTCCGCAGCACATATACTAAAAATTGGAACAATATAGAGAAGATTAGCATGGCCCCTATAAAAAAAAAGAATTGAAAAAAAGTTAAAAACATGAATCCCAGTTTTGCCACTCACTGGTTGTGTGACCTTAGGTTACTCACTCAACTCTCTGGTCCTAAGCCACATTGTTGGAATACAGGGTCTGAGATTCCCTCTTGGAGGTGCCACTCTATCATATTTTGGGGTGTCATTTACACCACAGATATTAGAACGGAGGCACGAATGCCCCGCCCCTGGGCGCTGACTACTGTGCTGAAACCGCCCTCAGCGGCACCCACCCCTGTCCTTGGTGCTGAAAAAGAACTCGGTCCTGGGGCTGAGCCTCCTCCAGGCTGCCCTTTGCATTGCTCCTGGCGAGCAGGTCCCAAGAGACTGGAACCTTTTCACAGTAGATGGCAGTGGCCCCATCTTCCTCTGCCAATTCCTCCCCAGTCAACCTGCAGCTGAAGCCATGGAAGCAACCAGCCGACCTCAAGAGCCTCCTTTGCCCGAGTTAGGTCCTCAGGTGCTGAGGACCCAGTCATCAGCCAGGCTTGGGACAAAAAGAACCTCCCCGCTAATACCACACCCCATTCCCTCAAGGGGAGCCGGCTGCACTGCCTCCTGGTGGCTGGCGCGGACACCGTGCACAGAGCAGGCACACAGAAGGTCCCCAGCGGAGTCGCGGGGCTGGCGGGAACAATTGGCAGAAGGTCTGGCCCCCGCCACTCCCTCACCGCTCCTGGGGCGATCAGGTGCTCCGAGCCTGCAGCATTGCCCAACAGTGCCCTGGCCGCCTTGGGGCGCCATGCTGCCCAGGTCACAGCATAGGCTCAACCCAGCTGGCCAGACCTGGGCAGGCAAAACTTCCGACTCCCTCCTCCAAGGTGGGTGGGGTAGACTTGTTTAAACAAATACCAACCTTTCCTCCCGCAGGGCCAGTCCCACCAAGACAGACGCAAAGGCCTATAACACGCCTCCCCCAGGGCAAAGGCCCCATACCTCACACCCACCCAAACAAGAACCTTGTCCACAGCCTCCCTGGGAAAAGCCCAGGAGTTAGGGGAGAAAGCCACAACTGTGGCCCATTCCTCTTCCCCACCCTACAGGTGAGGGCTCTTTGAAAAGCAGATCTGCTTGGTGTTTCTAGGGACTGCTTGATATTAGCCTCACCGAGTGTAGAGATTCCCCTCCTTCCAAAAACAAATAAAACCACCTGAAGACAGCATCCAAAATCACAGCTTCTCTGGATCCAGTCAGGGAGTCATGGTAATAGCCTTTAATTACAGTAGATACAGCTAGTATCATTTACTGAGCACTTACTATATGCCAAGCATTGTGCTAAGAGCCCTGCAAACACCATCTCACTTAGTCTCACAAGCCCCCTGGGAGGGAATATCGTGCTCAGCATCCTACAGATGAGGAATGTAGGGCTCAGAGAGGTGATGTGACCACTCAGAGTGGCGCAGCTGGCGAGTGTTGAGACTGGCAGGGAAATAGCGTGTCTGCCCTTAATCTTGCTGCTCAGCTGAATCCACCTCGCCACCGTTCTGTGTTCTGGGGTCCTCACCAAGCCTCAGTTACCTCCAAGGCTACCCCACCCCTCCACCATTCTCACCTCTCAGTTGAAACCCACATGGAGGAACAGAGCAACACCTCACGCTCTGCAGCACTTTACAGCCTGCTAAGTGCTTTCATAGGCACTGTCCAAACCGACCCTCATGATCCCGAGGGGTGAGGTGGCCAGGGGTGGCCCTCTTCTGATTTGACAGCAGAAAAGACTAAGGCTCGGCCGGGCGCGGTGGCTCACGCCTGTAATCCTAGCACTCTGGGAGGCCGAGGCGGGCGGATCGTTCTGAGCTCAGGAGTTCGAGACCAACCTGAGCAAGAGCGAGACCCCGTCT
>NW_012153896.1:434364-563472 GCF_000956105.1 Propithecus coquereli
GCGACGCTGCACAACCTAGTCACACCCAGCTTTCCTCCTTCCCACAAGCAGGTCGACCCCTTCACACCCATGAGGCTTTGCATAAGCTGTTCCCTCTGCCTGAAATGCCTTTCCTTCTCTATCTTCAAGGCGCACTGACAAAGATGATCTTCATTCCCTCCCACAATCCTTTCTGCCTCCCTGGTAACTAACTATGACAATTCACCATTTTGGGTTAATAATTAGCTCTTTCTATGTCTTACGCCCACTAGGAGCATCTGGGGGGCTGAGACTCATCTCTGAAGCCCAAGGTCTGGTACACAGAAGACGCCAGATAAGTAGTTGTTAAACAAATTCATGAAACTACTGAAGGCCCCAGGTAAGCCCACCTCCTCCAAGAAGCCCTCCCCAATGATAGGCATTCACTGCAGTTTCTTCCTTCTCCAAACTTGACCCTCTCTCCAGTCCCCTTTTCTTGGGGGTACACCTGTCCCTCAAGTATGTCCAGTGAGGTGATATCCTGTCTCCCCATTGCCCAGGGTCTCCCACAGCCTGCAGCCCAGGTCACAGATCAGAGAAGCCACTGGAAATCTAAAGAGCACACAGGCTCTTTCCCCGAGAGTTCACTTGCTCTTACACTCCCTGACGGTGACAAACCTAGCCCTTCCAGAGTTATCCCATCACCCCCAATCCCTCCCGACCGAGACTGCTCCCCCTCCTGGGGGCTCTTGCAGGCAACCCCAGATCCCCGACCTTTGCAGTCCTTACCAAGTGCCTTTACTCATCGTAACCAACACATGCTCGGCACTGACTCGTGTCCACATTCACCACCCTCTGAAGGTAAATACTCTTACACAATTTACAAAGAGGGAAACTGAGGCTCAGAAGGGTTAAATGTTTGCCCAAGAGCACACCGAAGAAGGGAGGTAAAGCCAGGACAACCCTGTGGCTCTCACTCTTGTTCCACCCTAGGGAAGCTATGCTTTGAAACAAACAAGTCACTGCAACAATGGAGGGAAGAGAAGAAAGAAACTGAGTGAAACAAAATAAAGAACAGCCAGGGAAAGGCCTCCAGCTTTCCCAAGAATTTTACCAAGTAGAGCCATGCCCAAGTTACCCCAAGCACTTTGGAGACCCCTGGGATGTACACACCCCTTCCTGGGGCTCCTACTCGTCCACTGGCCCAGACATCGGCCTCAGTAAAGCACCCTCAGTAGACAGAGGCCCAGCCCACCCAAGGGTTCCAGAAAGGGTTGTGGGTTGGGCACCTGGGGCTGGACAGGCTGGGAGTGTGAAGAAGAGGAGGATGGGGTGGCCCGAGGACTTGCCCAGGGCCCTGTCTCTGGTACGGATTAGGGTGCAGCAGAGTGCACCCCTGGAGACAAAGCAGAGTGCTGTCGGGGGTGGTTGGGCCACATCTGCCAGCAGGTTCCCAGCCTGAGCCCGCCTCCTGCCACCTGATTCTGTATCACATATCAAGCCCCAGCGCCTCCCCGACCCCTATCCTTCGGGGGCTTCAGGATGAAGTTCAAAGTGGAAAACAGTGAAAAATGGAGTCCTAGGTTTCCATAGGAAGCACCCTCCACGTGCACGCTGAACAGGTGGAAATGGGGGAAGATGGGAGGGCCTTTGTAAGTGGGCAGTGTTTACCAGCCCCAGGGCAATCTGGCCACAAAGGGAGACATTTTGGGAGCATACCCTGCCTCCCTTCCTCCCCGCAACAACTCACACAAGAAAGCCAGAAATAGGCAGGTTTGGGGAGAAAAGAACAGAAAACCAAAGAGATAGACCCTGACCCCGGACAGCCAGGCAGAGCTCCAAGTCTGGCCTTCGTGCAGAATTTTCTGCCCTCTTTCCACTCGAAAGCTTCCGCTTCCAGGCCACCCGCCTTGGTTGGGAACAGGGCCAGCTCTTCCCTGGCAAGAGGAAAAAGAAAATGAGAAAGACGGGAAGAAGGAAAAAAGAAAAAGGAGGGAAGAGAGCCTGGCACTCACTCCCCAGGAGAGCTGGGCCTTGGCCTTGCCCCTTTGCCACGCCCTCCGGGCATTCTCTCTGAGCGTCCTTCAGAAAGCAGCAGAGGTGGTAGCAACCCCTCAGGCCTCACCCTGGGCGGGAACTAGGCTGGCAAAAGAGGAAGCCCAGGGGAATTGTTTTGGAAAGTTACAAGTAGCCGAAAACAGGGGCTTAGCACGAGCAAGCTTCCTCAACCTTGACTGTAATAAAAACAGATAATGCGTGAGTGAGCCAGGGAGAGCGCGCTGGCAGGGGCCGCAGAGGCCGGCTGGATGCAGACGGTTTAGAATTCAGAGGAGATGCCAAGTGAGTAAACAGCGAATGAAGGATTATCCGGATGGGCCAGGAGCCGTTCCAGCGAGAAATTGGACGGGGACATGTCAGGATCCACAAGCACTCCGACTCCTCATCCGGGAGCAAGGCCCGGCGAGCCGCGAGTGCCTCGTCCACGCCTTCCCTGCCTCTGCTCTCTCTGCGCAAAGAGCGTGGCCTTGGTAATAACGGCTCACGTTTGTACAGGGCGGGACAGTTTACAGAGTGCTCCACAGTTTACTGAGGGTTCACATCCATTGTCGAATTTAATGGAGGTGATGGTATCTTCTGCCCTGTGACCCCCCCTCCCACAATGCCTGGCTTAGGGAGGCCTGGTGCCTCTGGCTTTGGTCTTCAACCTCAAAAGAGGGGTAGGGGGAGACAGGCCATCTGTACAGCCCAGGGAGCTGCTGAGCCAGAAGTCATTAGGGTCAAAGGCTTTCGGGATGGACAGGGCCAGGTGTGGGCTCTGAGCAGGGAGCCAGGCTGAAGGGTTTCTAGCCAGGAGTTAGCCCCGAACCTGCCACACTCCCGACCCATCTTGATCCCAAAGTTGATAAGCCACCTGAGCAGCCACGAAACGATCACGTCCATCAGAGCAGCAGAAGCCCGAGCAAGGAGGAGGAGCTCGGATAAAGGGCCTCTCAGCCAGGAGTGTGGGGCAGAGGCAGGATCAGGGACGTGTGATGATTAAGTGCAGGCCTTGACCACTAGTTACTCCTATGAATAATGCATTGTTGTGCCTTGGTCTAAATCAGCATCTTATTGTTATTAATAATACACGGCTGCAAAGAAGCTGGGGTTGGAACTGTGTGCTGTGTTTTGTTCGAGGATCTTAGAGCACTTAAGAGTTCCTGTTGATGATGACTCAACTCTACCTTCCCCAGTCACAGGCCTCCTTAGAGGCCCGGTATGTGTGCTGGACCGACACCTGCCCGCCTGAGGCTTAGAGCCATGAAGGCCACAGGGACTTGACTACTTCCATGCTGGGGTTCAAATCCTTGGCAAGGGCATTTGGTGGGGGAGGGGAAGGGAGTGCACTTAATCTGCACCAGCTCAGCGGCTCTCGGGGATGCAACATAACGTGAAGCAGCTTCCAGAGATGTTTAAGAAGAACAAGGATAACCAGTGGGAATCCAGATGTGGGAGAGAGGGATGGAGGGAGACCACTGCGGATCTGAATCCAGTTTTGGCGCTTGCTTCCGCAGCACATATACTAAAAATTGGAACAATATAGAGAAGATTAGCATGGCCCCTATAAAAAAAAAGAATTGAAAAAAAGTTAAAAACATGAATCCCAGTTTTGCCACTCACTGGTTGTGTGACCTTAGGTTACTCACTCAACTCTCTGGTCCTAAGCCACATTGTTGGAATACAGGGTCTGAGATTCCCTCTTGGAGGTGCCACTCTATCATATTTTGGGGTGTCATTTACACCACAGATATTAGAACGGAGGCACGAATGCCCCGCCCCTGGGCGCTGACTACTGTGCTGAAACCGCCCTCAGCGGCACCCACCCCTGTCCTTGGTGCTGAAAAAGAACTCGGTCCTGGGGCTGAGCCTCCTCCAGGCTGCCCTTTGCATTGCTCCTGGCGAGCAGGTCCCAAGAGACTGGAACCTTTTCACAGTAGATGGCAGTGGCCCCATCTTCCTCTGCCAATTCCTCCCCAGTCAACCTGCAGCTGAAGCCATGGAAGCAACCAGCCGACCTCAAGAGCCTCCTTTGCCCGAGTTAGGTCCTCAGGTGCTGAGGACCCAGTCATCAGCCAGGCTTGGGACAAAAAGAACCTCCCCGCTAATACCACACCCCATTCCCTCAAGGGGAGCCGGCTGCACTGCCTCCTGGTGGCTGGCGCGGACACCGTGCACAGAGCAGGCACACAGAAGGTCCCCAGCGGAGTCGCGGGGCTGGCGGGAACAATTGGCAGAAGGTCTGGCCCCCGCCACTCCCTCACCGCTCCTGGGGCGATCAGGTGCTCCGAGCCTGCAGCATTGCCCAACAGTGCCCTGGCCGCCTTGGGGCGCCATGCTGCCCAGGTCACAGCATAGGCTCAACCCAGCTGGCCAGACCTGGGCAGGCAAAACTTCCGACTCCCTCCTCCAAGGTGGGTGGGGTAGACTTGTTTAAACAAATACCAACCTTTCCTCCCGCAGGGCCAGTCCCACCAAGACAGACGCAAAGGCCTATAACACGCCTCCCCCAGGGCAAAGGCCCCATACCTCACACCCACCCAAACAAGAACCTTGTCCACAGCCTCCCTGGGAAAAGCCCAGGAGTTAGGGGAGAAAGCCACAACTGTGGCCCATTCCTCTTCCCCACCCTACAGGTGAGGGCTCTTTGAAAAGCAGATCTGCTTGGTGTTTCTAGGGACTGCTTGATATTAGCCTCACCGAGTGTAGAGATTCCCCTCCTTCCAAAAACAAATAAAACCACCTGAAGACAGCATCCAAAATCACAGCTTCTCTGGATCCAGTCAGGGAGTCATGGTAATAGCCTTTAATTACAGTAGATACAGCTAGTATCATTTACTGAGCACTTACTATATGCCAAGCATTGTGCTAAGAGCCCTGCAAACACCATCTCACTTAGTCTCACAAGCCCCCTGGGAGGGAATATCGTGCTCAGCATCCTACAGATGAGGAATGTAGGGCTCAGAGAGGTGATGTGACCACTCAGAGTGGCGCAGCTGGCGAGTGTTGAGACTGGCAGGGAAATAGCGTGTCTGCCCTTAATCTTGCTGCTCAGCTGAATCCACCTCGCCACCGTTCTGTGTTCTGGGGTCCTCACCAAGCCTCAGGTACCTCCAAGGCTACCCCACCCCTCCACCATTCTCACCTCTCAGTTGAAACCCACATGGAGGAACAGAGCAACACCTCACGCTCTGCAGCACTTTACAGCCTGCTAAGTGCTTTCATAGGCACTGTCCAAACCGACCCTCATGATCCCGAGGGGTGAGGTGGCCAGGGGTGGCCCTCTTCTGATTTGACAGCAGAAAAGACTAAGGCTCGGCCGGGCGCGGTGGCTCACGCCTGTAATCCTAGCACTCTGGGAGGCCGAGGCGGGCGGATCGTTCTGAGCTCAGGAGTTCGAGACCAACCTGAGCAAGAGCGAGACCCCGTCTCTACCAAAAAATGGAAAGAAATTAATTGGACAGCTAAAAATATATGTAGAAAAAAAATTAGCCGGGCATGGTGGTGCGTGCCTGTGGTCCCAGCTACTCAGGAGGCTGAGGCAGGAGGATTGCTTGAGCCCAGGAGTTTGAGGTTGCTGTGAGCTAGGCTGACGCCACGGCACTCGCCCCAGCCAAGAGAGTGAGACTCTGTCTCAAAAAAAAAAAAAAAAAAAAAAAATGTATAAAAAAAGACTAAGGCTCAATGGACTAAGTGGCTCACCCCAAGTCACAGAGTGAGCAGGGGAGCCAGAACTCAGGTGAAGTTGGTGGGACTCCCAGTCCAGTGCTCACTTCCCAATTCTCCAAGGCTGGGGTCGTGGGTGTAAGCCAGGCAGGGAGTCCTAGGGGCCTTCATCTCCCAAAGGGCTTCCTGAGGCCCTGACCTGAGCTGCTTCCCACCCCCCAACCCTGGTCCTCAGGGGCTATCAGCTGGCTCAGCTTTAACTTGGAGTCTCAGAGTCTCATTCTAAATGAAAATTCTTTTCCAGGCAATTACCTCCTGCTAATTAGGAGGCAAGGCTGCCAGTCCCTGGGCCCTGGGCTGACCCCTTTCTCAACTCACAGAGGTGGGGGGTTGTGGAGGTACTGGGTAGCAGCACCGGCCACAGAAACTGCCTGGGTCATGGTCCCATCAGGGCAGGGGGTGCTGGTGGAGGAGCAAAGAGCTCCCAGGAACTGGACGAAGGGAGGCAGGGACGCTGGGGAGGGAGGGACTCTGACATGGGAGATAGCTGGGGGACAAGAAGCTAGAAGGAGCCTAGACATGTCCATGCAGAGTAAGAGAGAGACCTGGGCTCCAGAGCAGCAGAGGGAGCCAGGAAGATCTGCAAAAATGGGGACACATCAAAGGAAGAAAGGAGAAATCTCAGGAACCAGAAAGGCAGAGGAGGGGGCAGGGATCTCCCCTCTGCAGAGGGAGAGAGAGGAAGAAGGTATCCCAGCAAACGGTCAAGATTACAGAAGGGGAAGAGGCAGAGAGGGATACTGGGAAACTCCAGGAAGAGGAAGGAGAGAGGAAGGACAGGGAGAAAGGAGGAATTGCTGAAGGAAAACCCCGGGGAGAAGAGGGAGGAGAGCAGGGGAGGACGGCTTGGAGTGGCAGCTCCCAGGGCCCCAAGAAGGGCTCTCTCTACGTCATTGTCCTTGAGCCTCCCCCAATGTCAGTGCCCAGCCAGCCGGGCCTGCACACCCTCCTACGCAGCCACAGGTGCCGGCGGGCAAGATGTCAGGCCACCAGCCGGCTCAGGCCCCAGATGCTCCGCTCACCCGGGGCAGCCAGCCCATCTCCCTCCCTGCCAACCTGCCACCCGCTCCATCGGGCTGAGCCAGGGGCCCTCCTAGGTCACACAGTAACATGACCAGGAGCTTCTGGGGCTGTGTGGTCCAGCCTCTCCACTTCTCAGAGGGAGGACCAAGGCCAGAGAGGAAATAGTGCTTGTCCAAGGTCATATAGCAAGTGAGTGATGAGGCCAGATGCAGAGGGCTCAGGGGCTAAATCCCGGGGGGCAAGGGAAGGGGGGGTCCTGTTCCCTCCTAGGCAAAGGGCAACAACAGGAGACAAAGACAGGTCTTGGCTGCCAGCAAGTCAATCCGTGATCAAAGCCCTGTGGAGTGTGGGGTGGCAAGTGGAGGGGAGCAAGGGTGGACGAGGCTAGACGGGAAGCAAAGGAAGTCACCATTTACGGAGCACTGGGTGGGAGGGCTCCGCAAGAGTTATAACTGCAGCTAACATGACTGAGCACTTACCAGGTACAGTGTGCCAAACACTGAAGACATCACATGCGGGATCTCATTTGATCCCCACGACCACCCCATAAAGTATGTGTCACTGTTATTCCATTACAGGGAAGACACTGAGACTCGAGGGGGTTGAGAGACTTGGCCAAGTCCATAGAGCGGACCAGTGGCACAGTTCTAACTCAGGCCATTTTGAGGCCACTGCCCTGAGAACCCCTCTGACATGGCATTATCTGAGGAGTTCCCGAGATCCCAACCCGGCCCTGGTAGAATCAGAGCCCAGATGGCAACGGGACTACAGTCCTCTCCTGTAGAGGTTTCTTGTGGCCCAAAGCGGGGTTAGCCCATGAGGTCCTAGACTTGAACGAGCCCTGTCTTAAGGCACTGGAGTCTAGGTTCCAGTCCTGGCTCTGCCACTAACTTACTGTGTGACTTTGGGCAGGTCATTTGCCCTCTCTGGTCTTTGGTACTGGTGCTCCCGCTGGTACCACCAAAGGGTAGGACCAGATGAAATAAGAGCTACTACGCGCATCGTGCTAACTCTGTGACGGGCACAGTTCTAGGCGACTTACAGATATTAACTCATCAAATTCTCCCAGCAGCTCCACATCAGCGCTATTCCTATCCCCATTTTACAGATGGGAAATGACGCACTGAAAGGTTAAGTCAGTTGCCCAAGGTCACAAAGCAAATCAGCACATGGCAGGTCTGGGATTTGAGCCTTTTCACTTCTGATCCAGAGCCCCCGTGCTCCGGCTGCCACTGTGCACTACTTCCCTAAGGACCCTCTCGGCCCCGGGTTGGGGCCCCAGAGAAGTGTGCCCACGTCCTCTGCGCAGACACACATGCCATCATGTTTCCACATGGGAAGCACACACGGTCACGCATCTATACGAAGTGACATGTGTTTGCTCGTGCTCCCATGCCCACTCCGTGCTCTCACCCAGTTTCTACCTGGAATAGCCAGAGTGGGTCACACATGTCCGCAAGCATTCCAGCACCAAGAATAAGCCAACTCAGCCGGTCCGTGCACACACATACACACGTGTCCCGCTCTCTGGGCACCGGTTGACTCACGGGGGCTGTGTGCCACAGTGCACAGCCATGTGGCAGTGACGTGGGCCACCACACCCCTTCTTCCTCTGCTCCCCTCTAGCGCCTGGGTGGCTGGCACGTCACATCCCGCACCTGCCGGCACCCCATCCACACTGCCTGCCTCACGCCTCTCCCCTAACAGAAGCAGGCACCTTCTCCAGGAAGGAAGCAGGCTCAGGCACAGCCTGGCTCCCACAGCCCAGAGATGCCAGCCAGCCTGGGGGTGGAGAGGGAGAAAGAGGCATCGGCTAAAGGCTCTGCGGGGGCCTGGGGTCCATGGTTCCTGTCTGGGACCAAGCCCTCCCTTAGGTCTGAGTGCCAGAGCTGAGCTCTCAAGACCTTAGAGACACCAGCCTCTCTTTGTCATTGCCAGATATGAGGAGAGATGGAGACCCTGGGGACAGAGGGTCTGCCCATCACTCCCAAGAAGGACTGTGGTGCCACCAGGGCTCCTCTGGCCAAGATGCCATCGCACCCCCCACCACCCTATCCCCTGGTCCCTGCTCTCTCCTCCCCCTGCCCAAGCATCTCAGAGTCCTGGGTATTTTTAGGCCTCAGCTGACAGGCTGTGAAATCGCTCCCTTCGCACCTCCCCAACCAGGCGGGGGCTGGAGAGGGAGGAATGAGGTTGGGGGGGGCACGCAGACGATTCATCAGGCTCCTCCAGGGCTGGCAGGTGCCAAGCAGGGAGTGAGGGGTTCCTCCCCTTCTCACAGCCTCCCCTGAAGAGAGAGAATCCCTCCACCTTGCCATAGAGAAAGAAGGGAGGCAGGGTGGGAGGGAGACTCCCCTCTCCTCCAGGGACCTGAGAACAAAGGCTTTATGGGACACCCCAAGCACTAAAAGAGGCTCTGGGGACACCCTTTGAGTCCAGCTCTGCAGCCAATACCAACTCCTAGTGCTCCCTTCTGAGAGACAGGCCGAGAGACAGGCTGGCTGGGATCCTAGTAGGATACGGGAGGCACCGGGCAGTGCAGCCCAGCGCTTGAGACCAAGGATTTGGAGTGAGGCTGCCTTGAAATGTTATCCCTGCTCTGCTGAGTGACCCGGGCAAGACACTCCACCTCTCTGGGTCTCAGTTTCCCCATCTGTACACAGCGATAATGACATCTCCCTTGCAGGACTCTGCTGTGAAGATTAGATGAAATGATGTATGTAAAGAACAGGTGCCCCCACCCCCCAAGGCACGCTAGGAGCTTCTCCCTTGCTGCTTTCTCTGACCTTCGATTCCTCCAGACCACCCATTCTCTGGGCTGGCTTTCCTGCCGTGATCCCAGGGCAGGAGCCCACAGTCCATCGTGGCATCAGGCTCACTGGTGCCCACATGACTGCCCCCCACCAAAGGGAAAAAAGTCCCCAGCTAAGATGGGTGGGCAACTCACACCATCCCCACCTCTCTGCTTCCTGCTGCAGGGCACACACACATACACATCATGTGTGCACACACCCAAATGCCAACATGCGTGTGTGCTGCCAGCGCCTCCGTGTGAGGGCGTCTGCCCTGGGACGACCCCCGAGGGAAGTGGGAAGACACACCCAGGCCCTGCTGTGAATGGGCCCCTGTGCCAGGGGCCGTGGGCACAGAGAGGGGGGCGGCCTGCCTAGTCGCTGTGGAAACAGATTGGCTCTGGTGGGGCAGCTGGAGCGTGAGCTGTGTACCCCCAACCCCAGGGCCTGGCCCTGACGCCTGCTGGGGGTGGGTGTGGAACCAATCCTCAGGAGGATTAGCTGTGTCTGCTGGGCCCTGGGCCTGCCCACCCTGGCCCTATATCCCTCCCCAGGAGGCTCTCTCTGACACGCCAGGCACCTGGGTCAGCCCCCACGGGGTGCTCATTCACGCCTATCCACTCCAGACTACCCCCTTGACTGCCCACTACCCGCCCAAGCTTCCCAGGGGCAGGGCCCCGGGCCAGCTGGACACTGCAGACCTCCTGGTGCCGGCGCTTTGGACTCGGCCTTGTGCAGCTGGGAGATCAAGGAGGGGCTGGGCAGAGGCAGGGACAGGTGAGCTGACGTCTGAGACTCTAGCTCCATCTACCTGCCTGCCTCCAGGCTTCCCACTTTCCACACCACCTCGTTGTTACATTTCTTTATAGAGACCCACTCAAAAGCTATCAAAGGTCCTCCATTGCCTTAAGTAAAAAAAAGAAAAAATTCAGTTTTCCTCTTTGAGAATGCCAAGCCCTTCATGATCTGGCCCAGCCTACCTTCCCCAGCCTCACCTGCTACAGTGCCCCAAAGGTCTCCCTTCCAGCCACGCTCAAGCACTCACTGCTGCCTCAACTGGCCAAGACCCCTTAAATTGTTGGGCCATTGCATGTGTTCTCCCCACCTCACCAAATGCCTCACCTCTACCGGCTCCCATGGCAAGCTCTTATTCTTCCTTCAAGACCCAAGGCCCTGTGCCCGAAGCTCATGCTCTTAGGTCTGGCATCGTGTCTGGAATCCCAGACTGACTTCTAACTGCCGGTTCCCACTTCCAGGATGGTTCTGGGGATGGAGGAGCTAAGGCATGTCATGTGCTTAGAATGGCACCTGGCACATGAGCATGCAACATGTCCTTGCTGTTCTGACGGTAACTAACTGACACTGCCTCTGTGAAGCCCTCCCCAACTCCTCCAGCAAGGAGGTAGCCGGCACGTCCTCATCAGGGCTTCCGGAACTCTCATCCCACACATCAACCACTTAGTACCGGATAATGCTGTGAACAGCTGCCACTGGCTGAGTGTTTACTACGGGCCAGGCTCTCTGCTAAATACTTTTCCTGCCTTATCTCACCTCATCCTCCAACCACCTGGGAGGTAAGAACCGTCATATGCACTTAACGGAAGAGGAAACCAAGGCCAGAGTGATGGAGTAACCTGCTGCAGGGACACAGCAGCTGGTGTCTCTGCCAGGATTCGAACGGACAGCTGTTTGACCCCAGCACCCCAGCTTAAGCAAGCCATCCCTGACTGCACATCTGTACAGTGCTTAGCACATGCTGAGCGCCCCACAAATAAAAGCTTGCTATTATTGTGCTATTGTTATTACCAGGGGAGAGGACAGGGTACATTGGGTGACCTGAGAGGGGATTCCTTAAGCTGGACCCCTACAAAGCACAAAACCCCCATTCCTGGAAAAAGGAAGTGAGGTCTCCGAGGGGCCCTTGGCCTGCCGGAGACAGGATCAGGTGTGGCAAGGAGGTGTGCAGGGAACCCCAATATCTGGACCCGCTAGACTTGGGGAAGCTGAGGGGTGCTGGAGTGAGCAAATGTTCAAGGGAGCTGTACCGGGCCCAGGCCGGGCAGAGCAGGAGAGGGCCTGCAATGTGCTGGCCGCGCTGGCCGCCACTCTCTGGCCCTGCTGACACCACCCCGTGGTAATGAGACGGATCCAATTTGTACCTGGGGCCCCACCGGGAGCAGCTGCCGTGGCAGGGTCTGAAATAATTTAATTGGACACATTAGCCACACGTCCTCTCCTCGCTCCCCGCGTGCAGAGCCTCACGCCAGCGCCCCTTCAGCCTCCCACCCCTCACACCACCCTACCCTGGCTGGGGGCAGGGTGCACACTCCACCAACCAGCTAGGACCGACCGGTCATTCCTGGGGCTCTAGAACCAGAGGCTCTCTAGGCCCCAAGTTCTCCCCAGTCTCTGATGCAAGCAGCAACCATGGGAGCCCACTGGGGCAAGAGCTCTCCTCCTGTCTCCCCCAGTGGGCAGAACAGTCACCTCCTTTTCTCCCTTGGGAGGTCCCAGAAGCCCCTAGCCTCCTGCGCTCCAGGAATGACACTGAAGGGGTAGGGCCAGCAGCACATGCCTACCCTACCAGAACCTTTGGTTCTGCCACCATCAGGGTCACTGCCAAGATGGGTGCAGTCCTTCTCTTAGGGTCTGGGGGAGGGGTGCATACACACACGCACAGAACCAGAGTCACAAACACACAGACCCAGACACACACACGCATACGCTTGCATGAACAGACCTACACAGTCATGGAAACGCTCGCATCTATGCACACGAAAGCTTCCACAGACACCCACACGTTCACACCCGTGCACACCATACAGCCAGGTGAGGCTCTGCTCCCAGCAGACAGAGGCCTCTGTGGCGAACCTGGCAGGTGGGAGGGTGTGGCAGGGGGCAGGCAGGGTCCCCAGAGGGCGCAGGCCCTGCCTGGCTGGATACAGGGCCGGGGGAGGGGCCCTCCCCCAAAGCTTTCCGTCACAGCTCCCCACGCACCTCGACGCACCTCGCTACAAATACACTCATTAGCTGCTGTTTACAGCGGGCACGGCACTGAGATGAGCACAGCTATTACGGCCGTCCAGCTGCCGCCCGCACACGCACGTAGGTACACACATAGACAGCGCTTCCCCTGCCGCCCCGCCCTCCCTTCCACCCGCGCTGCAGCCCGGACCGCTCAATCACGTGAATGTATCAATTCTCCGAACGTCCTGATTTGCGGGGGTCCAGCTCACGATGCAAGTCAGCTCCCAGCCCAGATCCGCAGGCCACGCACCTCTCCCAAGGGGCCCCTCCAGGTGGAAGCTGCAGACCCCCCAAGGGCAGGCCCGATGTGCCAGCCCACCTTCCAACCACTGTGTCTGGGATACCAGGCACAGGCTCTGGGCACCGTCCAGCCCCTTCCACAGGTCCCATGTTGTCTGCCAACTCTGTTTCAATCCTTGGGGAATTCTGCTGGGTGAGACCAAAGCCCTGCCCTCCAGACACAAGTTGGACAGGGCCCAGCAGGGCTGCCCTGCTGCCTGGAAGGTCAGGGACCTCCATGTCCATGGAACTGGCACAATTTGCCTGGCACCACTGGCTGGGGTTCCCTGGCAAGGCAGGAGGGCACCTGGGCCAGGCCTGGCACAGGCTGGCTCCGGCACCTGGCCAGACCAGTCACAGCCCTGACAGAGCAGGCTGACCTCACCAGCCACATGTGCCACCTGCTGGGCACTCTCCATGGGGCAGGGTGCTGGCTCCATGCAGGGCCGCTGGTGCCCACCTGGGATGCTTCAGTGCCTCTGGGGCCAACGAGCCAACTCCTTCTCCAGCTGAGAGTCCTTTGCTCAGGACTGGGCCTCCTGCCCCGCGTGGCCCCCTCACCAGCCTCTCCCTGATGTTCTCAGTCTGGCTCCCCTGGGGGAAGCGGTTATTGAAAACGGTCCATCAGATTCAATAAGGATTCACAGTCCCTGAGAGAATGGGGGTGGGCGGGGCGGAAACTCAGGAGTGGTGGGAGAGGAGGGGAGCCTGTACTCCTCTGCGTTCTGCACAGCATCCTGCAACCGCAGGGCTACGGGGCTATTTTGCCCTCAGTGCCCCTTAAGCCCAAACCTGGGGTCAACCAGAGGCAGGACCCAGCTCACCTGACACCCACCTGTTCCCCTGCCTTCCAGCTGTCCCTCACCTGTCCCCTGCTGGCCTATGTGTTCTCACCCCAATCCAGCCTGCTCTAGCCCCTCCCCCCATCAAGGAGAGGCTCTGGGGCTATCTCCCTCCCACCATTCCCCAGTCCTTGAGCACCCAGCCTGTTGGCCAAGCTGGCCCCCCAAGGCCACAGAGCAGCACAAACCAGGGCCAAAGAGAGGCCTCTCTGATGGTAACACTACAGCTTGGGGGTGCTGGCCACTCTGGCCCACGCCCCACAGAAACCATCCTGCCCTGGTATTCAGGCCTGCCCAGTCTCAGGTCCCCTACTGTGCCTGGCCTGTGGGGAGATCGTTTGATCTTCAGTCCCAGACTCTGACCCAAGCCCAGGGTGCAGGCCAGGGAGGGAGGTAGGGAGAGAGGTTGTCGGGGAAATGATCGGACAGTTTGGCCTCCTTGGACCTTCCCCACATGCCAGCCCTGGTCCCTAATCCTGGTGGTCCTCACAGATACCCTTGATCTGCCCTTTCAGCCACAGCCCTGACTCCCTGCACAGCCTCTGCCCCTAACTTGTGCCCAGTGACTTGAGGGTTGGCCTGGACAATCTCATGGATCCTTCTGCCTTCAGAGAGGAGACCCACAGTATGCATGAGTCTGTCCCCCACACCTCCAAGGAACGACCTGCCTGGCAGAGTGTCTGTAGGGGACAGAGCCCACTAACAGGTGGGAGAAATGGAGGCTGTTACCCCCAGGAACAAGCTCCCTGAGGGCTGGGAGGCCGGGTAGGCAGCCCTCAGGACCTGACCTCTCTCCCAGAGGTTCCCTCTGTGGCCTTGCTCACTAGCTCACGGCAAGGTCACCTCTCCCTCCTTTCCTCCCTCCCCACTGCTGTCCTGCCTGCCCACTGCAACGCTGACCCCTGCAGGCCTGCTGAGGCCCTGCCTGGCCTGGGGACAGGCAGTCTGAGGGATGGGGGACTTCAGCATGAGCAGAGGATGGAGGCTGAGGGCAGGGAGGGGCCTCGAGTCTACGGGAGTGGGCAGAGGGGAGGTTGCAGGTGTGCCTGAGGGAGGCTGGGCAGAGCGCGGAGTGGGAGCCCCAGGTGTGCACGTGAGGGGCTGGCGCGCTCTTCACCAGGCTCCCGGTTTCCCCCCGGCCCCTTTTTTCATCCATAATAGATCAGAGAGGGAAGTGTCTGGGGGCTAGAGGCCCAAGTTGGGAGGGAACTGCACCTGTCAGGTAAGGTAAACAGTGGGTAGAGCCTCGTGGGGACCTGCTGGGTGAGTGGGATGAGGGAGGGAGTGCCACAGGGACCCTCTGGAACCAGCCTGGAGCAAGGAGGAGCAGTAGAGGACAGGAGATTTCTTTTTTAAAAAGACTGAGCCGCAGGTGTTCCTGGGAGAGAGATGAGGGGATCAGGGTGTATGTAAAAGGCACTAGCCCCAGGGGACCAGAGGGGAGAGGAGGGACAGGCCTCCTTTACACAGGAACTAATTTGCATATCTCACTCCCACCTGGTGCCAGCCAAGGGAGATGTGGGGGCAGAAATGGGGGACGCAGAGCCCTGGCTGGGAGAGCGGAGCCTTGGGGACCTTGGGCGAGCTGTGGGGGAGGAAAACCTGCCCTGGAGCTATAGGGATTATAAAAGGTGGGCAGGTATGCCAGGGGCCACAGAGGCCAGACTGAGGCCGCCAACCCTCTGGAGAGCCCCTGAGGACGAGGATCAAAAGCAGACTGCCCTCTCCAGTTTCTGACCCCACCCAGCCCAGTGCCTACGCCGGAGAGAAGTAAGCCTCAGACCAGCCGCTTTCCCAGTGCGAGCTGCCCCTGCCACAAGCACTACTGGGCCCTGCAGCTGCAGCTGGAGTGGGCAAGACAGGTCCCAACCCCAGGCAGGGAGGCCCATTCAAGGAGGTGGCGAGAGAAGGTCGGGGGCTGCCAGCACACCAGGGGCAGCACTGGATTCCAGACACTTTGCCCAGAAGATACAAAGCACGTCAAGTTGGCCTCCGTGGCGAGGGCAGAAGTGCTTGAAGGAGTGGTGATGTCATGGTGCCCAGGCGTGGGAGGGAAGAGAAGGGAGAGGGACGAGGGCATGGTCCCAGGCCGGTAGCCTAACAGGGACAGGGGGGAGGCTGCCAGCCTGGCAGCAGCACGGGGAGGGGAGTGTCCTTACTGCATCCCCCCTCTCCAACCCTCATTCCCAAGAGCTGTCTCTGAACTAAGCTACTGGCTTCTGAGAAGGTGAGCCAAGCAACAGAATGCCCCTGTCCTTGGTCCATGTGCTATAAGCTGGCAGCCTTGTGGGGGAAGATGCCAGGGTAGGTGATCTGGGTCCAGACGGATGAGGAGAGCACCCTCCAAAGGCAATGCCCCTTCAGCCATCACCTAGAGGACATGCATAGAAGGCTGCGAGGTTCCGCAGAAGGAGACTGAGTCTCTTTCATCCTTATACCCAACTGCTGAGTGAGGGCACTGCCTGGTGCCCAGGAGGTCATCCTCAATCAACTGGGCTGCAATGAATTGATGGGGGTGGGTGCCCATTCTTCAGGATGCAGGGACAGGCTGAGGCTGCCCCTAGAGGGGAAAGAGCAGATGTGAGCCTGGGGCAAGAATGGGCAAAGCCAGCGCCCACTGGACTACACTCTAGAGACTCAGGGCTCTAGGCCCCTTCTGCAGAGGGTCTCAGAACTGTTCCTTCTCCCCGCCCCAGCACCTCCACCCCCAGGAGGCTGGCAGCAGGGGGCCCAGAGGCTGTTCATCTGGAACTAGGTCCTGGGCTGGAGTCTTGTGTTTTTAGCATCAGAAACAAGCCCGGAAACAGAGACCTTGATGCCAGAACTGGCAGACTGGGGGTGCTGGGTCTGGGGTGCAACACCGCAGATGAGAGCTGGGACTGAGCCTGGGCAGGAGCTGCAGGGGACCTGCCTACAGGTGGGCACTGGGTGAGGAGACATCAGGAGCCAGGGAGGAAATGGCAGAGCAATTTCTGAGGAGGGAGGAAAGATTCCCCCCGGCTTTGGCTTGGAGGATGCCAAGCAGACAGTGGGCGCCCAGGCCACTCCCCAGGCAAAGGAGAAATGCAAAGGAGTGCGGCCCCTCCCCCTCCCTCCCCCGACAGGACTGGAGTGAGTTTGGGGTTCTTTGCTTCGCCCCTCCCCAAGCCTAGGAGAGCATTCCCCTGGCACCCCTATTCTCATCACCCTCTGCTCTTTCCCTTCAGGTGGCCCTGTCTCCCCCTCACCGCTCCTGCGGTTCCCCACCCCCCAGAGCCTCCCTGCCCTGCCGCTGCACCAGATTCCCACCTGCCCCCTGCACCCTCTCAATTCACAGTTGGCACCGCCAATGCCACTCCGATCCCCCGTGCCCACAACCCTGGCCAAAAGCTGCCGATATCCTCGCCCTGGGGTCCCCCAGGCTGGCACCCCCAGGGCACTGGTGCTGAGGAGCCAGGGGTGCCTCTGAGGGCACTGCCCGGCTCCCACGGGGGCAGCGGCTCCTCGCTCCGCCACACACGTTGTCCTTGGGCTGCTGGGGGCGGGGGGGACAGGTCCTTGTGGGGACACTGCGAAGCCGGCCCCGGACATAAAGCCCGCGGTGTCCGGACTGCGGGGGACCGCTCGAACTCGCGTTCCCGGGGCTGGGATGACCCTGGGGGAGTCCGTGCAGCCCCGGGCCGACAGCAGCCCCAGGCTGGGGCTCCGAGACGGCGCCCGGCGCCGCCGCCGTCCTGCCCGCCGGCGCGGGGCGCCCCAGCCCGCGCGGGGCCGCGCTTACCTGGGCTGGCCGCCTCCGGGTCCCGGTACATGGTCCCCTCGTCGCCGGTTCCCTCGGGGCTCCTCAGAGCCGCCCGCGGCCGCGCGCTGCTTCGCCGCCGCTGCAGGACATGGGGCCGGGCGACCCCCGGGGGCGGGTCCGAGGGCGGGGGCCGCGCGGGCTGCACTGAGCCGCGGAGCCGGGGAGCGGGGGCCGCCCGCCAGCCCTCCCGCCCGCCCGCGGAGCACGCTGCCGCCGCCGCCGAGCCGCGCCGAGCCTCCTCCCTCCGGCCTGCGCGCCGCGTGTGCGCGCCGGAGCGTGTGTGAGTGTGTACGAGGCCGTGTGTATGTGTGTGTGTGAGCGCGTGTGTGAGCGCGCCCGGGGCACCGCCGGCGCCGCCCGCCAGCCGCCGAGCGCCGCTGCCAGGGCCGCCGCCTGCGCCCGCTGCCGCCCGCTGCCGGCCGCGCGTCGCACTGCAGCCCGCGCCCGCCGCGCCCGGAGCCGCCCCGAGGGCACGGCCGCCGCCCCGCGCCCCGCCCGCTCGCAGACCCGTAGGGAGGGCCGCCGAGAGCCGCGGCGGGGCTCTTCGAGCCTGCGGGTCCCGCCGCACTGCACGACCAACCCCGCCCGTGCGCCCCTGGGCAGCGGCCTCGCACGAAACAGGGCCGCCGAGCCGGCCACCTCCTCCGAGGGCCCTTTGGCTCCGTTCCAAAAGGCCTGGAGATCCACTCCGGGTTTTCCGCTTGGTGGCGGCTCGAGGGCGTCAGCTCCGGACTCCACACCGCGGCGGTCCCGGGAAGACGGGCTGGTGCGTGCAAAAACCAGGAGTGGAGTTTTCGCCAGAGCTGAGCCTGGGTCCGCCACTCTGGTCATTCCCTGAGCTCGCACACAGCTGGAACCCAAAGGGCTAGGATCCCTGCCCTTGTGGGGAGATAGGTCTAGTGACCCTCCCCACTTAACCCAGCCCCACAAAAGAAGAAAACAGACCTTTCAGCCTTTGCTCATCCCTCTCCAGCAACCGCTCCTCCTCTGGCCCTCTCTTTTCTTTGACCCCAGTGCCTCAGTGGGGAGGAAGGCAATCCCTCCTTCCCCTTCTAACCCTGGGGCTGTCTTAGCCCCTCTTCCCCTCCGTCCGCTACTCCTTTCTCTACAGCATTGGAACTATTTGATTCCGGCAGGGGGGAGAAGAGACCTGTCTCTCAAATACTTTAAAGGCCTGGAACTGAACCACTGGTGGTATCAGGTACAGAGACCTCCCTGCATACACCTCCCCACCTACATACCTAATCCCCCCTCCCTCCCGCCCACACACACACAGGCACACAAACATGGCTCCCACACAAAGAGACACAGACACTAAAACTTCCCACAGTACAGGTCCTGCCCCTACCCTGCACTGAAGACAGGAGGGCAAAATCCCGGGGCCTGTGGCAGCATCCTGCCCTCCCCTCCGCTAAGAACGCCAGCGTGAGCTGGGCTTTCTGGAGACAAGGATTCCTACTTCCACCCGCAGAAATCCACTTAACTAGCTTTATACTGCGCGGTTCACGCCCAGCCACACCTCCACCTGCCCGCAGCGCAGCAGGCAGGCAGCACCCACAGGGACAAACGTCTGTCTCAAGTCTCCCTCAACACACACACACACACACACACACACACACACACACACACACACACAGACCCCCACCCCCGTGAACTCACATGGAACCTATCCCCCCGCAATACACGTACACATCACCTCCACCCACAGCTTTTCCGGTTGCGAAACAGATAAGGAAATTCCCCAAGCAAACCTCCGTGAAGACTGTTCCAGTGGAGAACAGATTTCCTGGGATTGCATGTTCTAATTAAAAATGGATGGAAAAAAGGCATCTGTAGGTTAAGGCCAACAATTTCTCAGTGGCCGGAAATCTGAACCCTCACCCTCTGGTCCAGGACCATTCTATTTCACACGCCCTGCAGCCATCCTCACCCACATGCAGCGAGAATCGGAGAGCTATCCTCTCTTTTGGGCCTGGCGAACCCCAGAAAGTCAAGTCAACAGGCTGGGACTACAGGGTCTCCAACTCTGGCTTGTTGCCCCTCCCACCTCTCCTCACCCCTACCCCTTCCATCCCCTCACCCCCACTCCCCTAGCCCCTACCCCCACATGGATGGGCACAAAAAGAGGCTCCCTGTTCAGGAATCTCCCCACCCCAGAGCCCTCCCCCATCAACCTGAGAGCCGGGAGAAGCACAGCAGGATTCCTCATCACTCCACAGGGCTTTACTAAGCATCCAGCATTACTAAGTTTTTCAGAGTTGATGGAGAGGACATCTTGAGAGATGGCTGGGGCCACCACTCCTCTAGGTGTCAGAAGGTGAAGGCAAGCCCTCTAGAGGAGAAGGAACTGACCCAGCGAGCTAAAGGCCCAGAGCTAGCAGCCCAGGGAGCTGGAAAGAGGACCCCAAGTAACCCTTGGTGGTGACTCCCAGCCTTTTGCCAACCACTGTGAGATTCACGAGGAGACCCAGTGCTTGCTCCCATCTGAGAGCTTACAGACTATCCCTTACAAAAATAAAAATCTCAGTCTCATTCACTCCCAGCAGGCATCAGACAGCCATTGTTCCAGAATGTCAGAGCTGGATGGTCCCTCAGACATACAAGATAAACCCAATGAGATACAGTTGCACAAACTGAGGTTCTAGGGCATTGGGAATTTTGGGTGGTTTTTTATTTGCTGCCTGCATCATTGACATGGGAAAAACTTGGAAGACACCGTTTCTTTGGGCCTCCGTCACTTTGTATAGGGGATGCAGAGTCATCGGAAAAAGGAAAGTATACAGATTTATGTGGCTCTGCCATTCATAGCTGTGTTTACCCTGAGCGGAATCCTCTGGGTCTCAGTGTCCTCATCCGTACAATGGGGATAATAATAACACCAATTTCCCTTGACTGTTGTGAGGTTAACCATGATGAAACAATTAAATCACTTAAGACCATACTTGGAGTATATAATTTATACTTTATAGATATTGAATGCTGTCTACGGCCATACCACCCTGAACGCGCCCAGTCTTGTCTGATCTCGGAAGCTAAGCAGGGTCCGGCTTGGTTAGTACTTGGATGAGAGATATTGATGTTACCATTATTATTATTATTGTTTATCCTTAACAGAGATACCACATACTTCCCATTCCCATGTTTTGCCTGCCAGGAAAGTTCTTCCAGATGTCTAACCTGGAGCCATTCTGCTGCATTTGAAGGCTACTTTCTCCCGCTGGAGCATCAATGAGAGCCAAGCCAACTATCTTCTGAGCACTCCCAGAGAACTGGGCAGAGGGAGGAAATGGAATCTACAGGAGTGTGCAGGTCCCTTGAGAAAGGAAATCAGAGGCTGTGAATCACCCCTGCCCTGCCCTCAGGTCCTGTCTTTCACGGGGGAGGGCCTGGGCCTCTGGTGTTCAGCTTCTCCCCTCCCAGCCCCCATGGAAGGGGGCCCAGAGAGGCCCTCTCATTCCGTGACGTTCGTGGTCCCTGTGTCCTGGGTTCCATGACGTGGCAGGAAACGCTGGCAGCACCTGGTTCCCCAAGGACTGCCAGCGCTGCATGCCGTGGACCCCCTCAGGCCTGTTTCCAATCTGGCATCATCCTCAGGGCCAGGTGTCCTGGGTCAGCTTCAGGGAGGGACATGGAGCAGGGAGGGACATTCTGTCCCTCAGGAGCAGCTGCTAGGCCTGTACCCTCCCAGGCAGGGCCCCTGAGGCTGCCCAGCTCTGTTGCTAGGCCACGGCTAGGAGGCCGAGCTCCTGGGTTCCCCTCTGGCCTCTACCTGGCACTGTCTCCACAGTTCTGCCTCCCCACAGCTCCTGTTCCCCTACCCCCACCCCCTTGGCTACAAGCTGAATTATTAATAAAAATGCTGAGGAAGCTGTTTGTGCAGCTCACGTGACAGAACAAACACACCTCTCTCCTTGCCATCGTCCATGTGGCAAGAGACTCAGGCTGAGCATTGGCCTGATCCAGGAGGAACAGGCTGAGACCAGCTAGAAGATAGCTGTGAGGGGTGAACAGAGCCTACTGATATGCCAGGCCAGGAGCGAGGACTTATTCTGCCATCCTGTCCCTGCAGCCACCCCCCAGCCTTCCCCTCCTCCTCTGCAGAGGGCAAGAGTCTGGAGAAGGTAAAAGTGTAGAATTAACACATATCATTACCCAGAAAGGACCTGACAGCAAACTCCTAGAAGGCAGCTGCAGCCGTCTCTATACCCACCTCATCACAATCAATACTTGCTGATTAATTACCTCCTCTCTCCAGACCCAGTAGCTACCTACCCAGGGCCTACGCTCTTCACAGTCCTGCCAGGCTCTGCTTTGGAGGTTCACAGCATCAAGGGAAGAATCCTGGACTTGAACTCTGGGCCTCCATCTGCCTGTTTCTCTAGCTGTTTGGCTTTGGCTGCTTACTTGACATCTCTGGCCTCAGTTTTCTCATCCATAAAATAGGGCTAATAATCATACCACTTAGAGATGTGAGCATCCACTGGGGAGATGGCAAGGGCTGAGTGTCATTCCTGACTCCCTGTTGGTCCAGGCACCAAGGACCCTGCCTTAGGCTGACCTTCCATAGCCACAAGTCCCCAAGGGTTCCTCAGACCATGTTGCAGGGCCAGAAACCCTACCCCACTCCAACCTGTCCTCCCACGTCCCTTCTCCCTGTAACCTCCTCCCCACCCACAGCCTGGCCCTGAGTCTCCTTCTACTCCATAGTCACCCTGACACCCCTAAGTGCTTGGCTCAGCCCCTCAAATCCCTCACTACCCCCAGAAGATGAAAGTCGACAGCTCTTCTGGCTTGGGACAGCCCCAGCCTGGGTCAGAATCTTGGCCTTAGGCCTACGATCTGAGACATTTCCCACCCCTTTGTCTTGGGCAATTCTGGGACCCTCAGACTGATTGAGGGCCAAGGGTGCAAGTGAGACCCCCTCGTCAGGATGCACTGTGGAAGCTCCCCAGCTTACCCATTACAAGCTGAGTGACCTGGGGTAGGTCACTCAATCCATCTGAGCCTCAGTTTACCAGTCTGTACCAGAAGGATTTTTTAAAATTTTATTCTATTTTTTTGAGACAGAGTCTCTTTCCATCGCCCAGGCTAGAGTGCAGTGGCATCATCATAGCTCACTGCAACCTCAAATTCCTGAGCTCAAGCAATCCTCCCACCTCAGCCTCCCAAATAGCTGGGACTACAGGTGCATGCCCCCATGCTGAGCTAAGTTTTTTATGTTTTGTAGAGATGGGGGTCTCACTCTTACTCAGGCTGGTCTCGAACTCCTGGCCTCAGATTCCCAAAGTGCTAGGATTACAGGAGTGAGCCACTGTGTCCAGCTTGTTTTTTTTAATCTTGATTGGGTCTTGGATCCCTTTGGGGATCTAATAAACCCCATGGACCTCTCCTTCTTAGAAAAATGCATATACGAACATAGACACAACATTTCGCCCATAATTGGGTATGTGTTGGGGGGAAGAGTCCTAGAGGTTCCAGATAAAAACCCTTAGCCCAGAAGCCTCCAAGGTCGCTTCCAACTCTAACAGTCTAAGCCCAGTTCTCTGCCCTTCCTATCCACTCCACAGTGACTTTCGGGTCATGGGGAAAGTGAGCTGGTCGTCTGCCCCTCCATTCTTCCTCCTGCCTCAGTGGCTCCCTCCCCCAGCACTTGCTGTGGCTGGAGCCTGCTTGTCTGCAGCTCAGACCAGTGGTTTCAATCCCTCTTGGAACCCACTGAACCTGCTTCACCTGCCTTTCAAGGTATTTAAAGGTTCTTTTGACCAAATGCTTTTTGATCCTCTGTGATGGGAACCAAGCAGAAGCTCTTTCACCAACTGCTCCCTCTCCCCTGATATGATTAGTCTCTAAGAGCCTTTTGATATTGCAGAAACCTGCGGTTTGTTCAAAGCCCTGGTTCTGGCAGCCACCTCCCCCCAGACCAAAGCCGGCCAGCTGAAGCCTCCGCAGCCCATCCCCAGGGGTGGCCTAGTTAACGGGGGCATCCAGCTCAACAGGACCCCAGACCCGAGCCCAGCTGGTGGAAAGTCAAACCCTCTCCTCTCGGGGAGCCCCCACGGGGCCTGGGTAGGATGGGGTGCCCATAAGTGTCTCTCGGCCACGCCTCTTCTTCCCGCCTAGATGAGGCTGCACAGACGGGGATCAATTGACCTGTTTCCAGGGTCCCTTAGCCTGAGGCTAAGAAGGGGCAACCGAGGCTCTGAGAAGTCCCTGGTTCAGGCCTCACCGGAACCCACCGACCCCAAGACCTTTGTCTGCTCCGGCAGCCCCCATGCCAGCCGGCGCCACCGCTGCCCGCGCTCCTGGTTCTCCAGGGCCGCGCAGAAGGCGAGCCTAGGGTGAGCCCCAGCTGCGGAGTTCTTGGGGGCCCGGGGACGAGGCGTCTCCGTGCTTAATAGTGGAGCACCCGCAAACGCCGGCTCTGGCTCGCGCGACAGGCGCCCCAGTACCGGCGACCTTCTCCCCAACTTGGGCCGACCCACCCCGAGCGCCCGGAGTTGCGGGCAGGACGTGAGCCGGGGCGGGGGCCGGGGCGGGGATGCGCGTGCGCGGAGGGGGCGGCGCGGAGCCCGCGTGAGCAGGCAAATTGCCCCGCGCGCCGGGGAGGAGGAGGGGTAGGTGCGCGGAGTCCGGGGGATGGGGCTGGGGGGGCATGACACGCCCTGAATGATCCCCAACGCTGGGACTGAGGCCGCACCTCCGCCCCAGCTGGCATTGAGGACCGCAGTGGGGGTGGGGTCCTGTCCCTCCGCAGGGAGGGCGGTGACGGCCCCAGTTCCACGATCCCTGGCTCTGGGCTCGGGAGGATAACAGGAGAGGCCCCAGCACTCTGAGAGCTGAGCGAGTTCAGGTCGCCAGGCCCCATCCGTCACCAAGGCCTCTGGGAGCTGCTGGGCTCCTTGGCCCTGCCAGACCGAGCGCCAGAATCCCATCCCGGCTCTGTAATAATCGTAACAGCAGCCACCATTTATTGAGCTCTGAGGGGTTGCCAGGCTCGAGTGCCAAGTGCAGAACACGCATTATCCCACTTAATAGCCACAGAAGTCCCGTTGTGCTCCCTGAGGAAGGCGAGGGGGCTGAGGATCAGAGGAGGTGTGGCTTGCCTGAGGTCTGGCAGCGCGGCCGGCCAGGTCGGGAACGGGGACAGCTGGGAGTCACACTCAGTTCTGACCAGGTCTAGAGCCCACGGTTGACTCCCGGGCTTTGCTGCCTCTGACTCCTTGGAGGCTGGGCAAGCAACAGGGTCTGCTCCTCAGCGGGCGTGGCCCAGGTGGGAGGCAGGGACGGGCAGAGGCCAGACAGCACTGGAAAAGAGGGAGGAAATGGGGGACCCCTGCCTCTCTGGCTGCTCCATTTCCTCCTGGGTCCCCTCTCTTCCTATTCCCACCCCTCCCAACCGACCATTTCCCAAGGCCTTGTCCTCCGCCTCTACCGTCTTTCTCACCCACACTCTCTTCTTCATGACCTCATCCACTCCCACGGCCTCAGCTCTTGCTTCAGCCCAGCTCCCGGCCTGTCTCTGGGGCCCTGACCTCCCTCCCAAGCTCTGCTTCTGTGTTCTTAATGAAGCATCTCCACCCAGGTGGAGGACTCATTGCCTTCCTGAGGAGGCAGCTCCTCCCTGGGATCAGCCGTGCCTGTTAAGGCCTCATTAGTCTCTCAAGCCCCACATCCGCTCCCCAAATCCTCCCAACACTCTTCCCCACACTAACTCATGTCCACATCCTTCGCGCCCTTTTCTCAGACTCCGCACCCAGCTCCCTCAGTCACTCAAGCCTCTCGCTCCTGACTGGCGCCCTGCCTCCTGCAGTCCTTCCAATCCAGAGCCCTCCCTGGCTGGGATTTTCTGAGAGACAAGATCGGATGGTGCTGCTCCCGCCCGGCCCCCAGGCCTTCCATGGCTCCCCGACGCCTGCGGAGTCAGGCATGAGCAGCTTTGCCTGAAACCGGAGCCCCACCAGTGTGAACCTCTACCTCCTGCCCCTCTCGTCTTGCCCAATGTCCTACCTTCAGCTAAAAACTTTTCCTGAGTTTCTGTCTATGGGTTTCCACCCCTCAAAGCCCATCTCAAACGCCACTTTTTCCCCGTCTCTGATTCTCCCTGGTCAGTTAAATTCTGCTCTTTAGCCCCGGGTACTTCCTCAGCACTCCTTTGATGGAATTGTCCACTTTAACAGTATTTATACATCTCTCCAATCTCACTCTCTGCCCACCTCCTGCACCCCTGCAGTGGACTAGGAGCTCTTTAAGGACAAAGAGCTCCCCTCACTATCCGTCAACTTCCTTCTTTCACTTTTTAATTGAGCCAGTCAGTAAACATTAACTGAGCAGCTTCTACGTGCCAGACACTGCATACACAGAGTCCTACTCTGGGCTCCTCCCCTGGATAACTGTCACACAGTGGGACAGGTGCACTAAGGGAGGGATGCTCAGGACACATTCAGGAGTAACGTTGCCCTGGGCAAGCATTTCTGGGGGCACTGTGGGCAAATGCAAGCTTGCCTAAGACCCAGCCCTGCCCACCAGGGTTGCAGCTGCATAGAAACAATGTAATATGTGCAAATGGCAGACATGAACAAAGTGCTTTGGGACCACAGAAGACAGAGCAATGACCTTGGTCCTTGGGAAATCCTGAAGCTTCCCAAACACCCAGTGCCTTGCAACAACTGTTAGCCTCGGAAATCTTTGCCAAATTAAATTGGTTGGAGGAAGAAAGGGGACATAATAGGGACTGAAGAAGAAAACAAAGGGTATGGGGTGGGCAATGACAGAGCATTTTCACAGCATCAGCATGAAGTGGCCCTGCCACCCATCCCAGAGGGATGTCTTGTGGACAAATGAGATCACAGATGCACAGAGCTCTGAACTCCCAGGAGGAAAAGGGCTATATATATACATCAGTGATATTATTAGTTTATCCCCATCAGACCAGGTAAGTCCTCTCCTTGAAGCCTCAGTTTCCCCGCTGGGAATATCAGATGTGTCCTGCGGCATACTTCTCTCTCTGGGCCTCAGTTTCGCCATCTGCAACATGAGGACAGGGGGTGCAATGGTCCTGAGGGTCTCTGGCTCCTCCAGGGAGATGCTCCAGGGACAGCTGTGTTGGATCCAGGGATGCCCTCAGTCCTCTCCTGTCTGCCACATCCTGGGCTGGGTTGAGGAGTCCTCATGCTGTCACCAAGGCCACTTCCTGCCCTATTTGTGTTTCTGGTCATACAAGGCCATGCAGAAGGTGAGGCAAGTGTGGACTTTTCAGCCGGAAGTTCCCCTAGAATGTCTGGGCCACGGGCTTCAGGCCTGTTTTCTGAAAGTCCCCCCTGTGTGGGCCCCTCCCCTCCATCCCAGGTCCGAGGTCTGGGTTCCCACAGGGAAGCCCCATCCCTCTCCACATCCCCATAGGCCTCTCCCTTTATGGCCAGAAATGTTGGGGTACGAGATGCCCCCAGTGAACAGGATGGAAGCTATAATGACAGAGAAGAAGACCCTCACTCCCTCTGATGTGTGCCCCCCATTTCCTGTCCTTGGCTGATGCCCCCCCCGACTCTGTAAAGCAGAGACCTGGGCCAGGACCCTATCTCCCCTCTTTTCCTTACCTGGCACGTTTAGTTGGAGACAAGCCCTGGTCTCTCCCCTCTCCTGGCTGTCTCTTCAGTTCTTCCCAGCCTCCCTGTGTCCCTCACCCACAGCCCTAGCCCAGGTCCTGTCATCTCACACCGGCTTCCTCCCTGGGTCCCCTCCTCTGCCTCCTGCCTGGCTCCCCCCCCCCCGTCCATTCTCCTTTGGGCATCAAAGCATGACCATGTTGCTCTTCAGCTCACAGCCCTTGCGTGGACCCCCACTGCTCTTACGAAAAGGCTCAGACTCCCTGTCTGCCACAGGGAGCCCTTGCTGACCTAACCAGAGAGGTGAAGTGATCTTTGAGAGGGTTCTGAGGCTGAGAGCGTCCTGGCTAAAGGATGGGGGGGCACATTTCAGAGAGAGGGAACAGTGGTTACAAAGGTGGGGAGATGCGATGGAGCTTGGGAGGGGAAAAATGAGAAAGCAGATATGGCAGGAGTCTGGGATGAGGGTGCCAGGCTGTTCTCATGCTGGGAGGGCAGCTGTGACCAAAACAAAGATCCCTGCCCTGCTTGGGAGCTGGCATCCTGGCAGGGGCAGTTACAATAACAAAAAGAAGTAAATGTGATAGTATGTTGGGAGGCGGGAGTGTTGTGGAAAATAAAAGG
Organism: Propithecus coquereli; assembly: GCF_000956105.1. Lineage (NCBI taxonomy): Eukaryota > Metazoa > Chordata > Mammalia > Primates > Indriidae > Propithecus > Propithecus coquereli. The sequence continues at coordinate 462,056 of NW_012153896.1, forward strand.
TGGGGAGAAGTGAAGATTACCTGGGGGCGGATTGCAGCAGGGTGGGGGGCCCAGGGTTCAGCCCTGCGGATATCTGGGTAACAGTGCTCCAGGCCGGACCATGGACCGTGCGTGCTGTGTTGGAGGGACAGCAAGGAGGCTTGTGGGGCTGGAGCCAAGTGAGGGGAGGAGGGGGAGGTCAGAGTGGGGAGGACAGGTCACTGTGGGAACTTTGGGAGATGCGATGCTACTGGAGTGTTTTCGAAGAGGAAGGACACACGCTGACTTGTATTGTGAAAGGATCGCTCTGGCAGTGTGTGGAGGGAGAGGGGGCAGCCGCGGGGAGACCAGTTAGGAGACGTGGCAGTGATCCAGGCAAGAAATGAGGTGGTTCGAACCAGGGGAGGCGCTGTGGGGTGGTGGGGAGGAGATGCATTCTGGACCTATTCTGAGGGCAGAACCAGCAGGATTTCCTGAAGGACTGGGTGTGGGTTGCGTGGAAGAGGGAGGAGCGGAGATTTCCTCCAGGGCTTTGGCCTGAGCAGTGGAAGGAGAGGATGCGGTTGGCTGCGGCGGAGTTCGTGTTGGAGCTGCACCTTTCTCCACCCGTTTCCCCCATCGCCCGCCCCAGGAGCATTTTTAGACTTTTTTTTTTTAATCACCCCTCTCTATGGAACTTTAATATTGCAGCTGTCATGTGTACATGCTGATGTACTTTGGCCCTTTGGAGAGTCACAAACCACAGTAATTACTAAGATTTTTTTTTGTCCCCCCAAGAATCCATTTCGCCCCCTGGAGGAGATGGTGTCCGTGCGGACGATGCGCGTGTTAGAACCAGTCGTGAGAGAGAGCAGGAGCTCGGCTTTGCACACACGGGGTCTGAGCTGGCTGGTGCAGGGAGGGCGTGTCCAGTGGACAGTGGGACCTTCGAGTCCAGGCTGGAGGTGCGGATTTGAAAGCCACGGGCATATGTGTGCTGTTTAAAGCCAGGAAATGGGGTGAGCTCACCAGGGGAGTGAGTTTAGAGAGAGACCAGGGCCAAAGACTGGGCCTGGGGTAGCACATGTCGGGAGAAGAGAAAGAACCAGCAGAGGAGACCAGGAAGGAACCATGAGAGAGGTGGGAGGAAACCAAGTGAGCACAACAGACACCTCGAAGCCCAGTGAAAGCTGTTTCGGGGAAGCGGGCAGCTGCACCGCGTCAAATGCCATGGTGGGGGCAAGTGGTGGGAGGTCTGAGAACTGACCATTAGGTTTAGCCACGTGGAGGCCACTGGAGAGCTTGATGGGGGCATTGTGGTGGGGACAAAAGCCAGACTGGAGTGGGTTTAAGAGAGAGCAGGGGAAGAGGAACCGAGAGAGCAGAGAGAGACAGCTCTGGAAGGGGCACAGGGGAACGGTGGTAGCGCAGGGGAGGCAGGGTGGAGAGCAGGCCTGGGTAAGATGGCAGGAAAGACAGCCTGTTTATGCACCGGTGGGAATGATACGGTGGAAAGCAAAGAATTGATGATGTGGGGCGGTGTCCTTGAGCAGATCGGAGGGGCTGGCGGACGGGGCGGCGGGCGGGAGCGTGGGTGGTCATTTCTCCCAGGAGTTGGGGAGGCAGCGTGTGTGGGCGCAGATGCCGGTGGGGGCGGTTGTGCCCATGCGAATCTGGAAGTACTTCTGAGAGACCGGATTGTCTTCAGGGAGTGGGAAACAAGGTCAACAGCTGAGAGTGAGGATGGGGGGAGGCAGGGGTGGGGTTTGAGCAGAGAAGATCGTGAGAAACCATAAGTCGCCCACGAGTGGGGTGGGGGGGCTAAGGGACTCGGCGGTAAGTGGGAGGGATCTGCAGCAGCAAGCCTTCCTGCCCCACCCGTCCTGGTCAGCGGCCCACCTCCGACTCCCAGGGCTCCCCAACTCTGCTGAATTTTAAGCGTTTACACTCTGTGTCCTTCAGGACAGGGTTACCAGTAAGGGTTGTGCAGTCCGGCCGCCAGCATTTGAGTTCTCCTCCACCACTCACTTGCTGTGTGACCCGGGGCAAGGTTTCGATTTTTGTTTGTTGGTGTTAATGTCCCCATGCCTCAGTTTTCTCATCTGTAAAATAGGGGCATCGGAGGGAGTAAGCACTGCTGTTGCTATTTTGTGCCTGTGGCCTGGCTGGGAGGAGGGCTCAGTGATGAGGAGCAAAGGGTGAGTGCGGAGAGGGCAGTTTGCTACCAGCCCCTGCCTCCCAAGGAGCCGGGACAAGTTGGCAGGTGTCACATCTATGCCCGGCTGATGGAGGATTCTGACTCCCCAACCGCAGGGCTCAGCTCCCACCGTGTGAACTGGGATCTCCAAAAGAGGAGGCATCGGCCAACTGGGGACAGACCCACCATTGCAGCTCAGGACAGTCCCCAGCTTGGCCCAAGGCCAGGGCCACACTGGCCACTCTCTCGGCAGAGCCCCCTAGCACAGGGAGGAAGAGAAGAGCTGGGGTTGGCGCCTCTTCCCCGAGCCCCACCCTCAGGACTTCCGCCCCAGCCTGGCCCTTCCTGCGTTTCCTCTCTGGGCTGTGGAGGCCATTTCCTCCAAGGGGCCAAGGAAAGGTGCTGCTTTCTCTCTGTAGAGCCCAGAACTTTCTGGACAGTGAACCTCTGGATCTGGGTTTGGGACTCCTAGAATATAGCCTGGCTGTCCAGCCCCTCAGCAGAGGCTGGAATGCAGGGGGCAGGGGGCTCTGCTCTGTGTGTTTGTGTGTGTGTGTGTGTGTCTGTGTGTAGGGAGAGGGTAGGAGGATCAATGGGGACAAATGTGGCCTTGCACTCCTTTAACTGGCAGCAGACCATGGAAAGAACACAGGATGGGATCTGGTAGCCTTGGGCCGGGGGCTCGCAGCCCTACACAGGGACCTGCTCTGCCATGCCCGGCCGAGGCCTCTTGCTCCTGGAACTTCACGCTCCACCCCCGCCCCCTTCTCCCCACAACCTGGAGGTAACAATAAAGCCTCCCTCGCAGGGGCCTGCAAGGAGCAAGAGCTAATGGGTGGAATGGGCTCCACGACTGTTATGAGAGACACCGTGTTCCTCACCGTTCCCTCATGCCAGGCGGGGAGGGAACCACTAAGTGCCAGGTGGTGCTAAGACCGCGCTGGGGGTGGGGGCACATGAAGTGCTCCACAAGGCCCTGGCCCTGCCCCTCAGCCCCTTAATGACCCAGCCAGCATCCGCCAGCAGCTTTGTTCTCAGGCCCTGGTGGAGGCTTCAGCCGGGCACTGACGCCTGGCTGCCCCGATCACTCTCGTATCCTGCAAGCAACAGCCTGATAGGGCGCAGCCTCCCAGGAGCCTGGCAGAGACCTGCCACTGCCCATTCCCAGCCCTGCCGCTGGGCCCCTCCCTCTGGGCATCCTGGGGGAAGGGTGAGTGCCCCCAGGCAGAGCATGGCACAGGGTTCAGGGGCAATCCTTGAGCTGAGGGACTTCAGTCATCCCTTAGCAATGCCCTCCCTGCACTGTGGGGGGAACCAAACAGAAAGGGGATGGGACTTGCCTAAGGATGCACAGCCACTGTTTCCAGGCTATCTGCTACCTCCCCTGCAACAGCCAGTCTGCCCTGCTTCCCTTCAGGGGACTGTGGAACAAAAGAAGTTACCCCTTTCCGCCCCAACTGGCGAATCAAGCCAGAAGCAGCATAGTGCAGAGTGATGATAACTGTTCCCTTTTGTTGAGGACTGACTATGTGCCAGGCAGTGTTCCAGGTGCTAGGAGCACAGTGTGAGTGAGACGAAGTCTGCCCTCGTGGAACGCACACTATTGCATTAAATCCTTATAACCCCCTGTGTGGTGAGCGTCGCTGTCTCCAGTTTCCAGCAGGAGAAACTGAGGCTCAGAGAACTTAAGCGACAAGGGAGTAAAGTAAGTCCCCGTAGCCAGTGAGTGCCAGAGCCGGGACTCGGTTCACCCCCGGCCTGGCCACTCACCGCTGCGGAGTACCAGAGACAGCCCTGGGCTGGGCTCAGAAGACCTGCCTTGGTCACTCACTGGGGTCTGAGCTTTGGGACAGTCTTCCCTTCCCTGGACCTCAGTTGCCTCAGTTCCCTCATCCACAGGTGATCCAGAAGATTCCTTCCAGCATTTCTGCAATTCTGGAAATCTGGCTCTCCAGAAGGTCCAGGCAGGGATCCCCCTTCTCCCTGCCACTGCGCCGGGTTGGTGAGACGGGAACTCAGCCTTTGCAGTGTCGGGGAGGAACAGAAGCCATGATCAGGCTTGGGTCCTGACCCCTGTGGCAGCCTGGCATGGCTTTGTCACAGTCCTCCAGGTGACCCTGTGTTGCGTTCCCAACCCTGGGCCCACCCTGGGACTGGATTCAGAAGGCCCAAGTTTCAGTCCTGCCTCTCCCTCCTCTAACGTGCTGTGTGATTGGAAGCCCCGTCCTCTCTCTGGGGCTCAGTTTTCACATTTATTGGATGAGACCATTCCCCATGTCCCCTGGCTCTGCCGATCTGATCCCGTAAGCTTGCCGAGCCCCCTGTGGGGCCCAGCCCTTTCCGGGAACTGAGTCCAGCTTAGAGTGTCTGCTGGCTATGGACTCCCCTTCCTCCCCACTGCTCCCCTCCCTATAACCGAGGAAGGGAAGAACAGCCTGTCTCAAGCTGGCCCTGGGGTTCCCCTCTCAACCCCTGCTCCCCTTTCCCCCATGCCTAGGCTCTAAGTCCTCAGGCTCCTGCCAGTCGGGGGAAGGTGGGGGTGGAGAAGATGGGGTGGGCAGCCAGACGATCACGACAGGTAGGGCTGCGGGGTGGCGAGGGCTCTGCAGAGACCACGCTCAGCTGGAAAGACATTTCTCATCGTGGGCACGCCTGCCAGGTAGTGGGAGGACCATTTCTTTCTTTTCTTTTTTTATCACTATCCAACGTGGCTGGGAGTGAGGAGGCCCAGGGAGAAAGACTCCTGAGCTGGGAGGTGAGCCAGGGGTTTGAGCCTGGGCTCAGAGTGGTGGGCTCTGGCATTCAGGGGCTCCCCCCATCCCCACCCCCTGGCAGACCCAGGTGCCAACCAGGCTGCACCCTAGCTGGGGAGGGAAGCGCTGGGCCTGTTCTCTCCTGCAGGTCTCTCGTAGTGTTGACTTGTGGGTGTGGGTGTCCCACCCCATCTCACAGAGGTGGCAATTTCGGCTCAGAGTAGAGGAGCGACTGGCAGATTAGGGGGCGTGAGTCAAGTGACCAGCCTCCTGGGAGTTCTCTGGCCCCTTCAGGCAGGGATAGGGGTTTGGGAAGCCCCCCCCGCCAGTGGGAGGAATCCTCTCCCCTTCTTTACTAGAGGGGTGGGGAGAAGGCAGTCAGGAGGGAGGAGCAGAGGCCAGGCCGACTGCCGCGAGCTCCCAGGACACACTGTGCTTTCTCTGCACTCCAGACCTCTGCCGGGCTGTTCCCTCTTCCTGGAGCTGGTTCTCCCATCTGGCTAACTCCTACTCATTCTTCAAGTCTCAGTTTAGATGTTGCCTCCTCCAGGAAGCTGTCCCTGCTTTCCCTGCTGCATGCTCCCACTCTTCCCTGGGCTTCGCCCACCAGGGCACTGGTCACCTGGCATGTAGTCGTATTTCTCCTCATCAGACCAGAAGGTCTTTGAGCGTAAAGCTGAGCCATAGTAGCATCTAATATCTGTATCCCAGGACTCAGCATGGAGCTGGGTGCACAGTTTGCCCTAAGAGCTGTTTGTTGAATGAGTGAATGATTGGATGGACATCTATAGAGATCAACTACATGCCAGGCCCGTGTAGATGGTCCAATGGCAAAGAAGACCCAGCACAGCCTCATGGAGCACCCACATGCACAGTGGCCAGGACGCTGTCTAGAGTGAGCCCAGACAAGGTGTGGCGGGGTAGCATAGGAGTAGGACCCTAGGAGCTCCGGCGAGAGGTAGAGGGGCCTTGAATGACAAATTATTTGGAGCAGGAGTTAGGGCTAGGGGCTGGTTTAGTGACCTCAGAATAGGCTGCTTTGTCCAGAGCTCAGGACTGTGCCAAGGAGCCGACCAGCGAACAGTCCTGCCGGACAGGGAAGCTGAGTCACATCATGGGGAGCCAGTTCCAGGGGAGACCAGCAAGGGCAGGCATCATGCTCCGGGTAACACGGCTGGGCAGCGGGTCCCGGCCAGGGCTCTGCACTGCCCACTGCCCGCTCCCTGCACCTGGCAGCTCCCCCTGCTCTGGATGAACAAGCTGCCACGGGGCACGCAGACCAGAGGGAGGAGACAATAAAAGCTTATCAAACAGCTTGTAGGAGGCAGCCACAAATCTCAGCGGCTAAGTAATCTGTGTCTAATGCTCACTTAGCAGAGCAAGAGCCTCCGAAATGTCAGTGCCCGCGGTCTGACCCTGCAGCGGCCGAGGCTGTTGAAGCCAGGGAAACGGAGTCACTCGGCCAGCATGAAGCTCTGTGCCGGGGCTGCGGTGTGGGTGGGGTGTGGGGCTGGAAGAAGCCTGAGTTTTCAGACTCCAGACCGTCCTGGAGGCCCCAACCAGCTGCTCCTGGGGGAGTAAAGAGGCACCCTTTGCAGTCTTGGAAAGGCCATTTCGGGACCACGGAGTGAGAGCAGCCCATTTACAGATGGGCGGATGGAGGAGGCTTAGTCCTGGGAACCCACCACTGAGTGACTCCAGAGCCTGGCTTTACCTGTGAGCCTCTGCTGCTTCTCTAGGTGCCCTGGGACCCCTCCTTTGAGGGGCAGGAGGAGTGTAGTCCTGCCCTCATTGAGCACCCCACCCCCGACCGTGGAAATGAGGCCCCCATGTGGACCATACGGGGAGAGGCTGAGCTGAAGGCCCTCCTGAGGGTCAAAGCCTCTTCTTTCTGAAGGCCGAAGGGGTCAACCTCACCTCTGAGCCCATGTGCAAGGCCTTGGGGTCTGCCTCTGCCCTGTCTCCCTGTGCCACCTCAGGCAAACTCTCAGTCTTCTCTGTGCCTCAGTTTCCCCATCTGTCAAATGGCTGGAAAGATCTCCAAGGCCCTGTCCGTCTACAGTATCTTACAAATGATGCGTAAGGCACCTGCCCCTCGCCCTCCCTTGCCCCTTCTGCTTTTCTGGTTTGCCTCAGTATCCGAGCCCCGGAGCAGTGCCCGCTGCATAGTAGGTGCTCAGTAAATACTGATGGGTTTTTAACTCCCAGTAACTACTCCACCGCCTTCCTGCAGGTCCCTTCCTCTTGGAAGGCTTCCTGATTAATCCCCCACACCTTGCACCCCAGGTTCTGTTTCAGCCCCTCCTAGGCTGGGCTGCATTACAGACTCCTGTGCACGTGTTGATATGCAAATCTGGAAGCCTCCCCCCTGTTTCTATTCCACCTTCTCCTTTCCATCGTGGGTGCGTGGGAGCCGTGTCTTCTTTTAGATCCCCCTGGCACGGCTAGGACGAGTGCCAGGGCCTTGGTGGTACAGCCAGTGCTCCAGAGAGCTGTTTACAGCCTGCTGGTGACTCACCCACAACAGCCCAGAGAAGGCTCTGCCCAGGCTGGGCCAAGGCCTGGGGGAAGCGAGGAAGACCACAGTCTCAAAAGCCCACTGGGATTCTGGAACAGGGGCCCTCAAAAGCCTCCCAGAGAAAAGTCTTGGCCTAGGGGAACAGGGACGGGGATTTGGGGGCCAAGCTAGGCCAAGAGGATCTGTTCCGGCTCGACCCCACCGATTCATTCATTCCCAGCCCTTGTCAGAGCCTCACTCTGGGTGCCCCGGGTTGGGAGCTGGGGGCCCTGAGATGAATCAGCCCGGGTTTTGGCCTTCAGGAGCTTGCGGGGTGATGGCAAAGGCAGTGGGTGCTATGAGCCGTGACGGGGGCAGCCACAGGGTGGTGTGGAGCTGCCGTCAAGGTTGTTCGTCTGGTGGGTATGGCTCCACTCAGGAAGGGCTGTCCTGGGAGAGGAGCAGCAGGCACCCAGATTCAGAGGCTGTGCTCCTGGCTACTGGCCCTGCCTCCTGCTCTGCGTGGCCTTGGGCCGCGCCCTCCGCCCCCCTCCTCTTGGGCCTGTTTCCACGGCTACAAAAGTAGAGGTGGTGTCGCTGGGGTAGGGGGCTGCAGGAGTCCTAAAAGTTTTCCATGTGCCTCTCCAGCTCTGGCAGAGGGATTCTGTGGGAGTGAGAGGGGGTGAGTTGCTGACAAGGCAGGGATCTGGGTGACAGTGAGGTCCTGGTGGCTGGGCAGAGAGGACAAACAGAGCTGTCTGTTTAGGCAAGGAGGGGAGCAGGGTGTAGGACGCTGCCAGCCAATTAGACGGTCTCTCCAGGCCCAATGTTTGCGGATGGAATAAGGGAGTTGGGTGTGTCAACAGTGGGGAATGAGGTGGCCCTGCACTACACACACATGGGCTGTCCTGGAGCAAGCCACCGAGAGTGCCAGGCAGGGCACAGGCTGGTGGGAGCCCATGGAGCCCAAGCACCTGTTCACTGGGGTCTCAGAGAGCTCAGCCTGGGCAGGGTCTCCCGCCCTTTCCCCCCATCTCTCCAGCTCTGAGCGGGGAGCGAGCCCCCGTGCCTGCTCCTGACGGCTCCAGCCCTGCTCCCCTGGGGAAGCCCCGCCATATGGCTCCTTGACTCTGTCACCCACTTGGTGGGCGGCCCTAGGAGTCCCTTCCCCCTCTCCACTCCAGTTTCCCTGGAATGAGAGGCTGGGAGAGAGGTTTACTAGCAATTTGCCCATGGGACCCCATCCTCGCTGCAGCCAGAGCACGTCAGCCCTAAGCAGTTTGTCTGATGACAACGCGCACCGAGCACGTGCTGAGTGTCTGCTCCACGCCAGGTGGGCACAAAGGCAAAGCAGGCAGCCAGGCGTTCCAGCCTCGGTGTGCTCCTTCTCTAAGAGGGGAGCCTTCAATCTCGGACCGTGTGCTGGAGCCTCGAGGGGCTCTGTGACTCCGCGAGAAAATCCAGAGTCACACGCACTGCGGTTCGCACCCTGGAGCTACCATTTGCCAGCTGTGTGACTCTGCATAAGCCCTCGTGCCTCAGGTCTCTCGTCTGGGAACTAGGGATGATCACACCCACCCAAGTGCACAGCCCAGTGCCCACCCGGCACGGTGCCCTCCAGGGGTTCACAGCAGGGGCTCGAAAGCCTGAGCTGCTGTTATTATCACCACGGGTCCTGACAGCCCCTCCCAGTGCTAGGAAAGGGCAGCCAAGAGCCAGGCAGGGCTAGGACAGGAGGATTGAGACCCCCAAAATTGGTGGGCAGGCTGGGGCTGGGCAGGGCAAAGGTGCTGGGAGGCCGTGCCCTTCCCCCACCACTGCACCCCAGCAGTTCCACTGTCCTCTCCTGGATGCCCCACCCAACACACAGCACACAGGATCCCCAGGCCTCAGGCAGGAGAAACCCCTTCCCGCGCTAGGTCTGGTTGGCTGGAGAAGCAGGAGGGAGCCCCACAGACCTTCCACCATGCATAGAGACGCTGAAGCTCCAGTGTCAGGGAAACACATTATTTAGCCTCTGCCAGGGCCCAGGGAGAGGCCCAGGCCTCCTGAGCCCCCAGCCTTGGCCCTTGCCCCGTTAGTGGGGAGTAGAGTGGGGCTCGGAGCTCCCTAACACCAGGCCAGGTGTATCTTAGCTGCACCGCTGCCCTTCCCGGGGGCCCAGTGCCCCTGAGCTCACCCTCTGCGGAGCCCGACTCCCCTGGGGGAAGCAGATGGTGCTGGAGCCTGCTGGGAACCGGCTATCCTGGAGCCCAGCTGTTGCACAGATGTGAGGGGGGAGGTGGAATGGAGGTTACAAAGGCAGGGACCCTTGGCAGCTCAGGCCTGAGTCACCCGTCAACTCCGGCAGTGGTAATGAGCAGATTAGGGTTATTACAGCCGAATGACTCGGAGCGCACTTGCTTACCTGAGCAACCGCCGGCGGAGGGCTCATCGCCCACGGCTGCCACGGCCGTCACACGGCCCGGCTCGGCCCTGCCCTCTTATTGACCGCGCCGCCGCCAAGGCAGTGCCCGTGGCTTTCACATGCCTCATTAGAGCTGCCCAGCGAGCCCACTGGCCCACTGCCCCCACGCCACCCCTACAGCTCCTCTTCCCGGGAGTGAGGGGGGTGGACATTAGAGCCTGACTTGGGGCCTTGGGAAGTGGGCACAGTGATCCCTGATCAGGGAAACAGGTATATAGTCCCTCTTCCTACCTGGAATCGGGCAAGGACAGGGTGTGGCAGGAACCCAGCCACCAGGGCCAGTCCTTGTCTGCTGGTCACCTACCAAGAGTCTGAAAACTGTGGGATGCTCTAGATCTGGGCCAGGGACACCCCAGTCTCCAGCGAGGGCAGCTGCGCCTTCCACCTCTGCTCCCTCTTGGAGCAGGAAACAGAACCAACAAGTCCAAGTAGCCTGGGGCTGGGGCGTGGGGCTGAGCGCCAGGTGGGAGTAACAGTAGCATAGAACAAAGGGCTGGGACTTAGTGCTTGCCATGTTCTAACAGGTGCTGTTCCAAGTGCTGGCCATGCTTTGATTCACTTTGTCTTCACAACAGCTCCAGGAAGTATTTGGACTGAGCATCCTAAATCTGAAAATCTGAAATCCAAAATGCTTCAAAATCTGAAAACTTGAGCACCAATGTGATACTCAAAGGAAATGCTCATTGATTTTGAATTTGGGATGCTCAACTGGTAAATATCATGTAAATGTTCCCAAATCCAAAAGGCCTCTGGTCCCAAGCATTTAGGATAAGGAATACTCAACTCGTATTATCATCATCATATTCATTTTATAGATGAGATGACTTAGACCCAAAGGGGTTAAGTACTGGTCCAAGGTCACACAGCTGGTAAGCAACACAGCTGGGCTTCTGTCCAACCACCCTTACTCAACTACCACCCTCTGCTTCATCACTGCACCTGCCCCAGGGCCTCTCTGCCTGAGTCAGTGCCCCACTGCTGCCCTGCTAATCGTCTTCTGGAAAGACACCTCCTATCACACCCGTCCTCCAGTCTGAAGCCTTCTGTGGTGCCCCAGTGCTCACTGAACAGATGGCCATCCTGGCATTCCCATTGCATCCTTCCTGACTAACCTCCCAGCCGCCTCTATCCCCCGCGATGACCCTAGACACTTTCAGGATCGGCTCACCTCTCCTGCTTCAGTTTCTCATCTACCCCCTCAACGGTCCCGCCTCTACGCCTTTGCCTGAGCTGTGCCCGCTTCCTGGGTGCTCTTGCCTCTACGTCTGCCTGGCTCAGTGCCACCTGCCCCGTCTGCCTGAGCTGACCCCTGACATACAAGCAGCCACGGAGGCTTGGAGGAGGAGCCAGGGCTGTGTGTGTGTGTGGGGGGGGTCAGTGAAGAGATTAGGGGCTTCAGGGTCAGTTATGTGACTTCAGGGCAAGTCCTTGAGCTTCAGTTTCTGCGAAATAAAGATTTTCCTCCCAGCTTCTCATGAGGTTTAAGTATAATGTGTATGAAGGTTGTGGCACAAGTAGATCCACAACCACCTGTTGTGACAGGTGAAGGGAGGCCCCTTCTCCACCTGTGAAGTCGAGTGAAGACCCTCTGGTGTTGGCAATGCAGGAAAATCTGCCACCTGAGGCCCTTGTCCCTATGGGGTGCCTATGATCAGTGCCTCCCTGCTCTGGCTCTACCACTAACAATGGGCCAGGAAGGGGTGCCGACACCAGCTGGCCCCAGTGATCAATGCTAGCGGAGGGGCTTTATCCCGTCTCCAGGAGCCCAGCACCAACCATCCCCCCTCCGGGAGGGGGTGGGTGGCACCTTCCCTCCTCCACATTGTTGCCGCCTCAAGAGTCAGAATCCAGGGAGACGGTCTCCTGGCAGCGGAGCTCCTGCCACCCCACATGGATGTCAGTGATGCTGCCACGCCCACCGGGGGGCTTCAGGCGCTCCGGCATCGGCATCCAGGCCAAGCAGACCCGGGGAGTGGGAAGGGGGCCCCAGCCAGGGAGTAGAGACAGGGTCAGCCTGAGTGCCTGCTCTCCGGCGGGCAGGTGCCGGCATGGTGCACCGCCCAGGGAGTGTGGGCAGATGAGATGGCCTTCCTGGCTGCCCCGGCCTCCGGTTCCATTGTGAGGGAAAGCGCCTGGCACATGTGCACAGCAGGTGCCCAGTGAAGAAAACCTTCCCTTCCTGGAATTCTGAACACTTTGGGTACCAGTGGGTCAGAATTCCCAGGCAAGAGTGTGGGCATTTGACAATGGCCGTTGGGGGAAAGTAAAATGTTCACCACTGCCCCACAAGAGGCAGTGGTGACCTCAACCCCAAGACCCTCCTCTGACCATTCACACCCACCCCCTCCCACCTGGGTGCCAGCCTCAGCTGGGTGTGGGGCAGAATGTAATGAGGACGGACCTGTCCACAAGCACTTCACAAGTGCTCAGTCCCCGCACAGCCCCTCAGTCCCAACCCACCACTGCTTTCCAGGTGGGCTTGGGGATTCCGGGGGGTCCCATCTCACTGCCCAGGCACCTGGGCCCAGCTTCTGGGTGTTTCTGATGTCATCTCCACCCCCTGGGACCTTTGCATGGAGCCAAAAGCATATTTGAGGCTCACTATCAGCCCGGAGAGTCTAACAATGAAATGTGCATTAAAAACGTACAAAATAAATAAGAAATAATTTATATTTATACTGTAAATAGCTAATACGCTCACATGATTCAAAATTCAAGAACTGAAAAAGGACATACAGTGAAAAGCCACTCCTCCACTCTGTCCCCAGCCACCCAGATTCCCTCCTCAGAGGGAACATCGTTGCCAGTTCTAGCGTGTTCTTCCAGAGAGAGTCTGTGTATAAACCATCACCTTCATACCTCTTCTCATTTGTTATCCTTTTAAAATGCATCTACATCCTGCTGTGTACCTGGCTGTGTACCTGTGTACCGGTTCCCTTAAAAATAGATCTTGGCTATTGTTCCTTGTCACTTGGAAAACAGGTTCCTCACTAGTGTCTTACGGCTGCTCACGACATTGTATGCAGGGACCACATGCTGTCAAACCGACCCCTGATTGCTGCATATTTAGCTTGTTTCCATCTTTGGCAATCACACTAAATGTTGCGATAAATAGTGTTGTTCATGTGCCACTTCCAGCGTGTGCTAGTGAACCTGTAGAGAAATTCCCAGGGGTGCAACGCCCGAGCTAGACGTGGCCACGTGTAGTCGTGAAGGGATGGAGGAGTCAGATGGCCCTCCCTGGAGGCTGCACCCGGCTGCACCGCCACCAGCCTCGCCTGTTCCCCGTAGCTGTGCCTGCACAGTGTGTTACCAAAGTCTGTGGGCTTTGCCAATCTGATGTTTAAATGAGGGTAAGACAGCAATTTAGTTGGTGGCTGTTTACGGAGCAGGAATACACCACGCCAAGCACATGTTACATATGACGTGATGCTCCTTTCTCATGAAGAACCCCTGGAAGCAGATAGCAGTTGCCGCATTTTATACAGGAGGAAAGCAAGGCCCAGAAAGGGTAGGCGCTTTCCTGAGGTCCTACAGCCTCGGAGAGCAGCTTGGGGATTTGAACCCAGATCATCTGGCTTGAGCCCCTCCTCATTCCAGGCTGCCTTCCAGTGACAGGCAGTGACCGCCCCGACCCCACCGTCCCCAGCCCCACCAGGCTCTGAGCTGCCCAGGGGCTCTTGCCCCTCAGGAGTGAGGCGATGGACAGAGACGTGTTCCCCACAGCCCTGCCTAGGGGGAGGGCCCTTCTTGAGAAGGACACCCAGGACACGGCTCCAAGGGAGGTGGGCGCCACCGGTCCTAGACTCAGGGCTGCTTTGCACCCCCAGAGGACAGAGCTGACACCACCTCCCTTGGCACTCACGGGGGTTCGTTTTCCAGCAGCAACTTTCTCGGCTGCTCCCCCAGGCCTCACTCCCTTCCTAGAGCCCCCCCAGCTTACCTCCCCAGGCAACCCACAGCCCCAGGACCTGTCCACGTTTAGCGCTGGGTCCCTTGGGCTTGTCCCTCTCCTCTCTGAGTCACACCCCGAGGTTTCTCTGGCACAACCAACAACCAGCTGGCAGGTGTTTCTGGCTTCTCCTCTAGCGAGCCCAGACATGGGGCAGGAGGGCACTGGGGCAGGAGTCAGGAGCCCACCTCACTGTGGGGCCTGGCAGGTCCCCTACCTCCCTGGGCCCGCTGTGTCCACAGCCTGCTGCAAATTTTAAAGGGCCTTCCAGACCTGCCGGCTCTTCCAGGGCCGGCCTCCATCCCAAGGATGGTGGAGGAGACTCCACCTGCCGGGAGGGGCTGTCCCCAGGCACCCCCCATCGGGCAGCCCAGGGCAATGAGGCCCTCACTGCTGAGGCCCCTTCCCATCCCCTCTCCTCTCCCCCGGCCCCAAATGGCCCAGCAACAGCTCTGAACTCTGATCCCGGTCTGTCCAGCATGGGTGGGGCAGGAGGTTCTGTCAACAGCCAGAGAAACTCGTTAACTGAATGTCAACAGGATTAAAGGCTCTGACGGTCCAGGAGACAGTGTGACGTGATGTGATGTGACGTGATGGGCAGTGCAGAGGGCTCCCCAGGGCAGAGGGGTGTGTGTGTCTCAGGGAAAGACAGACAGGGTGGGGGGGTGGAGAGGGAGGGAGAGAAAGGGAGAGAGGGAGAGAAAGGGAGAGAGGGAGAGCGAGGGAGAGGGAAGGGAAGGAAGGCAAACAGTAGCACAGATGTGGAGGGACAGAGACAAGTGACAGAGATGGACAAAGGGTGAGAGAAAAGCCACAGAGACAGAGGGTCGAGGAAGGGGATAAAGGAAAGCGTGAGAGACTAAGGAAGGTGAGAAAATTTAGAAAAAAACAAAGAGAGGTAGAAAGACTAAGAGAGACAGAACCCAAAAGACACAACCAGAGAGATGGAGGAAGAAACCAGAAGGGGTGGGTGATGGGGAGCGTGAGGACGTTTGTAAACAGAGGGAGGAAAATGAAGATTGAGCACTGAGAAGCGTTCTGCCCTGGGAAGGCTTTTGAGGAAGCTGCAGACATTGTCCCCAGGGACGCAGAATGGCAGGTTTGTCACTCAAACAAGGACGAGATGCATCAAGCACCCACAGGGTGTCAAGCTCCGCAGTGGCTGCCGGGGGCAGTGGGAGCTGGAAGAGCAAAGAGAGAAGGAGGTCAACCCTGCCCCGTGGGCCCAGACGCACAGAGGAGCCCACTGAGGTCCCTCACCAACACCCCTGCAGCCACGAGAGGCGTTTGGGGTGCAGAGGGGCCAGGCAGAGCTCCCGGGGCCACTCTTGCAGGCTGACATGGTGCGGTGCCTGGGACTCCTGGCCCAGTGCTCACTCCACAGTACCATGGTGCTGCACAGCTGGATGGGACACGCAGGGGCACACGCACATGCACACATGCGCACATGGGAAGGCCCGTGACTCAGAGCCTGGCGTGAGTTTGGAGGACATCTTTCGAGGTCTGCTAGGTTAAGCAATTTGTAGGAAGGGCACCAGGAAGAGCAGGTGCCAAGGGAAGATTACAGGCTTTACGCTGTGGTGTAGGCGATGCTGGAGACAGGGGTCTGAGTCTCCGCTGCACCATTCTTTGGGTGTGTGATCTTGTCAGGGGACTTTCTTCTCTGAACCTCAGTTTCCTGTCCTGGGATAGTAGGATGATGACGATAGCAGGGTTGTTAGAAAGTTTACAGGAAAGGCCCCGGCACAGAGTTGGGCTCTGTGGTTCTGCCTGTCCTTCCCCTCGTCCCAAGTTCGTGGGAAGGTCGGCAAAGTCATTGAATGGAATTGGCCCTGGGGAGAAGCTGGGTGAAGGAGGATGGGGAGGAAAGAGGGTCAGTTGGTGTCTAGCTGCTCTTCCCAAGTCTGGCCTGGGATCTTTCAGCCACAGAGCCAGGAGAGCTGGCGACGGAAATCCCAGGCAGACAGCCCGGACCCTGCAGGGCGGGCTGCGTTTGTGCAGCCAGAGTGGAGCTGCCCAGCCCCACTGAGACCCTCCCTGCACACCCCAGGCCCTCCTTGGGGAGGTGCCCATAGCAATGGGGAGTCCCAGAGCTGCCTGGCTCCAGCCGGGTCCCAGAACATCTGCTGGGCCCTGCGGCCCGGGCTGTTGCTGGCACACAGACAGGCGAGCGAGCGGGCCAGCGGGCACTCCAGGAGTGTAAATTCCACATTTGCATCATGGATGTTCCCGGCCCCAGGGGCCGCTGACCTTTACAGCGGCTGCCTCCATCCGTCCTCCCCTTCCACGCCTTGGAGCTCAGCTGCGCTGGCCACCGGATGCTGGAGCCTCGTCGGTGGGGGGCCAGGGGGCCAGGGGGCCAGGGGCTGTTGGGCAGGGGCCCGGGAGGTAGACCCTGTAGACCTGAGCTTGCCCTCCCCTCCTCACACCAGGCAGGAGAAGGCCGCTATCCCCCCCATTCAGCATCTGTTGCCCTCTCCCTGCCAGGGTCCCTTCTGCCCACCCCCCGCAAGTCACTGCCTGACGCACGGGCAGCTTGGGCCCCGGATTAGCAGTGTCACCAAGACATCAGTCGCCCCCAGCTGCCTGTGACGTCTCCCTGGGGATTGGCCCGTCTGTGCTGAGCGGCAGCTGCGCTGAGCTCGCTGTCAGTTTTTCTGGGCTCAGCAGTCAGGGCCGCACCTCTGAGGGGCGAAAACCCCTCCCCAGCCACCTCCATCGCCACCCAGCCCCCAGCGGACTCTTGTCACGGGCGGCTTCGTCACCAGCTGGCGGGGCAAATTCCCCAGGATACGTCTAGATTAAAATCCACCTACTAGCCCCCCAGGAGACCTGGGACTCAGCAACACAGAGATGGGACACGGAGTCCTGCCCCGGGGGCTCACAATTGAGGAATCTGTTTATTTGTGTTTATTGTCCACCCCAAAGACATCTCTGGGGCTGGGTGCCGGCGACGCTCTGACGACTGTCACCGGTCGAATCACAGCCACCCCAAAGCGAATGTTGAAGTGCTTACCCGCAGCACCTCGGAATACGGCCTTGTCTGGAAACAGGGCACTGCTGATGTCGTCAAGGGGAGGTTATGCTGAAGTAGGGTGGCCCTTAATCCAACATGACTGATGTCCTTGTGAGAAGAGGGAAGACGGCCACGTGAAGGCACAGACACAAGAGGGGGACGCCAAGCGACAACAGAAGCAGAGACTGGAGTGGGGCCCGGACAAGTCGAGGCACACCGGGGATTGCGGGCAGCTGCCGGCTCGGGGGAGGTGAGGAAGGAGCCTCCCCTGCAGGCTCTGCCAGGAGCACGGCCCTGCCGACACCTGATTTCAGACTTCGGGCCCCCAGAGCCGCAAGACAGTACATTTCTGTTGTTTTACGGCACTCCGTGGCACTGTGTTACAGCGTCCCTAGGACACCAAAACAGCGAGTGACACGTCCTGGGCCTGCTGGAGCCTACGAGGTAGCAAGGGGCAGACGGAGACAGGTATGCAGGTCGGCAAGTAATTATGTCATCGCAAGACGTGGTGCTGCGGTCACAGTAGCTGACCTTTACCGCACGGTCACTGCCTGCCCGGCCCTGTCACAGTCTCTCTCGGTAACTCCTTTCGCCCCCACACCACCTCTAGGAGGCGGGTGCTCTCACAATGTCCATTTCACAGATGAGGAAAGCCAGGCGCAGAAAGGTCGAATACCTTGCCCCAGGGCACACGCTGGTGCATGGCCGGGGAGGGGTGCAACCCAGGCAGTTCATCCAGATGCCACACTTCTAGCCACTCCTCCCACCCCCATGAAGGAAGCAAGTAGCAAGATGAAGGAGGTGTGTGGGGCGGGGCCCTGTGTCGGAGAAGAACACCACTGCGCCCAGCCGACAGCCAGGGCTCCTTTCAAACACGAGCCGGACCGTGCTGCCTTCCTCCCATTCAGACCTCCAGGGGCGTCCCCGTTCTGGGAGTCCAGGCTCCTTGATCCGGCACACGAGGGCTGCGCTCTCTGCCCCTCACCCACCCCTCCCGCTGTCAGCCTTGAGGAGGGTCAGGGCACCGACTTGGAAGTGAGGTGGATCTGAGCTCGAAGCCGCTTCTGTCACCTGCCAGCAGTGTGACTTCTGACCCTCGGCCCTTCTGTAAAATGTAAAACCTTTTCACCTCACGGTTGCTGGAGGGTTTCAGGAAATCAGGAATGAAAAGTATCCGGTTCACAGCAGGGTCTGTGTAGACGGTGCCCACCCTGTGCCTCCCTCTGCCCTGCGCTGGAAGTTGCTGCACAGCTGACCCTGACACGCTGGCCAGTCCCCACGCCTTTGCTCAGGCTGTCCCTCTGTCCCGGATGTCCTTCCCTCCCTTCTTTGCTTCCGGAATCCTTAGCCCTCCTTTAAGATTCAGCTTGAAACGTGCCTTGACCCCGACCCTTCACCTGGGGGCAGGGGCCCCCCCACCAGGGCTCCCAAGGACGTCTCCAGGGAGACCCATCCACAAGAGAAGCCCAACCCATGAGCTCACTCTCTCCCCCCGGGGGTCAGGGTCTTAGCTGGGTCTTGCGTCAGTTTACCCATCCTGACCATGCTGTGGTGCTCAGCATCCTCTTCGCCCAGCCCCTGGCCCCACTGTCGCCTCTCACTTGTCCATCTGCCCATCAGCTGGTCCCTCAACAGCCCCTCCCTCATCGGGTGTCCTGTCATTCCCTGTCTGCCAAGTGTCAGCCTCAGCAGGGACTGTGGCGGGGCTGCCCCTCTCCCCAGTGGACAGGCAGATTATATAGCTGTCTCTCCCAGAAGAGAGTAGGTGACAAGGGTAATTAGCCACCTGCCATCTAGCCACCCAGGAGCCGGCTCTGCGCTGGGGCTGGTGACAAGGGGGAAGGCCTCTTTCGCCTCCCACGTTGGCCTGTGTCTCCCCTTCTCCTGAAGGCTTCTAGGCGTAGGAGCTTTGGGGGTGCCCAGCCCCCCAGTCCTCTAAGGAGGCTTGTCCCCCAAGAAGACACATCCTGTTAGGAGGCAGTAGAAAGAGTTCTGCCTGCAGCCTCAGGAGGCCTGGGTTCTAGCCCTGCCTCTGCTTTGCTGTGTGACCCTGAGCAAGTCACTTCCCCTCTCTGAACGGGCCTGAATGGGGGATGGTGAGCTCCATGCCCCTCCATTGTGTGACTGTGCAAACATGTCGATTGCCCGCGGAACACCCGTTACCCCCCTCCCGGCTTGCTGACCATGCTCCAATTTTGTAAGGGGTTGCCATGTCCTCCACCTGCATAGATGGATCAGGGCTGGCCTAAGCTAATCACATCCCTCAATTTCCCAGCTTAGCCTGACTCTATGGCTGACCAATGAGGTATAAACTGAATTTGTGTGGGGTTTCAGGAGAGTTTTCACTTTTTTTTAAACAAGGAGCAGAATGGATTAATAGGGTTCTTTGGGGCCCCAACTTCCATTTTTCTTGACAGGAATCTAGACAGGATGCCTGGAGGCATGGCAGCCATTATGGCACCATAAGGTTGAAAGTCAACACCTAAGGCTGGCAGAGCAGGAGACTGGAAGACATCTGCCAGCCTGGGGCAACTTGCCTCCAGAGTCCTTGTTAAGTGAGAAAAGGAAACCTTGAAGTATTGAAGCCACAGTTTTCATGTTTTCTTTGATTTGTGACCAAATGTATTCCTCACAGACACAGATTAGAATCTGTCTGTGGGGTCTTCATTGCTCTAGGCCACTTTAGAGTATCTGGAGCCTGTGCCTTGGTGGCATTATTAAAGACCTGTTGACTGACTAACTGATTGAATGAATGAATAACAAGGATCAAGTTTATACAAGTTCATGATAATCATAATAACTGTCACATCATTATTATTATTCTAGTAACCCCACGTATTAAGGCCATGCTATACACTCTACATGAAACATTCTTTCATTTAATCCTCACAGCAACACTATGAGACAGAACCCTCACTGTGCCCATTTTACAGATGAGGAAAACTGAAAGCTCAGAACGGGTCACACAGCTTGCAGGCGGTGAAGTAGGGTTTGACCCAGGTGTGTGGGCTCAGGTACCTTCTGTTCCCCTCACATCGCACCCTTAGTCCGAGGGAACCCGCTTGATCACTTTGTCTCTTGGTGACAGGGCAGTACAGGGAGGGAGAGCGTCCCTGTGGAGCAGGGCAGTCCTGGGCACACTGGGTCTCAGTCGTCATGTGCGGCTGTGCTGAGCCTGGGAGCCGAGGGCTGGGATGAGGGCTGGGAGTCAGGGAGGCTGAAAGAGGCGCCGTGGGAGGGAGGGAATCAGGGGGCTTATGGTGGACCAGGCAACGAGGAGTCTGTCCTCTGACCTCGGCTGTCCCAATCATGAGAGACCACAAGGTGCCACCCACCTGGCCCCAGCTGCTCCCAGACTCTTCTGGGACGACCCCCACTTGTTCCCCAGAGACATCGCTCTACAGGGAAAGGAAGCATATGGAGGACACCGGGCCCAGCTCCTCGCCTGGCCCCTTCAATGGTGGGCCCACTTGCTCAGTCAACTTGGCCAGCAGGCCACGGCCCTGTGTTGGGATGGAGCGGTGAGCCCAGCGGGCCCTGCCCTCTGTCAGCTCACTATACTCTGAGTAAGCCCAGGGAGGGGACGGAGCCCACGGGAGGGCCTGTCCCAGCTGTGGAGGGCCAGGGAGAGGCAGGATCCAAAGGGACGCCAGGGAAAGAGGGAAAGAGGGTTCCAGAGAGTGGAACCAGCACATGCGACGGCCTGGCTGGCTCAGCAGGGACAGCGGTCCCCAACTGCTGAGGCGGAGAGGAGACAGAGGGGCAGGAAGTGAGGGCTGGTGCCTGGGGCTGGACGAGTCTCACTGGGCTCTATGTTCAGGGGTGTGTCCATGGGTGGGCAATGGCCACAAAGACTTAGAATGTTCGAGCCAGAGGAACAGGCATTGGGGGAGAATTTGGAGCTGCCCTCAGGTCTCTGCAGGGTCTCCGAGGCTGTAGCTAAAAGAACTTGTGCAAAATGGGCACCTGCCACATGGGAGTGTTCATGGGAATGAATCCACTGGGATGGGTGACCCATGGAGGGTCTGCAGTTTCCATCAGTCCCACGTGCAGGTGAGGGGAAGGGGCACCCTTGCCCTGAGCTCAGCGCTGGCCCATGGCGACCACAACCCTAGACATCCGCTCCCACGACTGACACCATTCAGGCCCCGGGGAACAGCCCTCCTCTTTCCTTGCTCTAGGTCCTGGGTCCAAACGGTGGTCTGAGTCCGAATGCCGGGAAGGTCTGTGGTTGTGCTGCTGACCTGAGAGATGGGTTCTGCTTCCAAGGACGAGGAAGACTTGAGCTTATGTTCAAGAAAAGACTAATCATTAACTTGCCAAATCTTCCCCTCAGCGAGCACGAACGCAGTAGATTCTTGCAGGCCAAAGCCTTTTTCAGCAGGATCCATTTTTTTGCTCTTCTTCACATAGCAACTCTTCTTTTTTTTTTTTCTTTTCTCTTTTTTGGCCAAAGCTAAGAAGATACACATGGCAACTCTTGGTTCCAGAGGTTCTCGTGCATTAATGCAAAGTCCACAACCGTGCCCATAGCGGCGGAGGAATCTCTTATAATGTTTAAACAACTCATATTCCTCTTATATTTGTATATATAAATTTAGATATAACATGCATGAAATGTGATACTGATTCTTTACATTACCAACTAGATGGGTCTTGAACACTACAATAGCTAACTGTTATTTTTCAAAAAATGGTTAATAAAATATCATTAAAAATTTCAAAAAAATGAACAAAAATTCACGTTTAATTTAACATGACGATTTCAAATGTTATACTAATTATAATTTGTATTTTACCTTTTCATCTCAATAAATAATTTTGAACATTTTAGAAAAATAGCTTTTAAGAAATATTTTTAAAATTTTACATTTACTGTAATTCACCTTTTGGTGAAAAACTATGCTCGATTTCTTGAGCCTTCACGAATCTCCACTGTCGCCAGAACACAAATTAGTAATTTTGGTGAAATGAGGGCATGAACATTTTTATGGAATAAAACTATAAGAATTTATGAATTATGTATGTCTGTATTTTATCACTTGTCTAAACACAGCCGGCCCATCAACGGAACACCCAAACACACCAGCTTTCGAGTACATAAAAACCAGAGCTTTACACGGAATTTTCAATTCTGCCACTGTGAAGGTGTATCTGTCAAGGTAAGAGAAAAGAACATTTATTTAACGGTTTGCTCGGTTTTTAAATATTTAGGCATATGGTATGTGGGTCTTCAATTGTGCTCTTGCAAATATTAGAGGCAGGTTTGGGCTTCTTAAATTAACAGCTTTATTGATACCATTTACGGGAACCTTAGTTTCCCCTTCCGAAGTGTCCACTTCAGTGGTTTTTAGTGTAGTTACAAAGTCGCGCATCGATCACCACGATCCAATTCCAGAACATTTTCATCACTCCCCAAAAAACCCTGCACCCACTCACAGCCCCTGAAATCACTAATCTCCTTTCTGTTTCTATGAATTTGTTGATTCTGGACATTTCATGGGAACGAAATTAGACGAGACGTGTGCCGTTGTGTCTGGCTTTTTCACTTAGCATGATGCTTGGCAGGTTCATCCGTGCTGTAGCACGTGTCAGCGCCTCATTCCTTCCTGTTGCTGAGAAATACTCCCTCGTCCGGATAAACGCCCTCATCAGTCCACGAACACGGGCAGCCCCCGGGTCATGGACAACCCGACTTACCGTGTTGCATACTCACGAAGGGGCTCCCAAGTCTCCCCACAAGGATAATTTACAACGAAATAAACAAATAAATACATCCGGAACTGGTCTCTTCCAGGCGCGTAAACGAACCCGCGCGGTGTCAGCGGCTGGTGGGTGCCGCGTCCTCACGCCCGCCGCGCGGCGCGTTGTCCATACGCTCGCGTGGGCGGCACCGCTTTCGTCTGAACTTGCTCATTCGGTTTTGTGAGTCTGTGCTCACCCTTATGACCGTGCCTCCAAAGCGAACGTGCACTGCAGCTCCAGGTGAGCCTGCAGCGAAGAGAAGGGTGATGACAATGGAAACGCAAGTAGAAACAGTTCAGCCTTCGGGGAAAGGCCAGGCGCCACCGTCACTGGGAAAACATCAGGCTTCAGTCGCTCGACTCTCAGAACAGTTAGAAAGGATAAAGTGAGAATAATGGAACATGCGAAAGGCTCCAGTGAAAGCATCAATTATTAGTGAGCAGCGCGGTGGATTAATTATTGAAATAGAAAGGTTATTATTGATTTGGTCAGATGATCAAAATAAGCATTCCCATTAGCCTAGCAATGATGCAACGTCGGGTGAATGTTAACTTTTAATATTCTTTTTTGAAAAATTTTCCTATCTCCTATCTAAACTGTACGAGTTTGTTTTTATGTTCTGTTCGTTTGAATTAAAAGAAAGAACACAATAGTTTCTGTCACTTATTAATATTATTACAGTACGGGGGTATTATTATTACAGTGTTACACTGTATTATTATTACCACATATGAGGCATTATAGTATTGTTATGATTATTATTATTACTGTATATGTGCTGTTCATCAGGGATCCTTCTGAGTTACGTACAAATCCAACCTAGAGATGTTCTCAGGAGCGCATCTGGTCCGTAACCGGGGGACTGCCTGTGCTAAAATTGTTTCCACTCTTTTGCTGTTACGAATAGTGCTCCTCTGAACATTCATGTGCAATTTTCTTGTGGACATATGTTTTCAATCCTCTTGAAGGTAATTTCAATACCTAGGAGCAGAATTGCTGGGCCATGTGGCAACTCCATGTTTAACTTTTTGAGGAACTGCCAAACTGTTTTCCAAAGTGGCGGCACCATTTTGCATTCCCACCAGCAATGCACAAGGGTTCCGATGTCTTCATATCCTTGCCAGCACTTGTTATTGTCTTTTTTATTACTGCCGTCCTAGTGGGCGGGAAGTGGGCTCTCACTGTGGTGCTCATTTGCATTTCCCTCATGACTGGTGATATTGAACATCTTTCATGCGCTTATTGGCCATTTGTATGTCTTCTTTGGAGAAATGCCCACTCAAATGCTTTGCCCAGTTTTTTAATTGAGCGATTCAGGTCTGGTTTTAATAGTTACAGGGATAATGCAACAGTCATGAAGGCCCTGGCACCGAGGCTTCGTACTGGATTTGACGTTGGCCTGTGCGCTTTGGGGTGGGCAGACTCACCCTTTTAGTCTTTGCAAAGGCAGTTACTGCCACCTAGAATGGCTTCTCTTCTCATCTCTTCGGCAAGCCTTCTTTAAGCCTTCTCCGTAATCCTTTTCTGATCACCGAGGGACACCTGGCTGGGTTGCAGGCCAGAGTCAGCTGTAGCCTGTGGCTAAGCACTCAGGCTCTAGAGCCTGCCTGATTCATACCCTGGCTGCCCCAAGCCTCAGCTGTGCAACCTGGACAGCTGACTCCTCAGTTTCCCCCCTGTAAGCTGGAAATGATAACACCTTCCTTACAGAGCTGTTGCAAGGACTTGCCGAGAACATACGTATAAATCCTGTTGCATCTTGTGCGTGATGAACGCTTGGTAGATTTCTCCTGGGCAGAGCACTTCCAATGACAGGGTCACTGCTTTCAGGACAGGACTTTCCATCTATGGATGGTGGTAATTGGAGGAAGCCCGTGGGTTGTTTGGCTGAAAATTGCCTCCCTGGGATCCCCACCCGCAGGGTCCCGGAGCAACGGGGGCTGGGTCCGGGCTCAGGTAGCCCCTGCTCATAGGAGCCCCCGGGTCTGGGGTAGGGGCTGGGGGTTCCCCCATCTCCAGCCCCAGCTGTCAATCCACTCCTCCCCTCTCCTCCCCTCTGTGTCACCCGCCTCCTCCCTCCTTCCCAAGTGGGTGTGACTGCTTAGGGGATGTGAGAGGCAGCTGGAAAGTGACACAACACCCCTTAATTCCCCTTGTTCCTTCTATATCCCAGCACCTAAATTTAGCTGGCAGAGCCTGGGCACTGGGGACCCAGCTCCTCCCTCCCCAGAGCCCCCACCCTCTCGGAGGCAGGAAAAGAGCCCCAGGGAGGCCGGGCTTCCGCCACCTAGTCCTGGGGGTGGGTCAGGGAGGTTGCCGAGAGGCCAGTGGGGGACTGGGCTCAGGCAGGGAGCCTTCCTGCTGCAGCTGGCAGCGGGGCTGTGAGTTAGGACAGAGCAGATGCCACTGGCCCAGCCCTGCCCTTCTTAACGATGGGGAGGCCTGAGAGGGAGGGTCAGACAAAGTGTCCAGAGTGTTACGGCACAGGCTCAGGTGGCCATGGGCTCTCAGCCTCCGCTCTGCCACCTCCCAACTGTATGAGCTTGGGCAAATCACCAGACCCCTCTGGGCATATTTCCTCTGGTGAAAAATGGGGACCTCCCAAGTAAGGTAGCCGTGAAGTCTAAATAAGATTGTCATGTGAAGCATGTAGCACCAACAAGCACCTGGTGGACTCAGCCACGATTACTGTCAACATTGCAGTGGGCACCCAGGCCTCTAGACTCATATTTTAGTGCTCGTCCCATGAAGTCAAACTCCTCCTTCCTCAGTGACTCTTAAAGCCTCTGTTTCAGATGGAGACATTGAGGCAAAGAGAGGTTAATTACCAGGCCCAAGGTCACCCAGCTAGTTGGCAGCAAGGCTGGGATCCGATCCCAGGTCTGCAGGCACGCAAGCTGTCAGCAGCTATGCCTTTCCCTGCGTTGTTGTGGCCCAGGGGTCTCAGCCATTCCAAGCCCATCTCAAGGCCCACCACCTCCAGGAAGCCTTCTTGGCTGGCCCCAGCACAGCGCAGGTCCCTCGAGCTCCCTGGCAGCAGCGCATCTGCTCCAGACCACGACCTCCTCCCCGGCGCCAGGACAGGCTCTAGGAGGGGAGGGCCTGCTGTGGCTTCTGCAAGTTTGTGGGGTTCCAGGACAGACCAAATGAATGACAAGTCACTGATCTTTGGGATCGACAGGAAAGGGGGAACCAGCAGGTGGGAGTAGAAAAGTGAGTTGGGCTGGAGAGCTGGACCTGGAGGGAGAGGCAGCGAGGAGGAGTGTTCCATCCCAGAGCGGGGAGGCCAAGCGCGTCCTGGTCAGGAGCGGGGGCTCCAGGGCCAGTCAGGCCTGGAGTCGATGTCCCCATTTCTGGGTCTCTGGGCCTCAGTCCCTCATCTGAAGAATGGGACAGTAAACGCCAGCCTCCTAGAGGAGGAGGGAGGATTAAGACAACTGCTCAGTGGGAGCAAGACGGAGACGGAGCCTTTTTTGTCACCTGAGGCAGCCGCTCAGCCGTGGCTCCTCTGCATGGAGGACGCGTCTGGAGGACCCCATGGAGGGAGCTGGGGTATGGCTTTGCCACCCCTAACCCCCGGCTTCATGGTCACACTGGAGCTCCTGGGCCCCACCCCTCAGGGGTGGCCTGGAGCAGAACCCTGCCCCTCCACTGCCCTGGCCCCTGGTCTCCAGTGCCACCAATGCCAGGCTGTCCTCTGGGCTTTCCAGGTGCATATTATCTCATTTAAACATTCCAGGGCGGTGCTTGCATCATGCCATGTCACAAGTGAGGAAATCAAGGCACAGAGGGGTGAAAGAACTTCTAGAAGGGCAGAGCTTGTATTCAGACTCTCTTCTGCCTCCCTGAGCAGGATGAGCCCATCTCCCCTGACGCGCCAGAGTAATCAGATAGCCCTACAGTGCGGGAGCTGATGCTTCAAGGCGTGTGCTGGAAAAAGCCTTTCTCAGGTAGGTTTCCGAAGTCAAATCCTCACTGGAAAGTCCCCTCCCCGAGGGCGCTCGCTGAGTGTGAACTTCCTTCTTGGAATACCCGCCCTTCCTCATCACCATTAAAATGATAACGCTATACTAGCAGCTAATATTCTCTGAGTAGGTTTTATGTGCCACGCACCATCCTAAACTTTGACATGTGTTAACTCATTTAAAACTCACAACGACCCTAGGAGGAAGGTCTCGTGAGTTTCCTCGTTGTCCAGATAAGGAAACTGAGGCTCAGAGAGCCCGAATCACCGGGTGGATCCCAGAGCTGGTGGCGGAGTCAGGATCGAATTCATTCGTCCCACGCCCTCTTAACCTCCGTCTGGCTGCCGCCTTCTGCCTCAGCTGCTGTGAATCCCCCCACGTTGGGGATTGGGTGCCCCCCACCAGGAGAGGCCCCACCACAGCCAGGATAACGAGGAACGGCCCAGGCACGCCAGACCCTGCGCGCGGGCGGAGGAGGGGGCCTGGCACTTGCAGTGGCCCTGGGTGGTCCTGACGGAGGCCCCCCCAGCGCCCCCAGCCCTCCCTCCGAGGGCGCAGGACATGCCCTGGGAGCGTCCCAGGGCGCTCCTGGAGGCGCAGGAGCCTCAGACAGAACGGCAGAGCCTGGGCCGTAGGGAGGGGAAATGTTGCCCAGCTGCTCCTGCTCTCGACACTGCGCCGACCGGATCCGGTCAGTGGCGTGGCCGTGCGGAGCGGAGCCCGGGCCCCGACGGCTGTTCCCCGGGCTCCGCAAGGACAAGGCTCTTCCCGTAAAGGGCTCCATTGAATCCTCAGCCGAGGGCCGCCCTTCCCCGTCTGCATCGCAGCCCAGGGCGGGGCGGGCGTCCAGTCCTCTCAGAGAGCGTTGGACGCTGGGAGGGTCACACTGCAGGGTCTTCGTTAAAGGGTGACATTTTATTTTTACTATTATTATATAGTCATTCTATGTGATAGGCAGAGATAAGACCACACAGCCCTGTGTACTGGGATGGGGTACAAGGAGCCACACAGGAATGCCAAAGGGGTTAAATAAAATTCCCGGTGCCCACGTAAGCCCACGGATTTGGGGGCCCGAGTCACAGAGTCGGGAAGACCAGGCCGGTGTGGGTGGGGGGCCTGGCACAGGGATCCGGCTCTCTCGGGATGCTGCACGTCGTCTGCAACAAACGCAGGACGTGTCCAGGCTCCTGCTGCAACTTCCTTCCCTGCACCGGGGCTCGGAAAACGATACCCCAAAGTATGGGGCTTCGGCGCTCGGGACTTTGAGCTAACGGAGATCGGAAGGTCTCGGAAGCAAAGTCTCTCTCCGACCTTCTTCTGCCCGGACTTTTCCCGCTCCCCTCTCTCCCCAAGGCAAGCCACAGAAAGTAGAATTCCTCTTCCCCAAGGCGGGTCAGAGAAAGCAGAACTATTACCGCAAACTCCCCCGCCTCTCTGCGTGGGAGCTGGCCATAAAGCAGTTCTCGGCCCACTTTGCTGAGAGTGGACCGTCACGCTCGCACTTCGGAGGGCCCTGCCGCCTGCTCAGGAATAAGGGACGCTACACAGGGGCCGAGAAGAGCGTGCACAGACAGGTCTTGCTGGATCTCCCCCCTCAGTCTGTTACCACTAGATCCTATCATTTTTGTCCGATCCCATTTCTGCAGGGCTGTTTATTCTTCATGAAGTCCAAGCATGGAAGTGGACAGCTGTCCCTGGGTCTTTGGGTCTTCATTCCATGGGCTCCCGTGTCACTGAAAACTTTGGTTAGATGCATTTGTTATGCTTTTCTCTTGTGAGCCTGTCTTTTGCTATAGCAGCGTCATCTGTGACCCTTGTGATGGGTGAGGAAAGTTATCACCCCTTTCCACCGCTATGCCTGGAGGAAGACTCGAGAGAGTCCCGTGAGAGCAGATACCTGGAATATAATCATAGCATGTCTGTTACTGCTTAAGAGGTGTAAAATGCCCCTGGGGTTTTTCTTTCTTTCTTTTGATCTAGTTTATGGATTTATTTCAGTAGCAGAACAATTGTGTATAAAAGGGCTCTAGGGGCCGGGCGCGGTGGCTCACGCCTGTAATCCTAGCACTCTGGGAGGCCGAGGCGAGTGGATTGCTCAAGGTCAGGAGTTCGAGACCAGCCTGAGCAAGACTGAGACCTCGTCTCTACTAAAAATAGAAAGAAATTATTTGGACAACTAAAAATCTATATAGAAAAAATTAGCTGGGCATGGTGGATCATGTTTGTAGTCCCAGCTACTCGGGAGGCTGAGGCAGTAGGATTGCTTGAGCCCAGGAGTTTGAGGTTGCTGTGAGCTAGGCTGACGCCACGGCACTCTACTCCGGCAAAAAAAAAAAAAAAAAGGGGCTCTAGGGGTTAATTCTTGACCTGTGTGTGTTTAGATATAAAGGAGATAGAAAAACCCAAAGAAACGGTGTGGTGAACTATAATATAGAAGTTTTCTTTCTCTCAAGTAAATGACATTTGGAGGTATCTGGCCCAGGGCTGGTGTGGAAACTCTAAAAACATCAGGAACCCAGATCATTTCCTTCTTATTTCTTGGCCATCCTTAACATGTAGCTTTTACCTCATGATCCAGGATAGCTGCTCCAACTCCAGCAATCACATGCATCTTCCTTTCCTTTCAGAAAGAAGAGGAAAAAGGGCGTAACCCCTTGCCTTTGAATGATACTACTTATATAAGAAGAACTTACTCACACAGCCATACCTGGCTGTAAAGGAGGCTGGGAAATGTAGTCTTTATTTCAGGGGGTTGTACACTCAGCTAAAAAGCAGAAGTCCTGTGGCAAAGAAGACAGAGAGAACAGATGTTGGGGAATAGTTAGCAGTCTCTGGCACACCATAGTATTCCTCCAATCCACTGGGGAAAGGTGACCGTGTACTTTTCGGCACTGAGCCCCAGGTAGCCTTGTTCGTGTATATTACTTGTTCTTCTAAAAGCAAGACTTGGTCCTCCAGAACAGAGCCCTGGGCCTGGCATTCAGTGCCCTTAGCCTCTGGGTCTCATCAACTGCCACACCTTCTGCAGTTTTTGCCTAGCCTCTCTGGGTCACCTGCTTGCTCCATTTCTTTCCACCTCCCACCCCCTTTTTTCAGCGGTAGGGTCTTGCTCTTTGGCCCAGGCTAGAGTGCAGTGGTGCAATCATAGCTCACTGCAGCCTCAAACTCCTGGGCTCAAACAATCCTCCTACCTCAGCCTCCCGAGGAGTTGGGACTACAGGCGAGTGCAACCACGCCCGGCTAATTTTTTTCATTTTTGTAGAGACTGGGTCTCCCTGTGTTGCCCAGGCTGGTCTTGAACTCCTGGTCTCAAGCAAGCCTCCCGAGTACCTGGGATTACAGATGTGAGCCACTGTGCCCAGCTCCCATCTCATGCTTCACTAGCCTATTTCCTCTGCCCGAAGGCTCCTCCTGGACCTCCTCTGCCAGGGGACTCCTATTCAACCTCGAAGACCCACCACGGAAGTGCTGCCCGGTCCACGCAGCCTCACCGGGCCTCTCCAGGAGAGAATCAGAATCGCTTTCTCCTGCCCTCCCCTGCGCTTCCGGAGCCTTCCATCATCCCTCTATTTATAGTTCAAGTCAGGTGCCCCTGGACACGTTGCCGGGAGGGAAGGGCCTCGGCTGGGAGAGCCGGTTCTGTGACCTGCCTGGGGAAGGGCTGGGATTTTCCAGGACAGCTCCTCTGGCCCGATGTCCCCTCACTACACCTGTGTCCTGGGAGATGGAGCCCCACGCCCGGACAGCCCTTGTCGCGTGCACTGGGAGATGCTTGTCTCCCCAGCTGTGCTGCGCGCCCGGGAGGCCCCGATGTGCTTGTCTCCAGCCCGGCCTGCCTCCACTGTGGCCGGTTGATCTGCGTAACTGGGCTTGGGTTGGGGGGTCTCTGAGCTGGGGAGGGCCCTGGGGTCAGGCCGGCTCTGGGGGGGTCCTAGCTGCGAGAGCTGGGCTCAGGGGGCAGGCTGTCTCCTCTGCCACTCGGCTTCCTCCCCCTGCTGCCCTGGCAGGTCCAGACCACCTGCCATGGCTGGCGGAGAAGCAGCCGCCCTCCGGAAAGCCGAGCAGGGAGAGAAGGGCCCTGTGTCCCCATACTCAATGTCACTGTCACCTCCCCACACCCAGCCCAGCCCCTCCCAGTCAGCTCCTCGCCGGCTCGGAACACTCAGGCTGGATTCTTCGGTCTCCCCAAGCCGCTGCTCAAGCCCCCCTGGCACAGCCTCCCCACCCCCATCCCCAGAGGCCTCTCTCCCCGCCAGGGCCCCAGTTGTCACCATGCCCACTCTTCCAGTAGGCTGACAAATCTGAGCGTGACCTGAAGTCTTGGGCCCAACCCACGTCCCTCTGCCCCCACCCTCCGCTTACACACCCACTTTCGGATAAAGACAGGACGCTGACGCCAAGGACATCCACCGGCTGTCAGCCGAGTGTCTCCCCCTGCCCTTTTACAAGCCCCCACGCCCAGCCCTGACTACCGGACCTGGCCCTTGACCCTTGAGTGACGGCAGGAACACCCTGTGCAAGGCCCGCAGGCCAAGCGGACCAGCACCTTCCTGCCCGCTGTGGGCCACGTGACCAGCTGAGTCCAGCACATCTGCCCCGAACCTCTCCTGAACCAGGACTGAGTTTAGGCATTCGGAATCAGACCGGCCTGGCTGTGCGACCTTAGGCAAGTTGCTAACCCTCTCTGAGCTCTGACATCTGTAACTGATCCCAATCTGACACATGGGGCTCCCAAGGGGCCTGAGGAGGGGACCAGTGGGCCCCCATGTCCCTGAGGGTTTGAGACCCCACCCTTCCCTCCCTTGCTCTTGGAAGGTGAGGGCAGAAGGCTCCCTCATAGGGGTGGGTTAGAAGGGGAGGGGGGCCGATGTGCCTCCCCACCTTGCCCCAGGAGCTGGAAGCCCCCAGTCCCACCTGTCCCAGAGACGACCCAGGGAGATCACGCTGGCTGAAGGACGAACCAGGAGAAGCAGTCTAGGGTGCCTCCTAGTGGACACCGAGGGAACGTCTGCCCTGGCTGACCCGTAGTCCAGACCTGTCATTTAAGGCCCTCGGCTTGAAGTCCGGGTACAGTCTTGACCCCTTCATTGCCAGCTGTGGCGAGAGGCACCTCCTTCAGGGAATGTCAGTTTCCTCTTCCACAAAACAGAAATAATGACAGCACCATCGCACAGGACCACGGCGAGGCTTCAACTGAGTGACCCAAGAGACCCGCCTTGCACACATAACGCTTTCCAGGTCTAGGGAGGCCAGGGCTTGTGTGAGGACCGCAGTGAGCTGGTGGCCGAGCCGGGGTGAGCCGGGGGCTCAGACTCCTGGGCCAGTGCTCTTGCCACTCCTGGGTGCTGTCTCAATGCGACCTCAGGCTCTCCAGGCCGACTAATTCCTCCATGTGGCTCTGGGCATTTTCGGATGTTTTAGCACTATTCACACGCCTGTCCCAGCAACGGGCTTACAAACGCATCCAATTAACTTTCCTGCCAATAATTAGGGGACATGACTTCTTTTCCAGCGTTTGCAGGGATTTCTCTGTTCCCATCTCCTGCCCGGAAGACAGAAGCCTGTGTGAGCCCCTCGTGCGATTTGCCCCCAGCTGGGGCCACACGGCGCTGGCCCTGAGCGTGGAGTCTGGGTCCTCTGCCAGGGCCCACGGCCTGGTGGAACCCTGCTCCTGTTCCAGGCAAGGGATTGTGGGGGTGGGGGGTGTGCAGAGGAAAGAGGCTTCCCAGGGGGAAGGGGGATGCAAAAGGGGCCCCAGCCTCAGCCCCAGCCCCAAGGGACCTGTTTATTGGATCTCTGATGGGGGCTGAAGGGGCCCTTTCTGAAATGCATGCCAGGTATCGGCAGCAGCTCCCCAATTCCTCTGCCTTGGCGAGGGGGGCTGGCGCTAGATTCTGAGCAGACAGGAGGGGAATTGAACCCCGCAGACACTGTGGCCGCACAGCGGGACTCTCTCTTCTTCCTTAGGCTGTGTGTTCCTCTGGGGGCCGCTGGCGGTGGGGCTGAATTACAGAATTACAGGCCAGAGCTCGGCCGCTTCCTCTTGCTGGGTCCCTACTACTGCAGCCCTAGAATCACCTCGCATATCCTAGGAGGACCCAGGGGCCTGGACCTCGGGGCTAAGAGCCTGAAGGGGACACACTCATAAAGCCTCACATGCTGTGCCAGGGCAGCTTTTAGGAAACAGCCACAAATAAACGGTCGCACAGGCAGGCAAAGACAGACACTGCTTGACCACGCGACCTTGAAGAGACTCCTGCAGACAACACACACACACTGAAGGGAAGGGAAGAGCCAGGCAGGCCCTTCGGGGAGCGGGGCTGAGAGCCGGGGGTGTGAACAGTGAGTTGGGGAGCCCTAGGGGCTCTGAAGGAGGGAGCGGAGCTGTGCCCCCTCCTGGCCAGATCACCTTGCCCAAGGCGCCCACCAAGGAGAGTGTGGGGTGTGGGGCAGCGAGGACAGGGCTGGAAGCTGGTAACCTGGCCCTGGGCCTGGGCAGCCCTGGGGACCGGATGGGAGGCCGTGGTTGAGCCTTGAAGGTGCTCACCCCCCAGCCCCTCCCCGCCGAACCAGGTTTCACCTTCTCCCTGCTTGTGTCACCTCTTCCCACCCTCGCCTTTCCCTGTCCTCCCAGCTCACCCATCCCCTCCCCAATGCGGGGCACGCCCTCCTTTACCTCCCTGCCTTCGGGGAAGCCGTCCGGCTGCCTGGAACCCTCTGCCCCTGCCCCCTGCCCCCCACCTTTGGCCTTCACCCCAGTCTCTCAGCAAACACCGGCTCACCTTCCAAGGCCCAGCAAGGCCTCCTTGTCTGGGCAGCTTCCCTCCCGCCCCAGCAGAGCTCACCTCCGCCTCCCCGCGCTCTGCGCCGGGCCCTTGCACAGACCTTTGCTGGGCCCCAAACGCCTCCCGTCGTAACACTCTGCGCAGGCAGCTGAATCCCCAACTCCACTCTGCTGAGAAAGTTGTGCTTTTTTTCTATTTCGTACCGAGGGCAACGGGAGGCCGTGGAACAGTTTTAACAAGAGCCGTGCGACAGGATTGCGTTTGTGCTTTAGAAAGATCACGGAGCAGCTGCGTGGCGGATGGAGGCAGGGAGAGGGGGAAGATTCCAGAGACACTCAGGGTACAACCTTCCCACAACCAGCAGTCCCCAAGCCTGGCCGTGGGTCCAGATCCCCTGGGGAGATTTCAAAAAAATAGATTCCAGGGCCCCACCCCAGGTGCACTTAAATAGGATCTCAGAGGCCAGGGCCAGCATGTTTTGTTTTGTTTTTATTATGACAAAAAACCTAGATAACATAAAAATGTATCATCGTTACCATTTGTAAGTGTGTACAGTTCAGCGGTGTTAAGTGTATGCACGTTGTCGTAAAACAGATCTCCAGAACTTCATCTTGCAAATCTGAAACTCCATACCCATTAAACAGCAATTTTCCGCCCCCCTCCCTCCCAGCCCCTGGCAACCACCATCCTGCTTCTGTTTCCATGAATTCGACCACGTCAGATGGCTCCTAGGAGGGAATCGCACACGGTTGGGCCTTTTGTGACTCAGAATCTGTATTTATTTTGTAAGATTCTGGCATCTGGTGAGGGCCTTCTCGCGTCATACATGGCAGAAGACAGAAAGGCGAAAGGAGGAGGGAGAGAGAGAGAGAGAGAGAGAGAGAGAGAGAGCGAGAGCACAAAATCTATAATTCTAAAAAATCCCCAAGTAGTTCTCATGCAGCCGTGTGGCCTGGAGTTTGGGAACCACTGTCCATGTCACTCAAGCTGAAAGGCGCCTTCTGTCTGTCTCTGCTTTTAGAAGCAAAATCAGACCCTAGGAACCCCTAAGCCTTGAGTTCCTTTTGACCTCTGGGGAGCATTTTCTCCCAGAAGGGCCCTCAAAGTCGGCTAGAGTCAGATCAGGTAATAACTGAACACCCCAATTTATTATTATTTTCACGACTCACATTTGTATGTTTCAGGTGCTGCCTACTCAAAGCGTGGTCTCACATCCCTGGGAGCTGATTAGAAATGCAGGGTCCCGGGCCCCGCCCTGACTGCTGAGTCAGAATAAGCATATTCACAAGCTCCTGGGAGGATTCGTGTGCACAGAAAAGTTTGGAGCACAGCTTGGGGGTACACGGAATGGGGTCTGCTGGGGGATGGCAGAGGGAGGCCTGACCCCAAAGCCCCACAGGAGGGGCGGGCGAGCATCTGGGAGGTGGCCCAGGTCTCTCCCATGCCACTGCCACAGCTGCCTTTGAATGACGATGTCCCCACACACCTGTCAAAGGCCTCCTGGTGGCTTAGTCCCTGGCCCTCAGCCACCTGCCTTGTGACCAGCTCTTGCAGGCCTCAGCTACAAATTCCCAGGGCGGCCTGGCTGTGGGAAGACAGCCATGCACTTGGCCTCAGCTGGACCTGACACAGACCCTTCCAGTAGGGGCCAGCTCTCACGATATCCCAGCAACCCCATCCGGCACACTTGTCATAATGCTTACCGAGCACTTACAAGTGCCAGGCACTGAGAAAAGGACTCAGCAGGCACCAGGTCACTTGGTCCTCACAAAACCCCATGAGTATGTCACAGGCATTAGCCCCACTTGGCAGACAAGGAAATCAAGGCTCAGAAAGGTGAAGTAACTTGCACAAGCTCCTGTAACTATGGTAATAAGTGCTGAAGCTGGAAAGTGAATTACTGTCAGTCTGTCGGGTCTGTGTTCAGAACTGGGATGCCTCCGTTTTCACTGTCTTATTCTTTTCTTTTCTTTCTTTCTTTTTTTTTTTTTTTTTTCAGAGTCTTGCTCTGTTGTCCAGGCTACGGTGCAGTGGCAGCATCACAGCTCACTGCAGCCTCCAACTCCTGAGCTCAAGTGATCTTCCTGCCTCAGCCTCCGGAGTAGCTGGGACTGCAGGTGCGCACCACTGCACCCGGCCAATTTTTCTGTTTTTAGTAGATACAAGGTCTCACTCTTGCTTAGGCTGGTCTTGAACTCCTGAGCTCAAGTGACCCTCCTGCCTCAGCCTCCCAGAGTGCTAGGATTACAGGTGTGAGCCAGCACGCCTGACCGTTTTCACCGTCTTTTTATGGAGGAGGACACTGAAGTTTAGTTTTGTAACCTGCCCAAGGTCATATGGCTGAACTCAGAGCTGTGTACCCCCAAACCCTAAATTCTTAACTGCTGGGCCTGGTTTCTGTACCCCATCTTACAGACGTGGGAGCTGAGACCCAGACAACAAACAAGTCAGCCTGGGCATGTGAGAATCTCCGAGTGCGGGTCTGTCTACCCGGTCCCCAGCCACCTGGGCTCGCTGTGGCATCGGCCCCCTCCAGCTGGGCTGTCAGCTCGGCGGTAACCAGCACAGATGAACCAGGGTCCCTGGAGCCACAGCTGCAGCCCAGAACGCTCAGGGATCTCTGCACCGTGGGGAGAAATGGAAACTGATACTTCCCGGCCCCACCGCTCCTCGCCCAAGGGGGAACAGATCGCACACCTGGGCACAGGAGGAGGCAGAGTGTGGCGGATGTCAGGTGGATCAGGAGGTGGCAGGAGTAGAAACTGACAGTGTGGCTGGAGCTGCTCGCCCACCCAGGCACTGCTGGGCACCCACCACGGCTGGGGTGGAGGCAGGGCGGGGCAGGATGGGGCACTGCAGAGCTCCTGGGACAGCCGCTGGCCAGCTGGGCAAGGAGGGTGGGGTCTTTAGGCTGGCTCCTCACACGATGGCTCGATTGTCACTAGCTCTGCAGCTGCAGGCGAGCTGCCTAACCTCCGAGCCTTCAGTTCCTCGTCCGTAATGTGGGTGGTAATGGTACTTCTTGGATTGCTGAGAGCCTTACAAGTGTTAGCGCATACGAAGTGCCTAGCACCCAGTCTACCTGGTCACGTGGCCTGGCTGAATCTAAGAGAGGCAATTTACACCTGGCTGCTGCGAGGGACAGGTGAATTGCACTGTATATGGAAGAAAATGTGTAGCGCCGGGTATACAGCAAGCTCTCCATCAGTAATAGGTATTATTATTACGAGGAATAAGGGCAGCTACATAATTTGCAGAGCCAAGTGCAAAATGAAAATGGAGGGCCCTTGCTCAAAAATTATTAAGAATTTCAAGATGGCCACAGCAGAGCATTAAATCAAGTGTGTGGCCTTCCGAACGTGGGGCCCTGCGTGGCTGCACGGGTCGCACACCCATGAAGCTGGCTGGGGCTGGGACACAGGACACCAGGGTCTTTATAATGGGCTCAGCTGTCTGCCTGTGGCAGAACTGCCCACTTGCTCGGTGCTAGCACTGAGTTGAGGCTCTCCCATCCCTGCTTCCCGGGGTCTGCAGGGTACGGGAGATGCCCTGGTACCTGGGAGCTCCCGGCAGCTGCCTCTCATTAGCCCAGCCCCAGATTCATTTGTCCCCCACGAGAGGACTGCATCCTTGAGTGTTAGGGCAAACGCCCCTTTGAGATCATCCTATGCCCACCCCAAAAAGGGGAGACCTGCTCAAGGGCGCACAGGACCCATGACGGGGCTGATGCCCCAGCCTAGGCGTCCCGTCTCGGAGAACCAGCTCAGACGTAACGGGGTCTCCAGGGCTGGTGGTGGGAGGAGGGTGTGCCCAGGAGGACAGTCACACACGTGTCAGCCTGGGCTGTCCCTGGAGGAGGGGAGGGAGAGTTTCTGTTCTGACTTCTCTGTGTTTTCTGCAGTGGCACAAATTGCTTTTGTAATAACAGGAAAAAACTATCAAGGAACCTTCATTTGAGAAAAAGCACAGTGTTCTCATGGGAACGGAGAAGGCAAGCCTTGACGCAGAGTGTATGCAGAGAGAAGACAATAGGCAGCACAGAGATGATTAGATTAGGGCAACAATCTTGTCTTGGGAACTCCTCCCCACTCGCCCCTCCACAAGAAGCTAGTGTGAGGGTCTAGGAGGATCAAATCCCGGCTGGGGGCTCTGAGATTCCGGGTTGGGCGGCCCCGTGTGCGCACACGGGTGGGTGCGTCAGTGCATGTGAGTGACAGGTGTGCGAGGTGGGGGCACAGTCGCTCCCTCCTGACGCCAGGCCCAGAGAGTCACCGCCAGGTGGGAAGAACACAGGCTTTGGCACCGACCGGGTGGAATCAGGCTGGAATCCCAGCCCCACCAAAGCCCGGGCACTTCCCCTCTTCTAGCTCCTTTTCAGGACGGAGGAAATAGCCTCTGCTCATAGGGGTGTAGCTGTGGGGATTAAAGAAAATGAGCAGCCTCCGAGAGCACACAGTAGGTGTTCAACCAGCGTGAAGTACGCCCCGCCCCCTTCCATTCCCATTGCGCTTGCGAGTTTCAGAGGCTGGTCCTCACCGCGACCTGTGACCTGACCCCAGGGGACAGCAGGAGGGACTGACAGCATCGGGAGGCAGGGCCCGGAGTCCCCCGCGTGTCACCGCCCCGCCGGACTCCGCGTTAGCCAGGTCTGGGGCCGCCATTCCGCGGAGCGTGGAGACGCCTAGTGGCCACACGGGGGACTGCACCTCTCCACGTGGAACCTCCCGCCCGGAGGAGCTGGGCTGCTCTCGCCCCCAGCCTTCCCTCCTGGGGCCTTCCCTCCTGGGCTCAGCAAACATTTCTTGAGCTCCTTTTAAGGTGCCAGAGCTTGTGCTTGGTGCTGCGGACAAAGAGAGGAGGTGATTCCCACCCGAGAGAAGCCCACTGCCAGGAGAGTTGCAGAGGCAGCTTCACCCCATTTCTTCATCCCACCCTTACGTGCATCCATGCAGAAAAGAACTCAGAGTTCAACCAGGGGACCTAGGGCAGGACATCCCATCTCTCCCGCCTGGCTCTCCATAGCTGCCTTGTGGGAGTGGTGGCGCCCTGGGAGAGTTAACATTCCTATGGTTATTACCGGTATAAAAGGGCTGGTAAATTGGGTCAGGAGTCCCGACGCGCTTCCTTGTTCCTCTCCCGGCATGTTGGAAGGGCTTAAAATAAGTGCTTGTGATGTGCCAGACACAGTGGAGCATCTTATCTGATCCCTGTGGAACAGATACTAGTAGCCTGGATGAGGAAGCCGAGGCTGGAGGAGGTTTAGGTGATTAGGCCAAAGTGCTAGAGTCAGGATTTGAACCCAGGATGACCCAGCTGCAGAGCCCGATCTCTTCTGCACAAACACTATGTCTGCCTCGTGGGGCAGCCTGTAACTTGCCAAGCACATTTACTCACCTTTCTGGGCCTCAGGGTCTTCCCTGGTCAGACCAGATAAATGGTTTAGTTTTATTTGTTTTGTTGTTGTTGTTTTAAGAGCATGTGGGCGCTGGTTCTTAGCCCTGTCTTCCCATGGGATTCATTGGATTTACTTGGTCTGGTGCATCCTTGGCATTGAGATTTTTAAAGCTTCCCGGGTGATTGTGATGGGCGGCGAGACGTGAGAAGGGCCTTCACGTCCTGATTAGCAGTCGCTCTCCGTTCTGCCTCCCCCCAGCCTTTGGAAACCCTAGTCTATTTGCTGTCTCTTTAATGTGCCTACTGTGGGCGTTTCATATACATGGAATCATATCGTATGTGGCCTTTTCTGTCTTTCATTTGTGTTCTTTCACTTAGCGTAATGATATTTTTAAGGCTCATCCATGTTTTAGCAGGTATCATTCCTGCATGTTGCTGAGTAATACCCCCTTGCAGGGCTAGACCGCATTTCTAAAATCCACTCATCACTTGGCAGGTGGTTTTAAGGCTCTGACATTCTCGTGGCTGAGAGCGGTAACCCGATTGACTCAGGCGGTGGGGCTGAGAGAGGTGTCACGAAGCCCAGGCGCCGCCCCTCGAGCCTGCAGGAAGGAAAATCCGGAGGGGAAGAGGTGAGAAAACCAGCCCCAGAGAGTTCCAGGGGGCCACATCGGGGTCGACCCTGAGCAGCCACGAGAGACAGGCCACGCCTGCCCACCCACCTGTGTCAGCAAAGACAGCCGGGGCTCTGGATAAAGCTGTAGCCACACAGCTGCATCATCGCAGCATTGCTGCAAACAATGAAAACACAGAAATAACCTCAATGCCCAGCAGTAAGGAATTTATTTAATAAACTATGCATGTTTATCCGAGGAAATGCCATGTGGTCAGAAATGACACAGTGTCGGCTGACATTTCTTGTGCTTACTGTGCCAAGCCCTGTTTGTGCATTTCACGTGTGCCGACGGCCTCAGCCCTCACCAGGACCACGTGCTAGGGGAGGTGCTTGTATGATCCCCATTCTACAACCAGGAAACAGAAGCGGGGAACAGTTATGCAACTTGCCCAACATTAGATAAAAAGAGGTAGAACCGAGGTTCGAACCAGGGTCCACTCGTTTAAAATCTCTACCCTCCTCTCCGAGGGTTGAAAAAAAATATTTGCTGACGTGAGAAACTGTTCGCAAAATATTGGTTGAGTGAATAAAGCAGGTTATGAACAGCAGGCAGAGTATGAATCAAGAGTGGAAGGAGACGTGCCAGATTATGAATCCAGGAGGTCTCTGCACATTCAGATGATGAGTAATCTTTATTTTCCGCTTTGTGATTGTCTTTTCCCAATACTCTATGAGTAGTATGTTTTTGCTTTCAAGAAGGAAAGTATTTTATTTGGTTCACTTAAAAAAGTAAGCACCTTTCATATGTTGCTGGTGGGGTTTCATCCTGGTATATCCCCTGCTGAGGGCAATTTTGCAATATTTATCAAAGTTGCAAATGCATTTGCCCTCAGCAATCCTGAGTCTACATTTGTTCCTCTAGGAAGAGTTGTGCAGGGGTGATGTGCAAGGCTGCATTGTCTATACTGGCAAAACGTGGGCAACAACGTAAGCATGCGTTATACAGGGGTCTGGCCAAACACATGGTGGAAGGAATACCACACAGCCGTGAAAAAGAACGAGGAAGCTTTCTACACTGAGAGGGAAAGAGCACTGGGGCGGTTTTAATGAAAAAGGCCAGATCCAGAAAAGTGTGTTTAAAAGGTTACTTCTGTGTAAGAAAGTGGGGAAGTATCTTAATCAGTTCAGGATGTTAGAATATAATACCATCAACTGGGTGCTTTATTTCCCACAATTCTGGAGGCTGGAAGTCCAAGGCCAGGTGCGGTGTGGCAGGGCTCTGGGGAGGGCCCTCTTCTGG
The DNA here is from genome assembly GCF_000956105.1 of Propithecus coquereli. Taxonomy (NCBI): domain Eukaryota; kingdom Metazoa; phylum Chordata; class Mammalia; order Primates; family Indriidae; genus Propithecus; species Propithecus coquereli. Next base: position 502,701 of record NW_012153896.1, read on the forward strand.
GTTGCAGATGCCAACTTCTCGTTGTGAACTCACATGGGAAAAGAAGCCTAGAGAGCTCTCTGGAGTCCCTTTTATAAGGGCACTAATCCCACGCATAAGGCTCTACTCTCGTGACCTAGTCACTTCTCAAAGACCCCACCTCCTAATACCGTCACACGGAGGTAAGATTTCAACATAGGAATTTGAGGGGTGGGGGTCAGAAACATCCCACCCATGGCGGGAGGGGAGAAAGAATATATTTTACATCTGCTTGTACTGGATCACAGAGATGCTGGAAGGCAGGGTGATAATCAAAATATTTCACAGCTTATACAGAGCAGACGCCAGCCAGCCTGCATCAGCACTGACAGAGGGACATTCGGGGGACAGAAGAAGTGGCCACTTGCAGAGACATGAAAATGGAGCGAACAGGACAGAGGTGGGAACAAGACTTCTTGATCCCTGCCTCTTTATACTGTTTTGATATTTGAACCACAGGCCTATACTGCCTGGTCCAAAAATAATCATTGTTTTTTAAAACACCGCAGGTGGAAGAACGGCTTCGCATTCCTGCACCCCCCAGCACGGAGGCATGGACAAGGCTGGAAGAGAGAGTCTGTCTGTCTGTCTGGTGCTTTGGCTCAGGCGTGAAGCCTCGGCCCTTCTCTGGGGACGCACCCCCATTATACCGACCCAGGTATAGGTAGAAGATGACACAGGTGAGGGACGGGGTGCTCCTCCCTTCTCAAAGACCCCTCAAGCTTTCCGTTGAGGGCAAAGACCCGGGGGCTTACTCAGCTTCCTTGGCTTGGCACCGTATCCAGCACATAGTAGGCACTTAGGAAGCATTTGTTTAATTAATTGCTCCCCTGCCTGCCTGGTTATTTCACCGTTTGGGTGATAAGCTTCTTACTTACACAAATCCGCCCCTGTGGCTTAAGGCTTGGAGTTGCTGGTACGGGGGCACATATTACTTTAATCAGATAATCAGATTACCCCCTTACCTTGCATCTGGCAGAGGTCAGTGCACTAAGTGAAAGGAAACGAAAGCATAAAGCAGCCATCCCGTTGGGCTAATGCTTCTCAAGTGCCTGCTCTGTGCAGGTGCTGCAGCCAAAACAGCACACCCCGGACTTCCTTTGCGACGCAGCCCGCTCTCTGTGCATGCTCTCCACGGGGCTGACTGGTCGTAGCTAACATTTATGGAGCGCCAACATGTGCTGAGCGCTCTACAAGCATTTCTCTGAATCCTTACAACAGCCCTGTGCAGGAAGTGCTTTCGTTACTAGGTGTGTGCAGGTGCAAGCAACAGAAATGAGACTCAAACTGGCTTGAACAAGAGGAGAGTTGTCCCAAAAGCCGTGGGCAAGCCCCATAGTGGTGTCATGCACTACCCACTTACCGTGGCCTCATGTGGGTGGAGTGTGCTCTCTGCTTCTTGACTTTGAGCTTGATCACGTGACTTGCTTGGACTTGCTGTTGAGAGGTGAACAGAGGCTTGAACAAGAGGAGAGTCTATTGGCTCACACAACTGAAGGTCAGCCGGCCTCAGGCATGGTGGGATCAAGGCGCTGGCTGTTTCTCTGCCTTCCTCTGTGTCCTGTTTGTCTTCACACTGGCTTCCCTTGTGGCCGTGACGTGGTCACCAGTAGCTGCAGGGCAGAACACTTCCTTATTCATGTCCAGCAGAGCACAGACTGAGCTATCCAGGGCGTTCTTTCCAGAATGAGCAAGATTCTTTCCCAAAAGCTGTGGGTAAGCCTCACTTCACATCTCATCACATTAGCCCAAATTGGCTTAGATTTCCCATCCCATAATCCCAGTGGTTCTCAACCCTGACTGCACATCAGAATTACACAAGGGGTTTTTGAAAAAATACCAATGCCTGGATACCACCCCAGTCCTATTAAATCAAAAACTGTGTGGGTAAAGCCCAGGCATCAGCATTTTTAAAAAGTTTCCCAGGGATTTCCAACACCCAGTGAGGGCCTCAGTCAGGTTAGACGTTGGGCATTGTCTCCACAGGAGGTCGTCTGCCCAGTAACGGGAGCCTCGCCCGACCGAATGAAGACATTCGTCAGGAAACGTCACACCTGCGGTCCTTTGCTAAACCTCGCTGCCCAGAATATACCAGCAATTAATAATTTTAATAAATCCTGTAATTTTCTTGTGAATAGCATAATTATATTGCTTGGTAATTTGTGTGTGTGCTAAAAGCATTAATTTGTTAAATGTAAACGTCTAAAATATGCCACAGTTATTATAAGCTGTGTTAGCATGTCTTGATTTTTTAATAAACTGGAAGCTGACAAAACTGGAAGGGGCCCACACCTCTCTGGGCTTCTAGAGATTCCAAAGCTTATTTTCTGGCCACAGGCTGGGCCACCCAGCCCTGGACCCTTCCCTTCTGTGGAAGTTTGAATTTTTGATCCTAATCCTTCACTGCCCCATAGTGGTGTCATGCGCTACCCACTTACCGTGGCCTCATGTGGGTGGAGTGTGCTCTCTGCTTCTTGACTTTGAGCTTGATCATGTGACTTGCTTGGACTTGCTGTTGAGAGGTGAACAGAGGCTGAAACCTGCTTTCACAGGTGGGCTGGCCCCTGGTACTTCTGCTGTAGCCACTGGACGAACATGTCCCAGATGGCTGCTGCCCCTTCAGTCTGGTCCTGTGATGGTCAATTTTGTGTTTCAACCTGACTGGGCTATGTGGTGCCCAGGTAGCTGGTAAAATGTTATTTCTAGGTATGTCTGTAAGGGTGTGTCTGGATGAGATTAGGATTTGAATCAATAGACTGAGTGAAGAAGGTCACCCTCACCAGTGTGGGTGGGCGGCACCCCATCTGTGAGAGGCCTAAATAGAACAGAAAGGCAGAGGAAGGGAGACTTTCTCTTCTCGAGCTGGGATACCCACGTGCTCCTGCTTCTTGAACCTTCAGACTCAGACTCAGTTATACCACTGGCTTTCCTGGTTTTCTAGCTTACAGAGAGCAGACTGTGGGACTTCTTGGCCTCCATAATCATGTGTGCCAATTTCCATAATAAATCTCCACATATATATGTATATAATTGGAGAACCTTGCTAATATAGGGCTCCAGGATGAGACCTGGACCTGAGCTGAGCTGGACCTTCTACCCAGGGCAGAGCCACATAGCCAAGTCCAACCGGATCACAGACCCATGAGTGTGACAATGCATGATTGCTGTTTTAAGCCCTGAGTTTTGGGGTGCTTATTGTGCAGCATTATTGCAACATTAATTGCCTAATAGATCTTCCCAGACTGCGTCGTGGACATATCAGCCCTAAGCACTTTCCGCCACAGAGGACTGCAGTTAGAGGCCTTGCACAACGGCAGGATGTGGCTGGACGAAGAGCATTTCCCTCTGGAACCTAACGACAGCATCTGGCCGTTATGAAGGCTATGTCCAGGCCTTAGTCTAAGCATAGTGATTACAAACATCAATTTTTTTTTAAACCAGACTGCCTGCTGGGTTTGAAACCCAGCTCCACCACTTACCTGTGGTGTGATGTTGGACAGGTAACTTAACTTCTGTGGGTCTCAGGTTCCTCATCTTTGAAATGAGGATGAAAATAATGGTACCTACCTCTGCTGTGTGGATTAAACAGATATCTGTTTAAAAGGCACAGAGCAGAGCCCGGCACGCAGTAAACATCGTGTAAGCATAGGATCCTCTTACTAAGTACTCCACGTGGGCTTAACTCTCTCAACAAACCAACCAGAGGGGCTCAGCACTGTTTCGTGGGTAAGGAACTGAGGTTCAGGGAGGGAAATGACTTGCCCAAGGTCACACAATCCATAAGTCTCTGAGCCAAGGCATGAAAACAATTCTGTCTGATTCCAAACCATTTCTTATCAACTTTTAGTGGGAGCTTTGTGCACACTGGGCAAAAATGATGTCAATGAATGAACAAGCAAACAGGCATGGCCAGGTCGAAAGCAGACTGGCCTGTGACTAGAACTCTCTATGCAGTGCTCTCTCTACTTCACATGGCTTTTAGTTGGGCTGGGGACTGGTTGGCGAGTGGGGACCACGCCCAGGTTGGTCGGGGGACTGGGGCACATGGAAGCCACCTGGGTTGGGATGTAGGTAGGGTTAAGTTCTGGCTCTGCCACGTCTGGCTATTATCCCAGGGCCGGGTGCTTTCCAGACTCTCTGGGCCTCAGTTTACTCCTGAGTCAATGCAGGACCCTGCGGGGAGGAGAGCCAGGGACCATCAGGGCAGCCAAAGCCAGGGCCACCTGCAGGGCCTTGGAGACTCCCCCTCTGTCCTCCGTTGCCTACGGCAAGGCTCCCTCCTTCCCAGAAGGAAACCTGAGCCCTGCTGAGCTAGCAGATGCTGGGTCCAGACAGCCCTGTCCCCACCCCCAGCCCAGAGTGAAGGCCCGGTCCCTCCGAAAGGCGGGGACAGGTGCAGAGCCTCCCGGAGTGGCAGCACACCCTAGGCTTGATCCACAGGCTGGGCCCAAGGCCTCTCCTGATGGAAAGGGACAGGCAGGTCCCCGTAGCCTGGCACAGGGGAAAGACAAAGCACGTCCCAGCTGTGGTCACTTTGCCCCCTGAGTCTCAGTACCGTTGAAATAGGAACCAAAACTCCAGCATTTTGGGTCTGCAGAGAAGCACCAAAGGGGGTCCCTGGAGGTTCGAGAAGACCCTCTGTAAACTGCAAGGCCTTGTGCTCTAGGTCCTCAGTTTCTAAGTCTGTAAAATAAGAGCGAGGAACTCAAAGGGTCCTTCCAGCTGGGAAGTCCCCTCAACCTGGCCGTGTAAGAAACCATCGCCCTAACTCGGCACCGCTCACGAATGCTCGGGCGTGTCTGGTGTAGTGCGTCCTCGGGTACCACCATCACCCGGGACGCCTCGACCCCAAATGCCCAGGAACGTGAGTCCAGCAATTTCCAGTTTACCAGAAATACAGGAGACAAAGGAATGAACTTAACCAACAGGAAGGGAAACCAGGAGACAAATCCCGAAGGTGAGGTAGGGCCTTGTGCAAAACAGCTGGTTCAGGCTTCACAAGTTATTGTCATAACAAAGGGACTCACCAGACTAAGAGACTTAAGGGCCTCCAACCAGAGGCTTTGCGGGGACCCGACTGCACTCGGGCTTGCAGGAATCAGCGTAAAGGCCATTTCGGGAACAAGAAGGGAATTTGAATACGGACTGTGCCTTAAATAAGATGGAGAGGTTTCCACAGGGAGAGGTTGAGATTATTAACTGACAAAGGACCATATGATCTCATTTCAATTTAAAAAATGACACATGCATAGGGAGATCTGGGAGGACGGACAATAATGTGTGTACAGGCACACTCCCTGGGTGGTAGGAATAGAGTGGTTTTGTTTTCTTGTTTTTGCTTATCTGCATGTTCTAACTTTCTATAACACATACACACAGCCGTTGGGGCTCAGAAAACGATACCCCAAAGTACGGCACCTTGGCATGCTGAGGGCTTTGAATTAAAGGAGATGGGATCGGGCGTGGTGGCTCATGCCTGTAATCCTAGTAGCCCTTTGGGAGGCTGAGGCAGAGGGTTGCTTGAGGTTAGGAGTTCAAGACCAGCCTGGGCAACTTACTGAGACCCCGCATCTTCAAAAAATAAGAAAAATTAGCCAAGCTTGGTGGTGTGCACCTGTAGTCCGAAGCATGTAGTCGGGAGGCTGGGGCAGCAAGGTCACTTACTTGAGCCCAGAAGATGGAGGCTGTAGCAGTGAGCTGTGACGGTGCCGCTGCACTACTCTAGCCTGGGCAACAGAGACCCTGTCTCCGGAAAAAAAAAATAATAAGCTTGGAAGGTCTCAGAAGCAGAGTCTCTCTCTGACCCTCTCCTGTCCTCCTGTCTGCTACCCTTTTTCCCTCCACCCCAAGCAAGTCATAGAAACCAGAATTCCTCTTCTCCAGCATGCCATAAAAACATAAAAACCTAGAAAGATCGCTTTCTCCCTTCTTCCTTCTTTCTTTTTTTTTTTTTTTTTTTTGAGACAGTCTCATTTTTTTGCCCAGGCTAGAGTGCCGTGGTGTCATCCTAGCTCACAGCAATCTCAAACTTCCGGGCTCAAGCGATCCTCCTGCCTCAGCCTCCCGAGTAGCTGGGACTACAGGCATGTGCCACCATGCCCGGCTAATTTTTTCTATATATTTTTAGTTGTCCGATTAATTTCTTTCTATTTTTAGTAGAGACGGGGTCTCGCTGTTACTCAGGCTGGTTTCGAACTCCTGAGCTCAAACGAAGAATCTGGACAGACAGGCCTTGCTGGGTTGCCCACTTGGTCTATTACCATTGTTAGATCACGCCCTTTTGCCAAACCACATTTCTACTCGGCTGTCCATTCCCCGTCGAATCTGAGCATGAGAATGACACTTGTCCCTGGATCTTTGGGTCTTCATTCTGAAGACTCCTGTGTCACATAAAATTTTGATTAGGTAAATTCGTTATGCTTTCCTCTTGTTAATCTGTCTTTTGTTATGGCAGTGTCAGCCTTGTGGCTCTTATGATGGGTGAGGAAACATAGCACACCTTTCTGCCCCTAGGAAGCTTTGGTGCTGATAAGAGTTATTTAAATGAGAGACATTCTCTGTTCTCCACAGGGTCCCTTACTCCGGCCTCAGCCTCCTCTCCTGGCTCCTGCCCCACCCGGGACCTGCCATCAACACTGACTCAGGCTCTGGTGTCTCTGACCACTGCCTCCTTCCCCTTCGAGGACCACCCTTCCCGCCCTCCCTGCCATCATCCTGGGGTTTCCAGGGACCATTGTCCATTGAATTGCAGCAACATTCCTCCTCCCCTGCAGAGGAGGGGCTTATCTGATGGCGGAGTTTGGGAGGAGCCTCCTGGCCACGCCCAGCCCAGCTCCATCTCTTCTGAAGCCTTTACTGATCCGCTCCTCCTGGCACTCAGCAGCCTCTGCTATCCCCACTGGGCCGGGGGCTGGGCCGCGTGGGTGAATGAATGCCAAGTTCAAAGACGGAACAGTAGGAAGCCCACTTGGCTGTTGATCTGGAGTCTCAGCCCCAGGGAGATGTTTTGATCTCTATCTGTCTGGCTGTTGTGTGTCTCTCTCAGTTGGTTCCAAACTTGGACGGGGGAGAGGAGTGTCCTTTCCTGGTTTCTCTAAAGTCCAATGTCTTGGTGCCCTTCCCCCAGCCACCCCACCCAACTCCAAGGCAAGGTGGAAGCAGATTTTCGGCATCTTCTAGAGGCAGGAACTTCAGGACCGAGTGTCCACTGAAGAGAAGACTAGGTGTGCCTGGGTACAGCCAGAAGTGGAGGCGGGGGTGGTGGGGGTGAGGGGTGGTGACCGGGCCATCCTGACGGAGGAAACAGTGCAGGCAACGGCTGGCTGGCTGGATGGCAAGATGGAAGGGGAGGGGTGGGGCGAGCTGAGGCTGTGCCTTGCAGGTGGCTCTAGGGACTCAAACCATGGGGGACACAGAGCCATATAAGAGTTTTAAGCTGAGGACTGTTTGTGTGTTGAGAACCTCTCCCTGGGGCCACTCTCCAGGGGACAGATCGGGGTGGGAGCCAGGAGACCTGTGGTAAGGTTGTTAGCCCAGAACACTTACAGGAGAGAGGAGAAAGAGCTACTTAAAAGAATAAAGGACAGCAGTAGCCTCCACATCCAAGCCTGGGCTGAGCACTTCATTTCAGAAACAAATCACTCCTGCTTGCCGAGAGCTCAGAAATGGGTTCTCGAATTATGCAAAGGTGGGCCCTTGGGCGGGGGCTCGAAACCTCACCAGACCCAAGCCCCCTTTGGATGACACATAGTTTGTAATGCCATCTTCACCAAGCTGAAATGAAATTCATAAACAATCTAACTGATCTTCACACATGTTTTTTAAAAAATCAATATAATATCCTAACTGTATTATGAAGGAGAAATACAAGGAAGATAATTTATAATAAAATAATGTGGATTTCAGGATGGAAATATGCAAGCCGACCACAGCAGGAGATGGGAGGAGGAGGATGTGGCCCCACGCTCGCTCCTAAAGGTGGCACCACCGGGACCACAGCAGCCACAAAAGCAGATGGACACAGGTGGTTGTGGCAGTGGTTCAGACACCACGCGTGGCGCTGTTGCCAGCGATATAAGATGGCCAGCGCATCTTGGCAAAGTTCCAGACAAAACAAAGGACAATCTTCTGTCTGTACATACAATAGTTGTCTTCCTAGAAAATTCTGTGTATACCAAAAGCATGCAAAAATTACTTTGTGTTTATATATAAACAGATCACACATACACACACATTCATTGTGACAAAAAAATGTGCTTGCAGATTTCTGGACTCCTCTGTGGGGCCATCTTGGCCTCATTGAGCATCATTGTCTTAGAGCTGCTTTCAGAATGACCCCAGTTGAGCTCCAAATGTAGATGCCCTGGGAAACCAACTCTGCATCTTCTCTTGATGGCTGAGAAGGGGGCGGGAGGTTGTGGAAGAGTTGGGAGGAGGGTCCAGAGAGGGGGATGGTGAACAGGCCCCAGGAAATGGCATCAGGGGCCACCATGGTGGCTCAGACCTGTAATCCACTCTGGGAGGCCAAGGCGGGAGGACTGCTTGAGGCCAGGAGTTCAAGACCAGCCTGAGCAAAACTGAGACCCCATCTCTACCAAAAATAAAAAAATTAGCCAGACGTGGTGGCTAATGTGCCTGTAGTCCCAGCTACTCGGGAGGCTGAGGCAGGAGGATCACTTGAGCTTGGGAGTTTGAGGTTGCTGTGAGCTACAGTGACGCCACGGCTCCCTAGCCAGGGTGACAGAGAGAGACCCTGTCTCAAGAAACAAAACAAAACAAAACAAAGAAACGGCATCAGGCCAGGCCAGGGCCAGAGGACACGGCTAGTATCTGAGTCACCTCCTGGGATGGGGATGGACATGGTGAGGGCCGTGGTTCGGTTCTGAGTTGTTCTGATGCTGGGCTCTAATCCTCCTCCCCTGTCGCCAGACCATCCATAAAAGTTAGTGGCACACAACAGTGCTTGGTAGGGGGATACATAAAAATGAGGGCTCCTACCCCCACTGCTGGTGTTTTACCCACATTGACTCATGTGACCTGACACAAGCCCTAAGAGGTGGGGGCCACACTTACCCCCATTGTGTAATGAGAAGACCAAAGCCAGGAGAGACAGGGCACCTTGTCCCGGTCAGTCAGCTGGTCAATGGCACAGCTGGGCTTTGAAGCCTGGCCGTCCGCCTCCTGCGTCCACGTTTGATCACCCCACCAGCAAGGGCCTGTGCTCAGGTGAAGTGTCGCACTGAGAAATTGCAGCGGCAGGCAGAATTGCAGAGCTGGGCAGGGTTGAAGAAATCTGGACCAAGGGGTAACAGGAGATCGCCAGCATCCTTTGAAGAGTCTCAGAAACGTGGAGGAGGATGCCAGACCTCCCAGGTGTAAAGGACAGGGACTCAGCCTCTGTAACTAGATCTTACAGGGAAAGGTAACACCAGAGAGGAGGAAGACTATGTCCCAGTGGGAACCTCCAAAATGGCCACATCGGCTTAGATCCAGGGCCCATCTGAACTCTTTTGGTTTCTGAACACTTAAATTTCAACAGCTTCACCTATTTCCACCCCATTTGTTAATAGCTATGTTTTTATGTATTCATTGGCTAAGAAAATACAGCAGAAAAGACTACTGCGAATTCAGAAATACTTTCAGTGAGTTCGCATGTTATTAATCATAGTGGCATCCACATGCATATGTAGAAGCCAAATGCTTTCCCGCTACAGCTGCCTGGGGCACCAACGCACAGTGCTGGGTAAAGGGCACAGGAGGGGACTAGGAAAGGCAGGAAAGGAGCAGCTGATGCACCAGCTCTGCAATGCCCCAGGCCCCAGATCACCACGACAGTCCTGATGCCTGTCACCTACTCCCTGCTGGTCTATGTCCCCAGGAAAGGCTTTGATTGGGTAGTCCTAAAGCCACTCATGATGGAGCAACTCCACGAGGCAGAGCTTAGGCTAGTCCCCACCGGGATGGGGGGTTCACTGGCCTCCCATCCAGCCAATATAGAGGTGCCTTCAGATTGGAGGCCAGCCGAGGGCAACCAGCTGTGACCAATGGTACCACTGCCGGGGATGGAGAAAGGAGCTGATTGGGGCTCCATTCTTCAAAAGATGGCTGGAAAACCGGCAAAATGTAAAGGAATGACAATATCACCCTTGGCAAGAATGTGGAGCAACTGGAACGATCCTACGCTGTTGGTGGGAGTGTAAATTGGTAAAACCACTTTGGAAAACTGGAAGAATTGACCAAATCTAACATACATATTTAATATGTCCTACAACCCAGCAAATCTGCCCCTAGAAGTATACTCCGCAGAGATGGGTGCATATGCTCACCAAGGTATGTACACAGGTGTTCATAGCCTTTTGTCAGTTGATTTTTCAGTGACCCTTCAGAGGATGAAGGGGAAGTTTCAGAGGATGAAGGGCTCCTACAAAGGCCCAAGAGGACAGGATTCAATGAGCTTTGCGATAGCCCCGATAGCCGAGCACCTGGAGGTTCCTGGAGGGCGGGCACCCAGGGAGGGCATGGAAGCGCCACACCCCTTCCCTCATACCTCTCCTTACGCATCTCTTCATCTGAACCCTTCGTAATATCCTTTATACTAAACTGGTAAATGTAAGTTTCCCTGAGTTCTGTGAGCCATTCTAGCAAATTCTAGCCATTCTAGCAAACCCAAAGAGGGAGTTGTAGGAACCCCAACTTGAAGCCAGTCGGTCAGAAGTTCTGGAGGCCCAGACTTGCCACTGTGTCTGAAGGAAGTGGGGCAGTCTTAGGGACTGAGCCCTCACCCTGTGGGATCCAACTCCATGTGTGCACGGGATGTATGCATGTATGTATGTATGTATGGGATCTATCTTCATGTAGGTAGCATCAGAATTAAACCGAATTATGGGACACCCAGCTGGTGTCTGCTGCTTGGTGTGTGGGGAAAAACCCCCACATATTTGGTCCCAGAGGTATTCTGTGTTGATTGTTGTTGTGCTGAGTGGGAGAATAGAAAAAACATTTTGAGTTTGTATGTTTTTCCTCCAAGGTACTTGGTTGTATGTAGATGTAAAGTAAATTAATTAAGCTGTATGCTTAAGATTAGCATGTAAATTTTACCTCAACAAAAAAGAAAAAAACCTACTTACAAATGGCCAACAAGCACAGGAAAATATGTTCAACATCACTAATTATTAAAGAAATGCAAATCAAAACGACAATGAGATACCATTTCATACCCATCAGGATGGCTGTTATAAAACAAAGCAAAACAAAACAAAAAAACAGAAAATAACAAGTGTTGGCAAGGATGTGGGGAAATTGGAACCCTTGTGTGCTGTAGGTGGGGATGTAAAAGGATGTAGCCACTGTGGAAAGTGGTATGTCTGTTCCTTAAAAAATTGAACATAGAATTACCATATGATCCAGCAATTCCAGAATTCTACTTCTGGATCTATACACAAAAGAATTTAAAGCAGGGGCTTGAACAGATATTTGTACACCTGTGTTTAATGTAGCATTATTTAAAATAGCCAAAAGGTGGAAACAACCTAAATGTCCATAGATAAATGAAATGTGGTTTTCAGTCATAAGTGAAAATATGGTACATACATACAATTGAATATTATTCAGCCTTAAAAAGGAATGACGCTGCGGTGATGGCTCACGCCTGTAACCCTAACACTCTGGGAAGCCAAGGCGGGAGGATCGCTTGAGCTGGGGAGTTCCAGTGGGACCAGCCCGAATTTAGCAAAAAAAAAAAAAAAAGGAATGAATTCTGATTCATGCTACAGCATAGATCAATCTTGAAGACATTATGCAAAGTGAAATACAACAGTCACAAAAGGACAAGTATTGCATAATTCCACTTACGTGAAGTATCTAGAATAGTCAAATTCATAGACACATAAGGCGGAATCCTGGTGGTTATTAGGGGCTGGGTGGAACGGGAGAGGGAAGTCAGTGTTTAGCTGGTGCAGAGTTGCAGGTGGTGACGGCTGCACGACAGCTTGAATGCACTTAATGTCACTGAACTGTGCACTTAAAAATGACTAAGACCGCAAATTTTATGGTATGTACATTTTAGCACAATACGTTTTTTTAGAGCTACTAAGAAGAAGGTGTCTGAGATCCAAGGCTGGCCCGAGGCTCCCTGGACTCACCCCCCTCCTTCAGCCCCTCCGGTTCTGGGAGACCCGTGGCAAGCCTGTCTGCAGTGCTGCAGCTCAAGTGCCGGCGTACCCTCTTGATATCAACTTCAAACAGCAGGAGAGTCTCTGAAAGGTGTTTTGGTCCCTTTGGGGCCCATTAGGAAGCCATTATCATTCATAATGGCCACCTTCTGGCTCACACTTCTGGAGGGGATGGGATGACATCGGCGGTTTGATCAAGGGCTCAGCCTGGAGTTCCGGCTAACTATACTCGTGCTCGGCTTAGACAAAACCCAGGGCGACAGCTCAGGGAAGGCGTCTTGACTGAGCACCTCCCATGCGCCAAGCCCCCTGCCTGGAATCCTTACCACCGCCCTGTAGGGTGATATTATTAGACCCATTTTCTTGATTAGGAAACGGAGCCCAGAGAGAGTCCCACAGCAAAAAAAGGGGAGTTCAGACTTCAGAGCCGGCTCCAAATCAGGGCTGTGGAGCTTCCAGCCTCAGGGCTGGCCTAGGGAGGAGCAGGCTCGGTGACCTTGGCAGCTGCACAGTCATTTCTCAGAGATGCAGGGAGGCAGGAGAGAGGGCAAAGTCCACCGTAGGGCTTGTCCGTGAGGCCTATCAAAATAGAAGTCCCCACTCCCTGTGCACCCAGCACGGGCTCTTCACCCAGAAGTCTGTTTGGTAGAGGAGGCTTCTGGCTAGAGGGACTTCCTGTGTCTCCCACAAAACACAGTCGTCCCCTTTGCCTGTCTCCTTATCCACTGCCAGGGTCACCCTGACCCTTCCCAGAAAGGGGTGCCGTGGGAAGACAGAGTGTATGTGTGTGTTGTGTGTGGGGGGGGTGGAGGGGGGCGTATTTTGAGTGGAGGAGAAATTGACAGGCCAGAACAGGGCTCAGAGGGGTGGGGTGAGCGGGTATAGGAGGGGGCACTCCTAGTGGTCCTGAGTGGAAAGACCCTGGAGTGGGAATCAAAGCTTTGTGTCTTAGTCCTAACTCAGCCTCCACCGTGCTGTGCAACCTGGGGCAGGTCCCTTCCCCTCTCTGTGCCTCGGTTTCTTTATCTGTACAACGGTGGGGTTGGAGTTCATGATTGCTAAGGTTTACGCACTGGTTATATAAGTGTTCATTGAGCCTCTACTCTAGCCAGGCTCTGGGGCAGTTGGGAGCAAGACGGACCTGTCCCCTGCTCCTGGAGTTGAGTCTAGAGGGGAAGACAGATACGGACAAGTAATCACAAGAACGTGGTGCGCCCTGGGGGAGGAAGCTAGGGGACAACAGGGACCCACAGACCTCAGATCCAACCCAGGCGGAGGTAGTGGGCTCGAAGGACAAAGAAGCAGCTCAAAGAACAACCTGTTTCTGCCTGGGCTTTACCCCAGGTAGCTCCTCGTCCCCTGAGTGCTCTAGATCCCCACTGCCTGGGTCAGTACAGGGGCCTCAGATCCCAATCGGGGGGCTCGCACCCCTGTTTTCCGGGTGAGCCTGAAGATAGACATCAAATGTCATTCTCTGAAATGGAAACTCCCCAGACTCAACCAGAAAGGGCTGAGAAGAGCCAAAGGCAGCCAGGCGGCTGCAGGAGGTTTGCAAATGGGGAAGCAGCTGACGCTGCAGAGGTTCCCCGGGCTCTTCCAATAGGTGAAGGCAGACGAAGGCGACGTCAGCAGCAAAGGAGCAGATCCTGCTAGCACAGTGGCTCTTAGCCTTGGTTGTGCGTTAGAATCACCCGGGCAGCTTCAAAAACTCCTGGTGCCTGAGTCTAGCCCCAAGAGCTTCTGCCGTGCAACCAGGCAGGAGATTCTAATGTACTGAGAACCAGTGACCCGGCAGAAGGCTGGGGCCTGCTCAGAGGCCAAGGAGGAAGGAGGCCAAGCAGGTCACAGGGTGGCCAGCTCTGCCGAGGAACAAACAGGCTGTGTTCTGGACGGCACGGGCATGGGTGCCCAGAAAGGCCTGCTTCGTGGTAAAGCAGGGATCACCCCCCACACCCAACACCCTACCCTGACCCCAAGGTAAAATACAGGATGCCCCGTTAAATTCAAAACTCAGATGGACGACAAATAATTTTTTAGTATAAATATGTCCTATGCAATCTTTGGGACAGATGTATTAAAAAACTATTTGTTGTTTCTCTGAAATTTAAATTTAACTGTGTATCCTGTTTTTCCATTTGCTAAATCCGGCAACCCTACCCCACCTCACCCCTGAGCTGTGAGTCAAGAGTCCCAGTTTGGGGTCCCGGCTCTGATTCTAACATGTCAGTGGCCTTGAGCAGCTCACTGCCCCTTTCTGAGGCTTGGTTACTTCAGCTACTTATAATGTCCCTCCTGCCTCAGGGGCCAGGCCGACTGTTTCCAAGGCAGTGAGCATGAGTCACAATGTCCCTGGAAAGGCATTGAGCTGTCTGTAAAGGAAGACAGGGCCTTTCTCACTAAGACATCAGCCTTTTCCTCCTGTGGTTTGAACCACATCAGTGGTTTTCTTTTTTTTTCTTCTTTGTTTTGTAGAAACAGGGTCTCAATATGTTGCCCAGGCTGGTCTTGAACTCCTGGCCTCAAGCAATCCTCCTCCCTTGGCTTCCCAAAGTGCTGGATCCCATGGCATCCAGCACATGAATGGTTTTCAAGAGGCTTCTTGCCCTAAGGATGCTGAACTGAGACTAAAGCTGAGGGCGGAGCCTGGGCCATGGCGACCCCAGCGTGTAAGTTTCTCTCTCTCCCTCTTCTCCTCTCTTCTTCCTTCCTTCTCCTTCCTCCGCTTCTCGCTCTCTCAGACATCCTCACTGCATCCAGACAAATTCTCCTCCCCACCAAACAGAAAGCATTCACTCCACAATTGAGCAAGTAGCTGGTGCGGGCCTACTATGTGCCGGGTACACAGCCTACTAAGTGATAAGGATACAGTGGTGGCCCAGTCCCTACCTACAAGGAGCTTCCAGTCTAAAGGCAGGGTGGGAGGGGACATAGTTAAATAATCACTAAAATGAAGATGTCATGGCAAACCTTGACAGGTACACTGAAGGGAAAGAACAGAGTGCTTAGAAAGTACCAAACAGGGAGCCCCACCTAGCTTCCTTGAGGAAATATCCTTTGATCTGGGGAGGGGAAGGGCCATCCCAGCAGACAGAAGGCACATGGGAAGGAGACCTTTGAGGAACAGCAGGAAGGCTGGCGGGGCTGGAATGTGGAGAGTGGGGCAGAGAGTGGCATGAGATGAGGCTGGAAGCGTTGGCAGGAGTCGGCCATGCTGGGTGGTAGAGACCATGTGAAGTATTTGAGTCTTTAGTCCAACCTAAAGCAGTTCCGCTCCTAGGCATCTACCTGTTCTAGTTTCCTATTGCTGCTGTAACAAATTGCCACAAACTTCGTGGCTTAAAACAATCTCCTCTCCTAGTTCCAAAAGTCAGATGTCTGAAACCGGTCTACCGGCTAACATCGAGGCGGCAGCAGGACTGTGTTCCTTTTGGAGGCTCCAAGGGGAACCTGTTTCCTTGCCTTTTCCAGCTCCTTGAGGTCGTCTGTGTCCTTGGCTCATCTTCAAAGTCAGTGATGGCTGGTAGAGCCTTTCTCATGCTGCCATCTCTCTGGTCCCCTCACTCTGCTTCCCTCTTCTACTTGTGAGGATCCTCGTGATCACATTGGACCCAGCCAGATGATCCAGGATCATCTCACCATCTCCAGGTCAGCTGATGAGCAAGCTTAATTCCATCTGCAAACTTACTTCCCCTATGCCGCGTAACCTAACACATTCACAGGCTGTGGGGACTGGGCCATGGACATCTCTGGGGAATGATTATTCTGCCTGTTGCACTATCCAAGAGAAATAAGTGCAATGTCCACCAAAAGACTTGTGCAAGAATGTTCACAGCAGGCTTAATCTGTTCCTGCTACTATAATAAAATTCCGTAGACTGGGTAACTCATAAATCAGAGAAATTTATTTTTCATGGTGCTGGAGGCTGGAAAGTCCAAGATCAAGACACTGGCAGGATTGTGTCTGGCTAGATCTCTGTTTTCAAGATGGTGTCTCTTCTTGTGTCCTCACATGGCAGAAGCGACAGAGGGGGCTAGCTAGTTCCCTTGTCCCCTTTTATAAGGGCACCAATCCCATCTGCCCTCATGGCCTAATCATCTCCCAAGGGCCTCCGCCTCTTAATACCATCACCTTTTGGGTTCAGTTCCAACGTATGAACTATGGAGGGACCACGTATATTCAAACAACATTACAGCCTTATTCATAAGAGCCCCAAACTGGAAAAAGCCCTGATATCCATCAACAGCAGAATAGACTAGTGAATCATGATGTATTCACCCCATGAAATATTACACAGCAATGCAAAAGGGTTTACTACTGATGTACACAATAATGAATGAATCTCACAGACATAACGTTGAGCAAAAAAAGCCAGACACAAGAGAGCACATGCCATATGACTTCATTTATAGGAAGTTCAGAAACAGATAAAACCAATCTGTAGCATGGAGTCTAAATAGTGGTTACTTCTGGGTGGCATGAATTGACTGTGAAGAGCACAAAGAACTGGAAATGTCCTGTATTTTCATCTGGATGTGGTCACAGGTATATACATTAGAAGTCCATCGGGCTGCAGGTTTTACTGTATATGAGTTATACCTAAGAAAAATCAGAGTCTATATTTTAAGAGCAATGGGAAACCACAACAGAGTTTTAGGCGGTGACATGACATAATCTGATGTTCATTTGTAAAATGTCACTGTATCTGTTGGGTGGAAAACAGATGAGAAGCGAGGGCAGCTGCAGTTGCCCTGAAGACAGACAAAGGTGCCCTGGCCCTGGGTGGTACCAGTGGAAATGGACAGAAGTGGGTGGTCTCAAAGATATTTAGAAGGAAGAATCAACAGGACATGATTTAGGAGACACAGTAGTTGGGTAGATGGATTGGTGAATGGATAGAAGGGTTGATGGATGGATGGACGGATGCATAGATGGATTGCGGATGAGTGGATGGGTGGGTGGGAGAGTGAATGGGCAGACTGGGTGGATGATTGGGTGGAGAGAATGGGTGCACGTGTATGTGTGAATAAGTGGGTGGGAGAACGAGTGTGTGGGTCAATAGGTGAACGGTGGATGGATGAACACCCTCAGACCCTCCACTCTGGTTGCTGGTGTCCAGAAAGTGCAGATGAATAGCACTAGTCAGCAAGCGCACAGCCTTTCCCCAGAGACATCTGTGTTTACACTCCCATAGCTCCCCAGTGCCCCAAGGAGAAAAACTAGTTACTACAATGCCCATCAGGGAGCAGACACTTACAAATAGGCTGCTTTAATGAGATGCAAGGATCTCCCAATCCTCAGGGCATTACAGGGAAAGTGCTGGTGACACTCCAGTGAATGGGGGATGAGGCAGGAGTGGAAAAACCTCCAGAACTTCCCCTTGGAAGCCACTGGTCCTCTTTCTCCTCCCTGTCGTCACCACCACCAAACCACCAGCACTGTCGCCACCCTCGTTACGACCACCACCACACAGATTTTTGAGACTCTGCTTGCAAACCGTGTTTACTCAGGTAAAAGATGTGGGCTTGTAGGCTCTCCTCTGGCAGGAGAGAAGGACTCACCACTTGGACAGGATCTCAGCAC
Source organism: Propithecus coquereli (assembly GCF_000956105.1). Lineage (NCBI taxonomy): Eukaryota > Metazoa > Chordata > Mammalia > Primates > Indriidae > Propithecus > Propithecus coquereli. The sequence goes on from NW_012153896.1 coordinate 520,469, forward strand.
ATTCCCAAGGTGGCTGACCTTTTAACCCCTGGGCTGCCAGCAAAGCCATGTGGTTCAGCCCCCATTTCTAGCCTATTTGGCCCTGTGATTCACCCCTGTCACCTCATAGCGGTAGGGACAAGGAAGGCAGGGAGAGCAAAGGCCTGGCGGTACAGGCAGAGCAGCTGTTTTCAGAGGCAAGAAGGTCTGAAATCCTACCAGGAGATGCCCTGGTGATCCAGCGCCGCCTCCAGATGTCCCAAGCCCCAATTCACACGCATTTCCTAGACTGGCCTGGCTAATTTCTCTCCCTGTGGGAGTCTGACAGCTCAGCCTCCAGAGCCTTTCTCTCTCGCCTCCCCAGGCAGGCTGAGTTTGTGCTATTTGGGTAAACAACATCCCCCTTGGTTGTCAGAGGCAGATATTTACCTGGTGGCTGGACTGAGCAATTCCTTCCCATCCGCCCCACCCCCCGTCAGAGGTACCAGGACTCAGGGCGGAAGCCAGGACCCTACAGCATTCGGGGATGGAAGACCCAGCATCTGGGTGGGCAATGGATCTCACACCAGCTATGGGGATCCATGGCTAAAGCCACCATGCCCCAGAGCTGTGCTTTCACCCAGTTATCCTATATCCTGCACCCAAGTGAGAATACAGTCATTGGATCTCTGTCGGCCACGAACAGATACTTTATACTTGAAAACTCTGCATGCTTTGAATTCCCCCCACCCCTTAGCCAGCGTATCACGTGAGCTCTCCCTCCCTCGGCTGTGAGGAAGGTGGTCACTCAGTCCCTGCCTCCACGGGCAATGCAGTCAGGGGGTGGTGCCCAGCTCAAGAATTCTGCAGTTGTCTTTCTGCAGGCGTTTCTACCCTACTGCAGTCACTGGCCAAGCGGCCCCATTCTGCAGCTGCTAGGAGCTGAGAGTCTGGGGCAGGGTACAGCTGTGCCAGCTGTCGGAGATAGATTACATATGAAGCTCAGCCGTGACTCACATTCCAGTACAGGGGAAATGCGCAAAAGTTATACGCCGTCTTTGGGGTGCCAAAAATCATCTTGGCTTTGTCTTGTAAGATGTGCAGCTTGCAGAGCGTGGGGCAGACGGAGGAAGGGGGTAGGGAGGAGGCAAGGGGAGCAGATCTGTCTCCAGTCGACTATGCCAGTCACACACCCTCCACGGCTTCTAATAACAACACTCAGCATTTAATCAGCCCCTTTGTGGAAGCAGACGATGTCACACTCATTAATTAGTTAATCCGCACAGCCCCCCTGGGAGGAGGAGCCATGTTATTATCCCCACTGGGACACAGAGGGAAACTGAGGCCAGAGTGGGAATTTGGCACTGAGCTGAGGGCTTACAGCCTGGCAGCTGAATCACAACCAGGCTAGGGCTTGTAGTCTATTCTGGTGCCCTCTTGTCCTCCTCCTCAGTTCTGGTCTGCTCACAGCCCTGGCGATTACCACAAAGACAGCTGGCCACACTCTGCCAGCATTGGGCCTGACAGTGCTCAGAGGGAAGCCCAGTCATGGCACTGGATAGAGAGGATGCAGCCTGGTAGCTGGACTGGTAGCCCGGGGGGGCTCGGGCTCTGAACTAGCCTCCCTCTATGACATGTTTCTTCCAAAGGGTCTTGGAACTACGACTAGAGGTGATGATGGTGCCCAACATCATCATCATAACGTCTGCTTTCTGTGCAGGCAACTCTGGGCTTTGATTTTGTGTCTGGTGGTTTTAGAACTGCAGGGAGGAATATTTCCACCAGGAGGCACAATCATGGTTCCACCGAATTGGAAACTGGGACTGCCACCTGGCTATTTGGGGATCTTCATCACACACGTACATGCAGAGAGAAGGGGTGTGTGTGGAACCCAGGCCCCATGGAGCACCTCCTACATCATTGTGCCCAGTGGTAGAGGTGGCTGAAAGCCTGCTGAGATGCTTTGCAGCTGGGATCATCCCTCTAGGATGAAGACTCAGGTCAGGCAAAAAATCCCGACCACATGAGATGCAGCCGGCAGGCAAGCAGAACACGGAATAAGGAATTAGAAGAAGGAAGTCATAGTATACACCTGCTAGGAGTTTACAACCAGTTGCAAAAATAAAGACTGGAGTCTCTACCTACAATTCTTAGTGAAAATTAAATAATTAACCACCCCTTTTTCTTTTTAAATAGGAATGATCACAATTTAAAAACATTTTTCTCATCTTTCTTTTTCCTTTCTTCCAATTTTTAGTGCTTCTCAAACTTTAAGATGCCTTCAAATCACCTGGGGATCTTGTTAACATGCTGAGATTCATGGGCCTGAGATTTTGCATTTCCAACAAGCTCCAGGATGCCGCCATGCTCACATTCTGTGTATGGAGAGTTCAAAGGCTATGCTGTTGATGGTTAAATTTACCCTCTAATTTAGCTGTCAAATGCCCAGATGGGATCACTATAAAACTTGAGGAGGGATGGACATCACCTTGAAGATCTTGAATAATAGTAGCCTCACGACATCAAGTTGTGGAAGTGGTTGATCGTGGACTGTTGGAACCTGTTTGGTGAGGACTTTAGATAAACGGGAAGAAGGGTGTGCACATGGATACATGTGAGTTTGCGTTAATGGGACAGCTAAAGGGTGGAATGCAGTAGACAGTCTTTGGAGTGGCGGTTCAGGTCATGATTTCTCCTCTCAGAGCCTCTCTCAGTAGGGAAGAGAGGGCTGACATGTTTGCATCACATGCATTTTCTGTCCTGGATATAGCTGATTGATCGTGGCCCAGGCTGGACCAATAAGATTCTTTTTTTTTTTGAGACAGAGTCTTGCTCTGTTGCCTGGGCTAGAGTGCAACCTCACACTCCTGGGCTCAAGCGATTCTTCTGCCTCAGCCTCCCGAGTAGCTGGGACTACAGGCATGCGCCACCATGCCCGGGTAATTTTTTCTGTATATTTTTAGTTGGCCGATTAATTTATTTTCTATTTTTAGTAGAGACGGGGTCTCGCTCTTGCTCAGGCTGGTCTCGAACTCCTGAGCTCAAACAATCCGCCCGCCTCGGCCTTCCGGAGTGCTAGGATTACAGGCGTGAGCCACCGCGCCCGACCAAGATTCTTTTTTTTTAGGAATCTGGAACTTTGAACCAAAAGACATTGTCTGGCAGTTTTTAACCTAATTGATTTCAACGATCTAGAAAGAACATCCCTAAACTGGTGCTACTACAGTCAGTCCTTAAAGTCCCCCCAAATCTGTGCCCTTCCTGAGCCTTGGGGGTTCAACTCCGCTTTGAATCCCCTGAGATGCTCCACCCAGTATTTGTCCCCATTCCTTTTTTTTTTTTTTTTAACCTAAACCAGAGTTCGCCCTCACGATAATCACAGGTAATACACAACTCCTCCCAGAAGTGGTTCCAGCTGCTTCAACAGAGGGGCAGGCTGCCCGGGACTCACAATCTTATTGCCAGCCCAAATGTCCAGGTCATTTTCAGGCCTCGGCTTTGCTTCAATCCCCCTTACACACCTTCTGTGCCACCTGTGGCTCCCTCTTGTCCTGAACTTTAGGGGAACACCCTGATGTCTTAGGGCTGACAACAGGGCCCAGGAGACATTTTAGAGGCACATCGTTTGCCTGAAACACATTACTCCCCTTTTTGCCTCGGACCCAGCTGAGTCATTTGACTTCCAGACTGGACTCCCACTCCCAGGCTTGTTTAAGTTCGCGCCCGAGGGCTCTGTCTGCGCTCTCTGCCGAGCTCCTGCTGTCAGCGACCATTCCCGAGCTCCCAGGGCCGGTTCTGCGGCTCCCAGCGTAGCGCAGCGCGCGGCACCAGCACCGCGGCGTCCCTGCTCCCTCTGGAGCAGCTCTCCGGAAGGGGTGTTCACTGACTGACAGCATGAATGAATGGGCCTGTGCGAAGGGGATCAGGAGGGACGATTTTCTTCATTTACCAGAAATTCAAAATTGACCAAGCGCTCCTTAGGGTACCAGACACTACGCTGGGCGCTGTGGGGGGAGGCAGGCGGGGACACAGAGGATAAAGATGTGCTCCGACTCCTCGAGGAGCGCAATCACCCGAGGAGGTGGGATTCATCTCTCTCCTTCCTCCCCCCAAGTGAACCAGTTCTCCAGTGATCCTACTTGCTTTTTTCCCTCTCCCACGCTAAAACCGGTCACGCGGGGCCTGAAGGAGGGGGACCCAGCGGCTCCCTTCCCCGAATGCGGCGCGGCCCGTCCAGCCCCTCCCGGCCGCCCACGGAGGCCCCGCGCGGCCGGAGCCCGGCGCCCACCGCCCCCACGCGCGGGCCCGCGCGCGCCGAAGGCTCCGCTGATTCCGGCCTCGACGCCGCTCCCCTCCCTGGCGCCAGGGGGCGCTGCCGCCCCACGGCCGTCGCCATGGTCACCGCTGGCGGCGGAGTGGGGTTTACGTAAAGGACGCAGCGTCCCCCGGGGGGCGGAGGCGGCCTTCGCGCCGGCGCCGGCGCCCTGCGGAAGCGGCGTTAGTGAATCGGGGCCTTGGGGAGCCCAGGATGGAGGTGGCGGTCGCGGCGGCGGGCCGAGCCCTGCAGCGGGCGGGAGGTAAGGGGGCTCTCGGGCGCGGCGGGCCGGCCCCGGGCACGGGCGCGGCGCGAGCGGCGGGAGCGGCGCGGCGGGCTGGGCAGTGTCCAGGGCGCGAGGTGGCCGGCCCGACGGGTCCGCGGGCGGAGTTGCTGCCGCCACGCGCGCCCGCGGCAGGTGTGAGGTCCTTGGAGCCCCCGGCACCGGTGTGGGGATGGTGACACCCCGGCACAGGCGTGGGCAACGTGGGTCCGGCACAGGCAGCGTGGTTTTCCTGGCACGGGTGTCAGAAGACTCACCCCCACCTTGGTGTGGTGGTGGCTGCCTAGGTGTGAGGCGGGTGCAGCACTCTGTACAGGTAGGTGCTGGGCACAGCACTCGGACTGGTTCTGGGGTGAGTGGCCAGCTGGTGCCGGCATGGTGGTTCCGTTGGCATGGGTGTGAGGAAGTGCTGCCATTGCTTGGGTGTGGGGTTGGTTCTGGCCTTGGGCTTGACACGGTCTGGGGTGATGGCCCTGGGGGCTTGAAGAATCGGGGTCCTCAGCATGGCTAGAGTTTCTGGCGTGACTGTGAGAAGTGGCCTTAGCACAGTGTGGTTTGGGGGTGCTGCCTGGCACTGGAAGGGAAGAATTGGTGGCCTTCAGACCCTGGTGGACGGGCCAGGGTAAATGCCCATCTTCCCACCCTGGCCATATGGGGGGCACCGCTTCTGTTATGAGGGTCCAGTTTTAATGCCTACTGGGTACACTGGACTGAGGAGGGCAGACCGCTGGGAGAAGGTTGGTGCCCTTTTTAATGGACATAAAAGAAAGATGCCAGGAGAGGCTTCTACCACAAGGACCCTGATGGTGACCCAGACAGAGACCTGTCCAGGTACAAACATTGTCCTGGGCTCATGGATTCATCCAGCTTTGGGGAAGAAGGGAGGGGTGGATGGTTTTCATTGGCGATCACTGTCCTTAAACATGTCATGAGAAATGTGCAGGACTGCGAGGTGACCCATGTCAGCAGGCCGGAGAGGGTGTGGTGCATGATCTGCCTGTAGTCGCCTGGTCCTGCCTTCTTGGGTGGATAGGTTCACTGCAGGGTATCTGGGAGTTGCCTGTCTTCTTTGATGCTTGGAAACCTCTGGGTCCAGAGGATCATTTGAGGGATGATTGAAAGATAGTTCTGCACACTGGGAGTGTGCTAGGATTGTGTCTGCCCTCACTAGTCCTTTGGGAAGAATTGGGTGAGGGTCTCACTCATTGTCACATAGTGTGATACTTCACAGGAGCGATTTCTAGACCCCCAGAGAAGTCTTAGGATGTGGGGGAAATGTTCAGGTCTTTGTGGAGCTATTGGGGAAAGGGAATGGAGGGTAGCAGAATAAAAGGGTCAAACTTGGACCGGGTGTGAGGAAGGCATTCAGGAATCCAAAAAGATGATGTTGAGGGTATAAGAGACTAGGGTGGCGAATGGTTGCTAATTTGCTAACGTGGGTGCTTAGAGATGCTGGTGAGTTCCCTAAAGCTGGAGTATTGCCCTGTGCGTTTGGAGCCAGAAACTTGAATTCCAGTCTTGGCTGTGTGACCTTGAGCAGGTGACTTCACCTCTCAAGGCATGTCACACGGTGGTCAGGTAGTAAAGAATGAAAGGAAATGGCACATGTGGAAACCCTTTGTAAACAGTGAAAGGCTGTACAAAGGTCAGAGATTCTCACCAGGTAAAGAGACCAGGGCAGGAGGCATAGGAAAGGGAGGCATGGAATGCGATCGGGGAGGGAGGGAGCTGGAAGGCTGAGGGCTTGTCATAGGGAATTAGAGGCCCTGAGTGTACGTGCTCCTGGTGGGGGGAAAGTGGGATCTGTTGACACTGTGAGTCAGCTGCTGAGCTGGAACCAGACCCCAGGTCTCCCAAGGATGGTCCCAAGCATGGCCACAGCAACTGTGAAGCCCTGCAGGAGTCGCCCAAGCAGGAGGAAGCCCTTTGCTTGGGCTGCAGACATGCCTCACTGTCAGGGTAGGTCTGGGAGGTGTCTGTGGCTGACAGATCTAGGGTACCTGTGTGGGAGGGAGACTTGGGAAGTGTGTGTTTTCTCTTGAGAATTTCCTTTGGCTCTAGGTTCTGAGAATGGGGGCGGGGAGCAGTCACATCAGCGTTTTTTGGGCTGTGGCCTGAAGAAAATGAAGTGGGTCAGAGCATCCATAGCGTGGATGTGGCTTGGGGCCGAATGGTCCCGCGAGGGAGGTTGAGGCTGGGTGGCAGGCGCACTGGGAGGTGTGGAGGATGCCCTCAGACACGCGGGGGACAAAAAAGGGGCCGTGCGTACCCTCGGAGTGTGTGCTGAAGGCACACAGGCATGGTACCTGCTGTGGCTCCACTTCTGCTCAAGGGCCTTCCCAGGTGGGGAGGACAAGGGTGGCTGCAAATCGCTTTGCTCTCTGCCACCAGGAGCCTAATTCCTGACAACAGACTGCAGAGTCTGAATTATAGGCCCCACGGCTGGGAGGATTGGTACCAGAAGGCCCGTTTCTTCAGCATTCCATGTGGGTGTCTGCCTTAGCCAGCAACCCATTTCACACACTTGCTCCCTGAGGCAGAAAGTTTTTGCCTTGTGTCCAGGCTGCAGTGTCAAGCCATGTGGGTGGAAGGAGGACATGGCCCAGGGTGGTGAGCTGACTTTTCCATGCGGTGGGACTCGCCCAGTCCTGGTGGCTGCCGCCTGACACCGCCTGGCATTGCAAGTGCTTCCTTGGTCGTTCCCAGGTTGGTTTGAGGGGTGTCTGAGGCCGTCCCACATGCTCCCTGCAGCACCCTCTACCTCCCCCAGGAGCTGCTGGGCACTCCAGCTCCTGCCTGGAAAGCTCTCTTAAGTGCAGAGTCCATTAAGGAGGAAGCCTCCAGCCTCCCTGTCATGAATATTCAGTATTCATGTCCCCTCAGCTCACCCTCCACACCTCCGCCTGTTTGTTCGATCTATGGCTCAGCCTTATGGTTTTGGGCTCCAGGAGCCCTTTTCAGCCACCCCTTGCCATCTGCTTGGGATGCTGGGACTCTGCACGGCAGAGCTGGGGGGCAGACAGGGCAGATCAGAAAATGCTGAGAGGGGGAGTTGGCCTCTGTACCCCAAAAGCAGAGCTGAGCCTTCTTCCCAGTCCTAGGGGTTTGAGGCAGTAGGGAGCCCAGCTGGGTTGCCACTCCTGGTCATTGTCATAGTGCTGACTTTGAGCAGAATCCATCTGAGGCAGGGGCCAGTAACATAGGCGTGGACATCTAGGGCACGTGGCTCTCTGGAGCTGAGATTGTTCAATTCCGGTCCTCAGTCGTATTCCAGTTTGCTTTGTCCATGTTTCTCCAAAAGTTGCTTTACTCAGCTCCTGGCAACCTTTCCTTCCTCAGCTGCCCCATAAATCATGGTGCCCGGCTGCTCTGTGTTAGGGGTGCCAGGGAATCGGGCCTCTCTGGCCAGAGGATGCTGGACCAGAGCTGACAGCACCAGGCCAGACGGCTGTAGCTGAAGGCATAGCCTGTCAGTGGGAGCCACTCCTCCCTGGTCCCTCTCCCCAGGACCAGAGCCAGACCCCGGCATTTAATCACCTGTTGGCCCAGCACTCCATGTGAGTTCAATTTCTCACTAGAATAGCTTTACATTATACTCCGGTGCACTGGGCAAGTAGCGCTGGGGGAAATATCAATGAGCTTGTGGTCAGAGGAAGATAAATCTTTTAGAACCGCGGAGCCCAGGACGTTGCAGGATGTGGTTACCTCCCCAGCAGACAGAGCTGCAAACTGTTTATTTTGATTTTCTCTTTTCCTTTCTGATACTGACTTGAACTGGGCTCGATCTTTCTGGGTTGGATGGGAAAGAGAGAGAGTGTGTGTGCGTGCGTGTGTGCGTGTGTGTGTGTGTGTGTAGGCATGGAAGACCCAGGAAACAGCCTTATCAGCTGGGACTTCTTTGCTGCCAAGGAAGGAGTCCAGGGAGATGATGTGCAGGGGATCAGTGTGACCATGGGTGAGGGTGCTGTTTTCCTGGGGTGCTTGGCAGGAATGCCCAAGTGCTCTACCAGATCAGGATGGGGCCGTTCCCGCGGCAGGGCTGCCCAGGGAGTGCACGTGTGAGAAGCCGCATGTGGCCGTAAGCGTTTCCGTGGGAAGTGAGGGCTGAGGGGAGTGGAGTGCCTGGCGGTGTGGGAGCTTGCGGGCTCCCGTGTCTGGCTGGCCTGGTGTCGGTGGGTGTGTGGCGCAGGGTGTTGCTGGGTTCCTCGCAGCAGGAGAGAACAGTGGGAGCTGGAGGAGGCTGCCTTCAGGCTTTGGAGGGTGGGTTTAATATCTCATGTTGTGATTCTTACGAGAGGAGCCTCTGCTTTCACAGTATTCCTTAGAAGGAAGCCCGGCTGGAGGCGTGGCTCTGGAACGCCCATATGTGCGCTACCTGGGGGCGTCTCACACACGCCTGCTTCCAGCTCCTCCTCAAGCCACCTGGAAGTCAGCTGGGGACAGTCCACCCAGACACCAGAAGATAGCATATAGGGCACAGGCATTATGACTTTAGACTCTGGAGTCAAACAGGCCCAGGTCTGAATCCTGGTCTGTCTCTACACTTAAGTTTCCTTATCTGTCAGATGGGGACAGCGAAACCTCTCATGTAATGCCTGGCTAGATCATGATGAGTGCAAGCACTCCAAAAATGTTTTTGCTCTTGCATCCAGAATCTTTTCCATAGAAAAGTGGTTACATCATGATCTGCATATGTTAGTCTCCGCGAAGATGTAATAATAGGTCCCATTACTTGACAAGAAGTTAGCTCCAGCCTATCCTTGGGATGGACAGAATCTTGCATATCTGTCAACAGACCACACCAAGAATGATATTTTAGCCCCTGGGGAGTGTTTCTACGTGGATGCAGTGGATAGATTTCTTGAGCACTGACTGTGAGTCGTGGGGGGAGGCAGTCAGTGAAGGTGCTGAAGATGAAGTGGACGAACTGGAACCTATAAGGTTGGAGTCTGTCCTTGAGGTGTTTAAAAATCTCTTGAGAAGATGTAATCAATTTCTGAAAAGTGAGTGACACCACAGGTCAAGAGAGAGAGAATGACTTGAACCAGGAAGCTCAGGGAATACAGGGGGTGGCGATGGCTTTTAACCTGGGCCCAAGGGCTGGTTGGAGTGAACGCAGGCAGGTTGTAGAAGAACCTGCAGCAATGGGGCGGGGGAGGGGTGGAGGGCGGGTTTGTGGGACATGGGGCTGGGAAGACGTGCAGTCTGGCTTGAGTGTAGGGTGCATGAAACAGAAGTAACGAAAGCTAAGGTTGGAAAAGTGAGTTGGTGCTAGGTCTCTGAGAGCCAGGGCTGAAAACTACAGGGCCGAAAGTTTGGTCTCATCTGTGAAAATGTGGGCAGTCATTGACATGTTCTGAGCAAGCATGTGGGGGCTGGTGCCACCCCTCAGGAAGAGGCATCTGGCAGCAGGTGTCAGGGTACCAAGGGACACAAGTGGGGAGTGCCTGGTGCAGAGGGCTGAGCTGGGGCAGTGGGCACCCTTGGGGTTGAGGGGAGAGACGAAGCTTGATTGGTTATGGAGGGAGACAGAAGCCCTGAGATTTGGCAGTTTGGTCATGAGGAGGTGGGCATGGGGAAGGGATGGGAGGTGGGGCCTGGAATCGGAGCTGGGCCTCAGAGTCCCAGCCTGGAATGCATTTTGCACCCTTGACTTTCAGCTGGTTTGTCTCCCACCAGTGCCAAGCTGGGAGTGTGAGCCAGCAGCTTCCAGGGACCCCCAAGAGGCTGTTTGTGCTGTCCTTAGGCTGTCCTCATCCCTGAGGGCCCACTGAGGGGTTCCAGCGTTCCTGGCACTTATTTCCAGGCATTTGATCATTTTCTCACCAAATTACCCCTTGAATTTCGCCTGCCTGAGTTCAGCCCAGGAGGTTACTATTCTGGGAAGTTTCATCAAAACCCTTGCAGCGTTTGAGTTCTCTGAGCTGGGGGGTGGGTGGGAAGAGAACAGGGCTTGTCTTCACCTGTGTTTTGGGGGCTGCTCTTGAGAACTAGTCCTACACCTGGGGACAGTCCTGGCCAAAGAGTCTACAGCTCTCTTGGGTGGAAATACCGGAGGGGGGCGGGTGCCGCTGTGTAAGGTGAGACAGGATGTTGCTTCTAGCTCATCCCGAATAGGCCCCCTGTCGTCTCTCCTGGAGCCATTTAATTAATTTATGATGGATGTTCCTGGACTTACTTGAGGTTAATCTATTATTGATGTCCCTTCATTATGTACAACACACCCTGCACCTCCCAGCTCATGGCTATCCCGATGGGCAGGCCGCACAATGGAGTGAGCTCCATGGGGCTGCACCTCTTGGTTTTCATCAAGCCCTTGCAGGTTTGGGAGTCAGGGAGGAGGGTACCAGAGTGTGTCTCCAAGAAGCTTTGCTTAGCCACAAAATAACAGTAATAATAGTTTCTATTGTCTGAATGCATTGGAACTAAACACAACATAGCACACAGAGGATCTCATTTACTTCTTGTAACAGGAGCCCCCTGCACTCCCCCATCCCTCCAACCACCATCTTCCAGAAGGCTCAGAGAGGTTGAGTCACCTGCTCAAGGACACACAGCGATGAGGTGGGGAGCCAGGGATTGCACTCAGGCCAGGTTTGTTCTGGTGTGCCTCTCTACGCCCACCTCTCCTTCAGGCCCCACACTAGCCTGCCTCCTCCAGGAAGCCTTCATGCTCCACTGAACTCTAGGACTGTCACATCTAAATAGCACTGGCTTCTCTGAGAGAGTGTGTGTGTTGTTCTGCTCACCAATCATGTCCTTATTGAAGAATAACAATAATGGCAAAGTCACATTTCCCGAGCACAGTTGCTGGGCACCATGCTAAGTACTTTTCATACCTTATCTCGTTTAGTCCTTGTGACCACCCCAAGAGGCAGATGTATTAACCCATTTTATAGATGAGGCTTAAAAACACGCTCAAGGTCACTCAGGTAACAGGTACAGGGCTGGGATTTGAATCCTAGCAGCCTTGATCTACAGGGTCCTTGTCTGATTCCTCCTTGTAATTTCTTCCTCTCTCTATCTCCTCAGGCCTGTTTGCCGAATATCTATAGATTTATCAAACAGCTGTCTGGCCTGTGAAGTCCCCCTCCTTTGCTGTGAGAAACAACAAGGGATATGGAGAGTGCTGGGTCTGCATTCTGGTCCTGGCTCTGCTGGGCGACTTTGGACGAGTCATTTATGCTTTCTGAGCCTCAGTGGCCCTATCTGCGTAATAGCAACAGTGATATTTATCCTCTCTCCTGTCTCCATGTTCAAAGGCGATGCCAGATGGGAGAGGACTTTGGGAAAGACATCGTGCTAGCCAAGGGTTAGAATTGCTGTGTATGAGATTCAAGAACTGGCACAAAGGCCAGGAATGCTTAAGGCTGGGCACATAAACGCGGGCCAAGGCATCTGCACCCACCCTCTGAGCCACCCGGGACAGACAGATGAATTCTGTGGCTTGCCAGCTACCAAGAACTTGCTTGAGGACCCTGTGTGGCCAGGAGAAGGGTGGGAGGTCCCCAGAGTGGGTGCCAGGCCCTGGTCTGCTGTCCTGGTTGGCCAGGCAGTGCCTGGGCCCTTGGGGGCGGTCCCTCCCCCTCTGAGTCCCTGGGTTGTGTGGAAGTGCGGGGGCAGCGGGGGTTCTGCGCCCTACTTCCCCCTTGTCTCCCACACACAGCCTAACTAGGTCGATTCAGCCTGGGTTTGGGGAGGAGGGAGGATAGTTTGCCAAGCAGCCGCCTGGACCTCCCCTCACCCCTCAAAACACGCAGAAAGCCTTGTGAGGAGGTGAGCCCTGCATCTATTCCGGAAAGCAGTGAGACCGCCAGCCTCTCAGTGGCAGGGCTCCCAGGGCGTTGGCTCGGAATCCTCTGCTCTCTCATCAGCTTTACTCGGAGTGCGTTTCCGTGCTGCGCCGGGGCTGGGGAAGAGGACACGTGCTGCCAGGGCGCCCCTGGGGCCCTGAGGGAAAGAGCAGAGCCCTCGGGCTCGTGGGTGGGGCGAGGCACGCCAGCTATCGCTCACTGGAAATCTGGGGCCAGGCTGCCGTTAGGTGACGGTTTGTTTCATTTCCCAAGTTCCGCCTTCTGCAGGCCGGGATTACATCAGGCTCCCCTGGCACGCCCTGTCGCTGACTCCCACTTCATCTGAGCTCCTCCGCTGCCCTGGGACAGCTGCCCCAGTGCAGTTTGGGGGCTGACTGCAGAATCACTGGCCAACCCTAGGCCCGGTGGCGGAGGGTGCTGTCCTGGCCTTTTCAGTCTCAGCTGCAGGGGCCGGTGACCCCCCACGCCCTGCTTCCCAGTTAGCACCTGCCCACTTCACCCACTCAAGTCTGCCTGCTCTCCAAGATTATCCACTTCTGATTCATTCTCTCTCTCCTTAAATTCTGCATAGCATAGGCCGCCAAACATGGGCTTTAGCATAAACATGGAGCTTCATTTGAGTCCACTGCTACTTGGGCAAGTCACTTGACCTCTGTGACTGTTTCCTCATCTATCAAATGGGGGCTCTAATGGAACATGGCACATTGGGATCAAACAAGACACCACGTAGGACGTTTTCTGCCTACTGCCAAGAACAACACAGGTACTCAGTAAGTGTTAACCAGTATTGTTAGTTACCGTGATCATGTCTCTCAATTGTTCTCCACCAGCCTGGGCGTGTGCAGGGGCTGGTAGGAGCCCCCTTCCCGATGCCATGGCCCCTCTGCAGCCAGGCAACCCTGCAGCACTCCTGCGATGCCAGCCTGCCCCTCGGGCTTCCCTCCCCTGCGGTGTCTGGGCCACTGCTCAAAGCTGGCAGTGTCCTGCCATCTCTCTGGCATCCTGCCCGGTTCCCGCCCCAGCCCTCTCCGAGGCTGGCCTCCCAGCCCCTCAATCCCCAGTTCCTTTTGGTTCCTCTCCTACGTTGGTTTCCTTCCTTTTGGCGCCTCTTCCATCCGGCTGCCTTTTTTTTTTCTTTCTTTTTTTTTTTTTTTTTGTCTAACTTCTCCTCTCCTGAGGCCTTTGGAGGAAGCCAGTTTCTTCCTCAGAGGCTCTGCCCCTCCCTGTGCAGAGCCCCTCAGCCCCTCTAGCTGCCCTTGGGCTGTTGGTCAGATTGTGCATCCTGAGAGCAGGGGTCAGGACCTGGCCTCACGGTCAAGAACACTGTCGGCCTTGACAAATTCCATCGCGTCCTCCCTGGCCAGGAGAGCCTGTGGGTCTGGGCAGCGTGTCCCGTGCCTGGAGATGGGGCCGGAGCTCCCGGGGGGATAGTGAGCCCAGCCTGCAAGGGCTACAGAGCCCCAGCTGAGACGAGCTCCAGGCGTGGCAGGCCTCCTCGGGCCCAGGATGTGAAGAAGGCCAGAGTCAACCCCAGTGTTCCCGGAAGCCAGAATACCAGCTGCATCTGGGGTTTCTTTCCTCCTGGGAACTCAGGAATGTTTCTCAAGAGGTTGTTTCAGTTTCATACCTTTGAAAAGAACTTGGTCTTCCTCTGACACCTTCCCTGGGACTGGGGCCAGGGGGCGGGGCAGAGAATAGTTTTGCCACTTGTGATCTCCCGTCTACCCATTCACTCAAGGACTTTTATCAGGTGCCTACTATATGCTGAACCTGGAGCTGGGAATAATAAAACTTATCACCTTGTTCTCAGGGAGTTCCGGGGTTAGTGACTGACCTGTAAACAGACATTACCACTCTAACGACAGTAAGGATAACAAACACTTTGTAGGGAGTCGCCTCTGCCAGACAGTGCTTTATGTGTAGGAACACGTCTGATACAAAGAACAGTGACAATTCCCGTTTCGTGGACACTCGCCCCCTTTACGCTCTGTGCTCTGGACATTGGTTGGGGGAGGACACATGTTTCACAGCAGAGGTACAGGGCGAGACCTAAGCTTCCTTGGGGATTTGAGGGGATCTGCCAGAGGCCATGTGTTTGCAGCTGGAACTCAGGTCCCTGTCTATCTGCCCCTGCTCTCGGGCTGTTCCTTCTCATTCTCTCCACCTCGCACTGGGTTTGGAGCCCCTGTGAGCCATGGAAGAATGGGCTCCTATCAAAGGAAATCCCCTTTTGGCCATCCTCTTGCTGAGAAAACCAGCCTCCTCTACACCCAGGAAGCCCTTGCCATTCTGCCCCACGTAGGGGCCTGTCTTCCATGGCCACCTTGGTCCTTCTGCTTCCCAGCCCTCCTCGGACCCGAACCTCGCAGTGTTCAGGCTCACACAGGGCGGTTCCTCTCACCCCACGTGCCCCCTGCCAGTACTGCTGGGCTGCTCCATATTGTTCTCCTTGCTTGCTGCCTGCCTGCTATACCGCACTGTTTAAAAAGCAGGCTAATGGAGGGATCGGGGCACCTCTGTAGTTACCTTCTCCATTTCTTGGCCCTTTAGAGAGCCTAACCCCCTAACCTGAATAGGTTCCCCAGGTGAACCTATTCAGCAGGCGTCTGGCAGCGATAACTAAGCCAGCGCCCAGCCCACCAGCTGCTCGGTACTTTATAAAAGTTTAACCTTAATGGTGTAATGAACTCCCATCATAAAGCAGCTGGAGCAGTGCATCCTGGGATGTATAAATTATAGGAGCCCTCTGAAGTTGTAATTGGAAATGGCAGCAACTAGAAGGTTGAAAGAGGCTGGCCTCGTTGGGCTGAGCACAGCTATTCTCTGCCTCCTTTCAAAAGGCACACGGAACTGAGTCTGGCTGCGAAGAAAGAATGTCCTCAGACCAAACCGAGCTCCTGGTTCCTGCGGCCCAGTTCCCACTTCCTGCCTCCAACTGTGTCTGCAGAGCCTGCAGGCTTTGGAGGTGGGACCCCCAACGCGGCCTTGTGCTCTGGCTCCATGCCCGCAGACAGAGTGGGCCGTGAGGAAGTGAGCACGTCATGGAGGCAGCCAGTGGGGTGAGCTCCGGCTCCCTTGTTCCCCAGAGAGAGCTTTGGAGCAGGTGATCCGTCTTTGCAGTCAGATCTGTGAAATGGAGCATGTAAGCCCACCTTGCGGGGCAGGGAGGTGGGATTGAAGAGGAAACCGCAGGGGGTGTTGTGATGTGGGGGTGAGTTCGCAGCTGGACGGTCTGGGTCTGGCTTCATCTCTCGGCTCCTGCTGCTGGTGGTTGTGCGTCCTTAATCAGGTCATTTAACTTCTCAGCTGCAGTGTCCACCTGCAAAATCGAGGGAATAATCCACCCCTGGGGAGTGTGAGGAGGATGACATGGGGTGACGCTCGCTTGCCAGGGACTCAGCATAGTGCTTCTTTGATGGGCACACAGACCACCGGGGCAGCTTGCTGATGCAGATGCCAGTTCAGGCCGGATGGCGCACCAGATCTTCATTTCTAACAAGCACGTGGTGGTGCTGCTGCTGCTGGTCACGGAGTACCTCGAGTAGCAGAGCATCGTGCTTGACCCACAGTAAGTGCTTAATAAGTGTGCTCGTTGTGCCCTTCACCTGTCCAGTGCTGGCACGGGTGCCCACGTAGGTTTGGTTCGGTGCTCCTGAGCGTGGCCCAGGAGCCAGCAGCATCACCTGGGAAGGGGTTAGAAATGCAGAATCTCAGTACCCTTCACCCCCTGCCCCAACCAGAATTGCTGGACGTGGAGCCCAGGAATCTGTGGTGTAACCGGCCCTGGAAATTCTGCTTCCCACACTTAAGTAGAAACACTGGTCAGAGCTCATCTTTTGGAGCAGAGTTTCTCTGAGGGCAGGCTGGTTAACTGCAGCCTCAGACTCTCCTGGGGTTGGCCATGGTGAAACTTGCTAAAAATATAGGTTCCTGAGCCCTATCTCGGATACTGATTCAGAATTGCTGGGTGGGAACCTGGGAATCTGCATTTATCCACCAAATCTGTGTCCATTCAAGTTGGTGTCCCTGGGAGTCACGACCGCTGTGGAGAAGGGCAGAACCCCCGTTCCCAGCACGCCCCCCCACCTGGTGCATAAAGCTTTGCCTTTGCGAGGGGAGAAGGAAGGCTCCAGGGGAGGGAGCCCCAGGCTCAGGCACAGTCCTGCCACCAAAGCCTGGGACCCGAGAACCTCAGGCCCAGCTGCAGGGGTTTTCTCCCGGTGAGAAGAGGGAAACAACCTAACTTCCACCAGGAGGCAGTTGGTTGGATAAACTCACGTGCAGCTAGTACGCAGACTTCTCTGCAATAATGAGGAAAGATGGTAGAAAAACGTTTAATGAGGAGAAATGTTCACCTGATCTAGCTCAGTGACAAAAGTGGTAAGTACAGAAAGGTTCTGTATTTGGATAGAGAAAAAAGAAAGACTAGAAGGATGTTGACAATGAATCATTTTCCTGGAGGGATCATGTGTGCTTTCTATTTTCTTCTTCTTCTTGGTTTCTATTTTCTACAGGGAACATGCATTTTGTAATAAGAAGAAAAAGGTTGGCATAGATAAGCATGTTTTGTCCAGGGCCCTTGCCTTGCCTGAGGTGGGAGGCCATCCCAGCCTCCCCCTCTGGGGTGACCTTCACCATCCTCCCCTCACCTCCAGGCTGTGTCTGGTACTTCCCAGTCCTTCACTCTGTTTCTCTTGCTTTTTTACTTCCTCTCTGCTTTGAGTCTTCCCTGATGATGGCAAGTGGTCTCTCCTATTTTACGTAGGAGGAGAGTAGGGTGGGGATAGCTGAGAGGCAGGAAGCCCCCCAGCTTGCGAGTCTCTAAGGCAGAGTTCAGCTTTTAATCAGGGTGTCACCTAGGTGACTAAACCTAAATTTCAGAGTCTAGGCACAGGGGACGTGCTTAGGAAGCAATGATTGCATGAATGAGGCTTGGAGTGCAGCCAAGGACAGGAAAAGGCCCAAAGCTGTGTGACCTTGGCATTTGCGAATACCTCTCTGAGCATAGGGTCCTCATCTATAAGATTGGGGAATCAGGGTGGCTTGAACTCTGATTTCCCTGGGCCCTTCCAGCTCTGATCTTCTGAGGAGTCACATGCCTTCACTGCTGCTACCCAGCCTAGTGTTTTAAAGCAATGTTTGCTGCCCAGGAAGTCCTCCCCTCTCTGTTCCAGCTACCCAGGGAGAGTTTGTGCATAGGTGGCTGCTCAGGTTAACTCTAGCCTCAGACTCTTCTGGGGTCGGCCATGGTGGAACTTGCTAAAAATGTAGGTTCCTGGGCCCTATCTTGGACTTACCGATTCAGAATTGCTGGGTGAGAGCCTGGGAATCTGCATTTATCCACCAAATCTGTGCCCAGGGCCCTCCAGGCAAGGGCTTGAGGGAGGGCGATATTGTCCCCACAGTCAGGTCTCCGTGCCGTTGCAGGAGGGAGACTGGTCATGCTGGGACACGAAAGTGATCTACCACCCAAGACAGAGGGATGGGGGCGCCTGGGCCTGATATTGGCCTCCCGCAAGCCCTTTGTGCCTCTGTGCTGGCTGCCTGTTGTCAGGTGTCTGCCTTTCATCCTTTCCTGGCCAAAGCTGCCTTTATCCAAGTGTCCCCTGCCGGGCTTTGTGTCTGATACCCCATTTCCATCAGCCCCCAGCAGCCCTGAGTCTGCGGCCCTTTGAGCTGCCGTTTTCCATTGAGTGGCTCCCGTGGGGAGGGAAGGCGGGTGGGAGAAATCCATTCAAGCCATTTGTTTTAGAGACATTTAAGTAAACCCATGGGATGGTGTTTTCAGTCTTCTTTGAAAGTAATGGACGGGTTTCTGGATCTCTCCCACTACCCACTTCCCTGCCTGGGAAGTGCAAGAGGCCTGGTCTTCAGAAGAACTGTGGAGAGGGGAAGCCCAGGCCGGGCTGGAAGATCAAAGCTGGGGGCCTGGAGGCACCTGAACATGAGATCTTCCTGGGGAACATCAAGCACGTGTGTCCACCCGTGGTGCCAGGGAAACAGGCCCACGGCCCTCTCTGCACTCTCGAGCGTGTTTTTCCTGGCCCAGGGAGCCTGCAGAAACTACCTTTGCCAGCAACCCAGAGGCAGGTTGGTGGTGCCAGCAGAGGCCTGCAAGGGCAGCTGTGAGAAGGCAGGCGTCTCTGCTGGCAGGCGTCCGGCCCTGCACAAGGTGCATCTGCCCCGCAGGCTTCGCAGGCTCTGGGTGGCTTTTGTGTTTGGGGTGGGAGAAGGGGGGAAGAGGAAAGTAGCAGCCGGGATGTCCCCCTCTTTCTGTTCAGCCATCAGCCCCTGCAGGAAGCTTTCTCTGTCTGCCTGGGCTGAGCAGTGTGAGCAGTGGCCCAGCATCGTGGCTCTGCTATCCCCGGCCCGCCTGGGTTTCCTTGTTATTCTGCTCCGTGAGCTCCTGGAGAATGGGGCTTGACATCTCACGGTCATGTCCCCAGAAGCTCCTTCTTGAGTGCCTGTTGAGTGCAATCAACAGCCTGGTCAGGGAGCCCTGGGCAGAGGTCTGCTCTGCTGCCCTAGTCTTGGAGCCCCCTTCCCCCAGCCAACCGGTCTGGCGGGTTTGTGGGGACCTGGCCAGGGCGGTTCTCCCGGGACAGGATGTCCTGCTGAGAGGAGGCTCTGTGCCTGTCTTTCTGTTCTCCCCTTCTCCCCCATCCAAGGGGGGGTGTTGACTCCCGGCCGGCCAGGGCTTGAGCCCGGGTCCTCTCTCCATCCTGCCCTTCTTGGGGAGGTGCTGGGCTCAGGTAGACAGGAGCCTTGCCATGGCAGGAGGCAGGGGCCAGAACCCTCCAGTCCCCCACCATGAGACCCTGGAGGTACCGAGGCCCTGTACAGCAGGTTACACAGAGTAGGGGGGTGACAGGTACCAGGCAGGAGCAGGCAAGGGCCATGGTGACCATTCTCCCACCTCCTCCCCCACTGACATGCCAAGAGTGAGGGACAGGAGGCCCAAAGAGGACAGCCATGTGCCTGAGGCCTCCTCCAGGGCTCATCTACACTGTAGCTCACCCTTCCCCCCCACCCACCAGACTCCCTCTCAGGGAGCAGGATATGAGGGTGGGGAGCCCGGGGTGTTCCTCTCACCCTCTGCGGGAGGGGCTGGGCGCCCCATTCCGTAGGTGTCAGTGGAACTGTCACCAGCGGTGGGCGCCAGTGCCGGGATTTCCCTAGCTGACTCACCCTCGGCCTGGCTGTGCCTCTGCCTAGGCAGGAGTTCTTTGCGAAGGTGTTTGGGTAGTGACAGCGACTCACTTGGAGTCTGGCCCCAGGCAGCTGTGGCAGGGCCCCCAGCCCTGGGCTGACTGAGGCCCGGCTGTCCATCAAGCTCACCACCCCACTGCCCGGGCAGGAGGAGCAGTGAGGTGGGGGCTGCTCCCTGAAAGACTCCCCAGGGGCCAGATGCCTGCCTTTCCTCCCCTTCCCCTGCCAGAGGAGGCAAGAGAATAGGGGGCCATTCATTCCCTCAGTCCCTCCGGGGTGAGAGACACTTCACAGACAGGGTGGCCCGGTGGGGGCTGCAGAGAGGCAGGAAGTGGGGTCAGCACAGTGACCCAGCCAGGGGCCAAGGACCCTTGGAGAAAAGGGGACGCTGTTGGCTCTCCCCCAGGAAGATTCTCCCGGAGTCCCCTCCAAGCCCCCTTGGCAGAGAGCAGGCAGCGGCAGGCGCTGGCAGAGGGACAGAGGTGTCGCAATTACGGTGTGTGGGGGACTGGGGGAGGATGAGCAGACAGAGTGTGAGTGTGCGGCTTGCAGCAGGCCTGTGGGGGCGGTGGCAGCAGAGCTGCGGGGCTGAGCCTTGGAGAGGGGCGGAATGGGAGGTGCAGTTCTGGGTGGTCTGCCCCAGCGTCCCCACCTTCCCGTTGCCAGTGGGGAGGGGGCTGTTGCCCCCTGACCTCTCTGGGGTAGTAGCCTCTGGCAGCCCAGCTGCCAGGGCCGAGGGAATATAGGGTGACATTCCGGACCCTGCCAGGGTTCAGTCTGGCAGGCAGATTTCTCAGCCCCCTACTCGCCAGCCTGGCGGGGTGAGAAATACAGCAGTTGCAGTATTTCTGGGGCCGCTCTAGTGTCTCTGATGACCCATTGGTTGTGCTTATTCCTCTGTGGGTAGGCTCAGGGCAGGATGGCCCGGGGAAGGAATGTGGCCGGTGGCTGGTAGGCCCAGCCCAGCCCTGCCCAGCCTCCTGAGCCAAGAGGGCAGGGCCCACCCACCCAGTTCTCAGTTTGGCCCGCTGCTGAGGTTGAGCGCATGGACAATGAGCCACTGGCCCGGGCAGACAGCATGAGCAGGCGGGGTAAGGGAAGGCCTGGCCCAAACTGAAACGGGCGCTCCAGGCAGGGCCGGCACCACCCCAGCCCTCCAAGGGCATCTCTCTTTGAAGGACAGGTGTCAAGCTGCTGGGGGAACAGCCCTGCGTGGCTGGCTAGGTGGTGCCAAGGACAGGAGGCTGGAGGGAGCCCGGGCTGCACAGGGTTCCAGGTTTTGCTACCAGCCTGCTGCTGGCCTCAGCGTGGCCTGGGGCAGGGCTCTGAATCCTTGGTCCTCACCTTCCTCCCTCAAATGAGCATGTGGGACTCGGTGGCCCAGAGGTTCTGTCCCACCTGGATGTTCTGCTCTTTGTTACACATACAGCCTTAGAGAACAAGGAAGGGCCCCAGGACCTTCTCCTGATGGGCCCTAGTAGCCAGGTGCCTCTGTGTGAGGGGCAGGGCTAGGGGCCCTTCTTGGACCCTCCATTTCCTCCTCTCTTGGGAGTGATGGGGTGAAGTGAGACATTGGCTAGAAGCCCCCAGCGTGGGGCCTTCTGGCAGATAGTCAGGCTCTCCATGAACAATAGCTGGGATTATTGCCTTCCTTCCCCTTATGTTTAAGTTATCATCATTGTCATCATAATGGAGTTGATGCCCCAAGCCCACGGGGGGCTCCCTGGAAGAGGCAGCCCCGTGCATCAGGTCCTGCACTGGCATCTTTGCCCCTGGTCTGCTCAAGAATCAGGTCAGACGGGGGCAGCCAGAGGGTTTGAGCGGGCAGGAGGGGGACTCTGTGGGCTCGGCCGAGCTGCGGGTGCCCATCTGCAGAGGCGCGGCCTAGCCCTCCGTGAGTTGGCTGGGAGACCTCAGAATGAGGAGCGCGTGTTCTCCAAACATCTTGCTCGCAGCAGATGGCAGCCACAACTGCCTTTCTCCCTGCAGTTCCGGTGCACTTCCCTTCCCTTCGCTCACCCCCCTGCTAACTTTGGTTTCTGCTTTTGGAGACGGGGAGGCAGCCTGCAAGCCTCCAGAGCCACCTCTGATTGCGGGTGAAGCTTGGTGCTCATAGCATGGAAGTTTCCAGAGGAGAGGAACCTGGTGCCCCCACCTGCTCCATCGGGGATGCTCAGTCTTGCCCTGCTTCCCACACGCCGTCTCTTAATCTCTTTGGCCAAATGTGCTGACAGCAAGGGAGCTGGGCCGGGGGCCTTGTTTGACATTTCTTGAGCAGCTGCTAGGCACCAGGTGCTGTGTTGGATGCCAGGGACACAGAGACGCAGAATGTGGCCCTGCCCTCTGGGAGCGCCCAGCCCAGTGGGGAACCCGGCATGGAGTGGGCACCAAGCAGATCGGCCGCAGGGGTTGGCAGGCCCTGGCAGCTGCATGGAGGAGGCGGTATTTAGGCTAAGCCTTGGAGTGCTAAGGAGTTCCCAGAAGAGCAAGATTAGAAAAAGCCTTCTGGGCAAAGAGAATAGCCTGTGCAAAGGCACACAGGCTTGAAGAGCTTTGCCTGCAGAGCACACTCAGTGTGGCGCTCGGAGAGCAGAGAGAGGCAGAACACCTAGTCGGGATGTGTGTGCACCCTCAGGGGAAGGCAGAGCCTCCTCTAGCTGCTCATGCATGGGGGTCAGCCTGAAGCAGAGGCCTTGGGTGGGAGACACTAGGGGCACAGGCCTTCTCAGCTGGGGAGAATTCTGCCCTGAGCGTGGGGCCAGCAGGAATGGCCCATGCTGGTGGAGTAGAACAGGAATGCCCGTCCCTCCTGGCTGGTCCTGCAGCCACAGGCTTGGTGTTGGCCCTACTGCCCTGGGGGCTGAGGCCAGAGGGTCACAGAGCAGCTGAGCAAATGTGGCCCGAGACTTCCACAGCACTGTCACTCATTCTGCGACCTACCGTGGTTCCACCCCACACCACGGGTGGCATGAGGCCGGGCACCATGTGTGCAGACCCTTGTCTGTGCCAAGCCCTGTGCTTAGTGTTCCCACACAGGCCTCATCCCCCCTAACCTTCACAAAGGCTGTGCTTGGTGGGCATCACTGACTCCAAGGTCCCATGACTTGCTCAAAGACACCCAGCCAGGACGTGGCCCAGCAGAGGCAGCAGGCCCATGGCAGTCAGACCTTTTGTGGACTCAAGCCCTGCCCATTCTTCCCTGTTGCTGCCTCTACCCCCTCACAGTGGAGGGAAGGCCAAGTCATTCGTCCTGGGAGACCCTCCAAATACTGCGGTGCTGGGGCCACCAGCGGCAGCTGCAGGCAGAGCCACCGAGCACGACCCTGTAGGACGGTGGGCCCAGCAGGGTGGAGGCGTTCTGTGTTTGCTCTTTCCAGCCCTGCATTTGCTGTGCTGCTCGCACCTGTCCAACTGTTTGCCCAAGGATTTGCCCCCCTGGGAGGTGGGTGGGGCTGGGTGAGGGTGGCAGGCAGGAGCCAGCTGCCTCTGGGCTCCTGGCTTTTCTGCAAATCCGCAAGCCCATAAGTGCCACACCAGGCTGCAGGCCCCGTGCTGCCTCTGCAGTGCCTGGCCTCGCCCGCGCAGAGCATGTGACTTTGTAGTGCCCAGGCCTGGCGTGCTTGGCGTGCCAGGGCAGCAGCGGCAGCAGCAGCTAGACCGTCAGTGAGGAGCAGGAGAGGCCCCCAGAGCCCTCGTGTTGGGGCACTGCCCCAGGGCGTGGGGTGAGGGGAGGCATCAATGGGACCTTTGTATGGCGAGGGGCAGAGGAGTGCATGACCAAAGCCAGGAGCCGTGCAGACACATCTGCTCCTTTCTTTCCTAGAGCAGCCTGCACGCAGGCCCTCACCCTTCTAGTGAGGAGAGCCTGCCTTGATTCAACCAGTCCCTGCCCTGACCTTCCCTTCACCCCATTTCAGATGAATCAGCCACAGGAACGTGAACTTGGACTTCCCAGCTTCTGGGCCTTCCCTGGAGGCAAAAGCCCTGGACCCGCCTCTCCCGCACCCTCCCTCCTGAGGGTGTGGCCTTTAGCATCCTCTCGCTGGGCAGATTGAACTCACCTATCGCCAGAGGCCATGGTCCTGGTCCTCGAGCTAGGGGAACAGATTAGATAGGATGGGTCTGGCATTCCAGGGAAGAGGGAGCCCTTTCTCTCCTGCAGCTGTCACCCCAAGGAGGGGCCTGCATTAGCCAAGCAAGGAGCTGGGGGCCCCCTCTCTGCAGTCCCACCTGTGGCCAGCCTCCCCGAGTAGCTCCATCCTGGGAGGAGGGGGGATCTCAGGGAACCATCTTGGAGTTTCCACCCTGCTTTGCCTTTAGCAAACCCGCTGCTCTTGCCTGTGGTCTTTCTGCCACTTGGTACTTGTCATGCAAGCCACAAGGACGAGCAGGCTGTCACCAAGATGCTATGCTTTGCCCTCCATGGGCAAAGAGCTCTGTAAACAGAGGGCAGCTGGAAGAGCGTCCTGCCGCGGCTTGGGGACAGCCTTCCCATGGGGGCACAGCTGCAGGAAGTTGCCTGGGCACTCCCAGACTGGCCCTTAGGGAGCCCGGCCATTACTGGGGGTGTCGAGGCAGCCTGGCCAGTGTAGCCAGGCCTGGTTGTGGGGAGCTCAGGTACCCCCATTGCCTGCTCTTAGCTGGGAAGCAGGGCAGATGTGGAGGAAGGGGAGTGCTGGTCTCCTGAGTCTTGTTTTAAGTTGTGGTGGCCACCTGACCCCACACCACCCTCTCTCTTGCTGCTTCAGAGATTGGGGGAGGGGAGAGCTGGCCCAGAGTGCCCACCTGGGACACAGAGAGTCTGCCAGGCTGGGCGGCCCTGTAAATAGCCCATCCTCAGGCCTCTTACCCTGCACCTCTCTGCAACTCCAGCAGCAACGATTCCCACTGTGTCCCGCTCACATGCGTCCATGCCAGGTGCCCGGCCTGCCCCTCACTGTGAGGCTGGGGTTCTTGCAATCCTCACTTACAGGTTAGGGAAGACCACCTGTGTCACACTATCACCAGCAACGCTCACATGTCACGTATCCCTCTTTTCCTGGAACTGGGGCTCAGAGAGTCTGCAGTGTGCCCACACTCGTTAAGTGGCCAGGCCCAGTTTCCAGCCTGGATTCTCTGAACCCATGCCCCATGCGTTCCCCACTGTGCCCCCGCAGTAAACAGAAGTGCTAATAAATAAGCACATTCATACATAATTAATCCCACCTCAATCCCTCTGGCCTTTCTCTCTGAGGCATCTGAGCACTTCCCAGACGTGATGTCATGCGTCCTGCTTGGCCTCAGAAGAGCTGAGAGGAGGCCAGGCACAGAGGGGCCACAGGGACCAGGAACCCGCCTCCCCCACCGTCAGGCCCAGCCCCGCCACACGCCCACCACCCCTACCTCGCCCTCTGCCTCTAGGCAGGGGTGATGCTGAGGCGAAGACACCTCTCAGCACCTGCTCTCTTCCTCTGGCTTCCTCTGGACTGTGCAGGTGTGAGCCGGAGCGGGAGAGAAGCCGCGATCGGCTGAGCCCCCACATGGTGGGGGTGTATGTGCAGGAGCCCAGGGCTCTGCTTAGAGGGAAGTGATATTGCTAGGGCTTTTTATAGTGCTTTCCTCCAAGAAGCCTCCGGTGTATCTTGTTTGTTCTCACATTCCTAAGAAGTTGGCAGAGAGCAGTCCAGGGTCACCGGGAAGGAGGTAGAATGAGGATCCAGGGAATGAGTCCTCTCACTTGGCTCTCCCAGCAGCAGTGACTGCTCTTGTTTCCATTGTGTGGAGAGGACCGAGCCTGCCCGAGGTCACACAGGAGGGAGGCAGTGATGGTTAGGTCTTGAACTGAGTTCTGACAGACCTCAAAAGTGGGGACCCTTAAAACACTGGGCCGTAGTGTGGTCGTTCCTGGCCCATCTACTTCCCATTGCCATGTCGGGGTCCAGAAGAAAGTGGGTAAGAAAGGTAACAGCACCTTAAGGCTCCAAGTGTTCCATGGGATTGCATTTCTGAGCCGCAGTCGGAAGACCCTTAGAAATTGAGCCTTGCAGGGCCAGGGGAGTTTCCTAGGGAAATCGCGGATCATTTGGTCAACCTCGTCTTCCAGAGGAAGACACTGAGGCTCTAAGAAGGGAAGTCATTTCCCCAGGCCCTCCCTCTTCTCACCTATGGCCAGGCTGTGGAGTCCTTGGCTGGGCCCTGTCAGCCCCAGGCTGCAGGCCTTGGCACTGGGCGAGCACTCAAGTCCCCTGGCTGCATCCTGACAGTGCAGCCCTCCGTGCTCTTCCCCAGGGGTGCTCCCTCCCTCCCACAGGACGCTGGGCAGAAGTGGACACCACAAGTTACACGTGCTCAGACACACAAGGGAGGCCAGGGACACGGAGCCAGGAGGTGCAGTAGAGCCGAGCTGTCAGTGCTGGGGAGCCCCTTGGGCAGCAGGACCCGCTTGTTGCGTCACCACAGGCAAATCACCCCACATCCCCTTCCCGCCACAGTCGCCTTGTCGGTAAATTGAAGATGCCACGTTTCTTCCCTGCCTCGCCCACGGCGTGGGCACTGGTGCCAGTAAAGTCGCATGTGTGGGCAGTTCAGGATCCGGCTTTGGAGCTGGGTGTGTGGCCAGCAGAGGGTGTGCAAAGAGCCCAGGCTGAGCATCAGAAGCCTTGGGTCCTGGGCTCAGCTCTGTACCGGGCTCCTACACCCTCCTGTCTCTGTCCCTCAGGCCTTGCTCAGAGATGGTTCCTCCTGTAGTCAGCAGGGACTTGATGAGCTCCCGCCACCTGCCAGGCCTTTTGCTGAGTGCAGGAGACACAGCAGGGAAGAAAGCAGGTGATGCCCTGCCCTGAGGAGCCATACCCTGATGTTAGGGGGGCAGACAGTAAACATGGGAACAAGAGAACTTCAGAAAGCAAAAGTGCTGAGAGGAAAGCAGAAGAGTCATGTGATGGGGAGGGACTTGGGGTACCCGAGATTGGGCAGGCAGGTCCCAGGTGGGGATGTTTGCACTAGGAACTGGATGATAGGAAGGAGCGCACCACACAGAGATCCGGGGGTAGGGGTGGGGTTATGTCTAGGCTAGAGGAGGAATGAGGGCAAAGACGTTGAGACAGGGCACACTTGGACTCTTCAAGGAACAGAGAGGAGACCAGTGTACCTGGGAGGGGGTGAGTAAGGGTGGCATGACCTAACATGAGAGGCTGGGTTCTGCAGGGCTAGCAGGTCAGTAAAAGAGGGAGAGCATTTTCTAAGGGGGCCTAGCAGTGTGGAATGACTGGGAATGGTGGTGGGTGAATGGCTAGATGGATAGATGGATGGGTGGTTGGAAGGATGGTTAGTTGGAAGGATGGGTGGTTGGATGGATGGGTGGTTGGAAGGATGGTTGGTTGGATTGGATGGTTGGTTGGATGGATGGTTTGTTGGAAGGATGGTTGGTTGGATGGATGGTTTGTTGGAAGGATGGTTGGTTGGATGGATGGTTGGTTGGCTGGATGGTTTGTTGGAAGGATGGTTGGTTGGATGGATGGTTGGTTGGATGGATGGAGAGTTGAATGGATGGATTGTAAGGAGTGATCACTTTCCTTCCCATTGCAAGGGTCACAGCTGATACACCTATAACAAAAGACAGGTTAACAAGAGAAAAACATAGCAAATTTATTTAACCAAAGTTTTATGTGACACAGAAGCCTTCAGAATGAAGACCCAAAGACCCAGAGAAAAATGTCCATTTTTATGCTCAGACTCAATGACGAATGGACAGCCATGTAGAAACGTGATTGGACAAAAAGAGTATGACCTATGGGAGTAGACTGAGGGACAAACCCAGCAAGACCTGTCTGTGCAGATTCTTCTTGGCCTCTCTCTGCAACATTCCTTCCTCCTGAGTGTGGGGCAGGACACTGTCTGGAATGGGGGGGGTCTTATGACCTATTATCAAACAAGGTAGGTCAGAGAATTTCTTTATGGCCAGCTCTTACACAGAAAGACAGAGGAAGGTTTTTACATTTTATGGCTAGCTTTGGGGCAGAGGGGTTCTGGTTCCTATGACCTGCTTTGGCAAAGAGGAACTCTAGTTTCTATGGCTTGCCTCAGGGAGAATAAACAGGGAGAGACAGAGAAAGAGAGAGACAGAGAGTAGTAAGACAGGAGAAAGTCCAAGAGAAACTTTGCTTCTGAGGCTGCTTCTGAGCCCCAGTGGATGGATGGATAGATGGATGGATGGACAGATGGATGGATGGTTGGTTGGGTGACAGGCAGAGATCCTCTCTCCAGTCCCCTTCCTGTATGGGGTTTAAATTAGCTCTGAGATCTCCACCTGAGTTAAGGCTTCCTTCACATGGTCCTATTTATGGTCAGGGTTGGGTGGCAGGAGCAGTGAGGAGTTGAATGTTCCTTGAACCCCAAGCATGTTATCAGGAGTCCTCAGTTGTGGGGGAAGAGCCCAGTGACTGCCCTTGGAGGGTCTCTGCCAGGCTGAGGCCCTGGCCTGCTGCGCACAGGCTCACCTGAGGTCAGGACTGGGCTGAACTGAGACTTTGCAGGGTACATTGCTATTCGAGTGGTGAGGGCAGCCCCAGGCCTTGTTCTCAAGACGTTGTTACCCCAGGATCAGGGGCACGGTCTGCCTACCCAGTTGCACAGGCCAGAAAGCTGGGGTCGTCGTTGACAGCGCCCTCCCCCTTACCGCCTGCCTGGTATGTCACCATTTTGTCTGCTGAGTCTCCATCTGAACTGCCCACTTCTCCTCACTTGCTGCCAGCCTGCCCGCCTCGGCCCTCCCCGTTGCTGCTGGCTGGCTGGGCTAGGCTCTGTCCTCCGTCATCTGCACACACACGCCCTCCTGCTGAGGGCTATCCTCCATGCTCCGTGGTCCCCCACTGCCCTCTCCTGTGGTCGCGTCACTCTGACTAGTCCTTCAGAGGTGGCTGCAACTCCTGGGTCTCCAGGTAGCCGCCCCTCCCCGTCCCTTCCAGGGACACGTCAGAGGAGTTTCCATTGTGTGTGAAGATTAACTTGAAGTCTCTTTTTCCCCCTGGACTGTAGGCTCCATGAGGGCTGGCACCACAGTGGCTTTTATTTACTGCCATCTTCCAAGTTCCTGGCACGTAGTAGACATTCTGGTTATTGCTGGATGGGTGGAGAACGGCTGCATGCACGAATTTAATTTAACCAGATTTCACCTGTGTACACACTGCCCAGCACCCACTCTGGGGCTGTTTGCATCCTTTCCTCCTCTTGGAGCCTGCCCCTGCCTTCAGCTAGGGAACCTGGAACCAAACCCCAGCCACCGGTGGGGTTGGTGTCCTCACACCTGCTGGGCCTGGGACCACCTCCAGGTCTTGTGCCCCTCGGTCAGCCAAGCCCAGGGGTTGATGCCTGGGCCTGTGTGGGATCTCTCAGACTCACTCAGGCGTGCTGCTGAATGGAAGAATGAGACCGTTGAGGGCTTGTCTGAGCAACGGCTAAACAGTCTACCAGGGCCCCTGTCAAAGTAGAGTATGCCCCAGAGAGGCTTCCAGGGTGATGACAAGTTTGGAAACCAGGCTGAACCAAGAAATGCAGAGGAACCTGGGACTGAGAAGGTGGGGGAGGGGGACCTTTGGAGCCTTCACCCCTGATCTGGGCTCCAGAGAAAGCCCAAGGCCGGGGGCTGTGGTCGGGGGTGGGCATGGACAGCAGCAGGTCCAGGCTGAGCCAGCGGCCCTGGGCGGCACCATGTCTCTGCTGGGGATCTGCTCTCCTGGGACCTGGTGTCTTCAGCACCCTGCCCACGAAGATGGTATAAGTGCTCGTCACAGGCAACTCCGAGTTTGGAAGCCACAGCTGTCTCCCTCAGTGTTGGGGTTCTAGCTCCTGGCCTTGGGCCCTGCTCGTGGTTGGGGGTGGGCTCAGACTGCAGGGATGTTCTGGCCAGGCAGGCTCTGTCTGGAACAGGCAGGGAGGGGGCACCCAGGAGGCCTCAGAGCCTGTGATTCTAGGTCACCTCCTGCAACATCCAGAGACAGGAGTGATATTTATAGCAGCCAGCGGCCACCGAGGGTGGAGAAGTCAGCACGAGCTGTGACGCAGGCTGACCCCCCCCAGGTCCCCTAGCTCTCGATGACTCCCTCACCACCCCCACTCCAGAGCCTTCCTGGGATGAGCAGGAAGGACGGGCTGCTGAGGAGGCAGCATCGTCTCATTGCCTCCTCAAGCCCTGGAGGAGGTGAGGTGCCACTTTCCACCTGGCAGGAGCCTCGGCCTCAGCCGGTCTCGCCAGGACCTTGTCTGGCTTGATGGCCCCAGCTGGGCATCCCATTAGCACCTGGCCCGGCTGGTCTCTCTCAGATGGCAGGTAGTTGTGGGGACAAGGGCACCATCCCCAGGTTGACTGGGACGAGGCCCTGCCAAATGCCCATCACCTCCCTGCTGTGCCCTTGTGAAGTGGTAGCAGAGTGCCGCTTGGGCTGCGAGGGCACAGTCCCAGCCTGTGGTCACCAGAGCTGTGCTAAGCATACGGCCCCAGCTCCACCTCCCGCCACACCCACAGAGCAGGCCTGGAAACAGAGGCCACAGAAGTGACAATGTGACAAGGCTGGGCCTCCAAGCTCCTGAGTCCCCCAGGAAGAAAAGTGATGCTAAACTTGGGTCAGAGGCCCAGCAGGCTGGGCCCCTTGCTACTGTCCGGCCCTTATCTGCCCAGAACAGAGTGGGTCCGCGGGTCCTGGTCAGGCACGGGTAGGCAGAAGGGGAACACTTGTCACGTGCTCCTTGGGGTGGCCCCATCGCAGGGGCCTGTGCTCCCCTCCTTGCCCCAACCCGTTTCTAGTCTGCGTGTTGTCCAGAGCCTCCTGGCCCATTCCCCGCAGGCCAGGAGAGGAGCAAGTGGAAGCCAAGGTTTTCTTGGGAACCTCCAGGGTAACAGAGAAGGTGAGGCAGACGCACCAGAACCTGCAGAAAAGTGGGCCGCTGCCTTAGCCGCTCAACCAGGGCTGGGGCTTCAGGCCAGCTGGGGACAGACCCTGAGCAGGCCTTGGAGGCCCGGAACAGGCGAAGCACCTGGAGCAGGTGGGACTGTCTGTAGAGGAGGAAATACCCGAGCCCGGGTGAGCTCGGTGGCTGCGCAGGTGGGAACAGGTAGATGGAACAGGGTGTGGGTGCTCAGGGCGGGGCAGGGCGGGGTGAGAAACTTTATAGCTAATGATTGAGAGTTTTAATTTTATTTAAAGGGCATTTAGGAGCCATAATATGCTTTTGAGAAGGGGACTGATTGAATTAAAACTGTGTATACATGTAGCTGATGTTACTGAGCACCTTCCCTGGGCCGGGGCCTGCTCTCAACGCTTTACACCTTTGAACCTCTTGGTCCTCCCAGCAGCCCCTTGCAGGAGGCCCTGCGCTCGCTGTCCTCCCTGGAAGTGGCCTGGCCCTGTGTTGTGCTTGGAGGGTCACTGTAGGCCCTGCTCTCTCAGCTCCTGGGTTAGTGTCTCTTTTCTGTGCCCGCTTTTACCCTCCCAGCCCAAGGGCAGGAAGCACATGTGATACTTACATGAGTTCAGGCACCTGCATGGAACCCTCAGGCTCTCTCCTTGCCCATCCTGCAAGCAGCACTCCAAAAGTCAAGGCCCAAGAATGGACCTCAGAGCTCATCCTGTCCAGTGGCTTTCCAACATTTTTAAGCATTGAAGCTGTTTTGTTCACACGCAGTGTTACAAGGAACCCCGATATATAAAACTGCTGGAAGCTGCTCTGATTGACGTGGCCTGCAAGCCCCAGGAAGCCTCCCGCTGTGGTCCCTGAAACCTACTCTGAAGAGCTCTCAGATCCCCCTCATTGGGCACAGGAGAGGAGGGCCACAGAGGGAGGGGACTGGGCCATGGCCCGTGTGCCGCTGGTGGCTGCAGGTGCCACCTCCTGCCCCGGTCTGCATGGGGAGGGGGTGTTGGCCCTTCCTGTGTACTAGAGCTCTGCTGCCCTCCTCCCTGGGGAAGAGCTCATGTTACGCAGTCACTCGATCCCTGCTTGCTTCCGAGATGCCCAGGCAATGGTTGAAGGGAAACCCAATAGCCCGAGTGGTGGCCTGTGCCCTAGATGGCCATGCAGCTCCAGGAGGTGGCCCACAAAGCCTTTTGGAGTCTGGAGGCTCTGCCCCCAGCCTTTGAGCAGTGTGCGCCTAAGCAGGCCAGACCCTGAGGGTCAGCCCGCAGCCTGAGGAGATGCAGCAGGACCGTGGTGGCCCAGGGTATGCTGGGCGAGGGGGTGTCGGGCCTGAGAGGGGAGGTTTCAGGTTAGGTGTGCCCACTTAGCATCTCATTAACAGCCTCATTAGGGGGCCCCCTAATGAAGTGGAAGGTGCTAATTCTGTGAGGTGAGGTGTTGCCAGCACCGGGATGAGTCTGCTCTCCAGGAAGTTCTGAGAAGCCAGAGCTTGGGGCTTCGTGCTGGGAGCTGATGAACTGCCAGGCAGGGGGCACATCTGGGGAGTGAGCTCCCAGCAAGTGGCTCCTAGGAGGGTGGGAGGCCTGGGGGGAGGAGCAGGGGCGGGGCGAGTGGAGTGCCGTGGGGCAGATGGGCTTGAACAGTGGGCCTCTGCCCCTCAGAGCATCCTGCATGGGAGCTGGGAAGGGGCCGGCAGTGGCACACCCTGAAACTCAGACCTGCGGACAGACAGATGTGGGCATCCTGCAGGCACTCAGGCTTTGGAGTGTTCTAGAGCCTCGTGGCCTTGTGGGGAGCCTTGTGGTCCAAGCTGTCCCGTGGGGTGGCGATTTCCCTCTCACTGGCTTGCTGGGGATCGAAGGAGGCAGTGCCAGCAAAGCCTCAGCGTGGGCGTGGGCAGGGCTCCTGGGAGATGCCCGAGAAGGTGGGTCAGGGTATTACGCAGGTTGGAAGGGTGAGAGCAGGCGGGGGCAACCTGGTCCTGTCTGTTTGGGTGCATTGACTTAGATCGCAAAGAGTTAGCACTGCCACGTGGGGAACAGGTGCTCAATGCAGTGAGGAGAAGGTTCTGTGCACACTGGGGAGAGATCATTAATAAATCA
The DNA here is from genome assembly GCF_000956105.1 of Propithecus coquereli. Taxonomy (NCBI): domain Eukaryota; kingdom Metazoa; phylum Chordata; class Mammalia; order Primates; family Indriidae; genus Propithecus; species Propithecus coquereli. The sequence continues at coordinate 553,040 of NW_012153896.1, forward strand.
TAATGACAGCAGCTAATACTTTCTATAAGCTGAATGTTTTATGTGCATTATTTCATTCATTCCTCACGGCTCCGTAAGAAATACCTTCATTATCCCGTTTTGCAGATGAGGAAACTGAGGCTCAGAGAAGTGGCAGTCACAGACAACTAGAAGTGATGGATCAAACCCAGGGCTGTCCCACTCTAGGGCTACAGGGAGGGCCTTGGTCAGCTCATTGGATGGCTACCACCCTCCAGGCCTTTGAGAGAGGAGGGTTCCAGGGGAGAGTGCAGTAAAGATGTTAGAGCAGGAGGGGAGTGAGAAGACCATGGGCGCGGTATGGAAACCAGAGATGGGTGCCTGTCTGCTCACCTGCCTGTGCCCTTCCCCACAGACAGGCAGGAGAAAACAGCTTGGTGCCATCAGCCCGGGGAATGTTGGCCAGTGCCGTGAGGGCTGGGAGATCCAGGCTGCCCCCATCACAGAGGCCAGCAGAGCCCGCCTGCCTGGGCCGCTTCAGGCTACCTCTGCCTGGGACACCTGAACGAGTGTGGGACACGGGCTCGTTCTGAGTTTCAGGAAAATAAATGGTCTCCAAGGAAGCATTCGGAAACCAATCCTGGCCTGGCTGGAGCCTGAGGGACTCTGTCCACTGTTGGAAACATCCGCTGGAGCCCAGGACAGTGGGGGCCTTGGCGGAAATCCCCCTGCGCCCTGGGAGGAGAGGACAGGGAGGCGAGGGTGGGAGGACGGCCTGGCCCGGCTGCCAGGGAAGGGTCCTGCCGCCCTCCCTGGCCCTCCCCTACTCCCCAGAAGCCAGCCGCCCTCCCAGAACAACCAGCAGGAAACGAAAGGCCACAGTTGAGTCCCAGGGAGTTGGCTGGTGTCAGTAGCAGGGCCGGTGGCAGATGGCAAAATCTGCTCATTGTAGACGAGTGGAAAATAATTAGCGTGAGACCGAGAAGCTGGAGCCTGTGATAAGTGGCAGCCGGGGAGGGGCTGGGAGCGCAGGCTCCGGAGCCTAGCGCCTGGCTCAGCTGCTTACTGGCTGAGTGACCTTGGGCAAATTGCTTAACCTCTCTGGGCCTCAGTTTCCTCATCCATAAAATGGGGATAAGAGAGTTGTCAAAACGATTAAGTCAAAGGAGGTAATCTTTGCGAACTGCTTGCTCCAGTATCTGGCAGGTAGTAAATGCTACGCAGCGCTCTTAAAAACTAAACACGTGACTGAATAATTGTTGGAACTATTTCTGGGTCCAGCCCAGGATGGCTATAGGTGTCACCCCAAGTAGTTGGGCCTGCTCCTCTTTGTCCTCTTCCCTGAACTCTGTGCCCAGCTCCCAGATTGCTCGTTTGCAGAGAGGGGTCTCTGGCCGACAAGCACGCTGGTATTGCAGACAGCACAGCAGACAGACCTGCTTCGGGGCCTGACTTGGCCACTCACTCACTAGGTTCTTTCACCTCTCAGAGCCTCGATTTCCCCATCGGTGACATGCGAATAGCCAGACCCACCCACAGGGTTGTAGCGAGGCTTGCCAAGTGGCTGGCACATAGCGGGAGGGAAGGAGGCTCCTCTCTGTGCCTTCCAGGCCATCCTGGCAAGGAGGGTGGGGAAGGTGTTTGTTAGTGTCAGACCCTGGGTGGCGGGTGGGAGGGGGACAAATGGCAGTGGCCTCCCACTCCTGCCTCCGGCTGTACCAGGCACACTGCTTTCATCCCAGGGCCTGGGCGTGTGAGGACCCAGCTCATGCTGAAACCCGGCCCCAGCCCCGGGCAGGCTCGGCTCTGCCTTCTGCTCCAGCACAGCTGATGTGTGAAAAGCAACAGCTTTCAGGCCCCTAACTTGGGTTGCACACACCCGGGCACAGGCTGGTGGCGCACGTGGCCCCCAGCCCACTCGTGCTTTCTCTCTGTCGCCTCTCTCGACACTTTCCCCTTCCTGTGCTTTCAGAGGCCAGCCCCTCAGCCGCTCCCGGTGGGCTGCAGACCTGGAGAAAAGGGGAAGGCGCCACAGCTGCGGGAACTCAGGATGGGACACTTTGCATCTGTGTGTGTGAGAGTGAGGAGGACTGACAGAGGCAGAGAGGTTTTTTTCTTGCAAGAAACTCAAGGAGGCTGTTTGGAATCCCGGCTCCGCCACTGCTTCATCGAGGGATCTCTGGGCAAATCATTTCACTTCTCTGAGCCTTGGTCTCCTTATCTGTAAAGCTGGGGTAATGCCCTGCAGAGCCTGATGAGGCTGGAACAAGATGACACAAGTGTTTCTAGCCCCAAGCTCTCTCCCTGCTCCACGGCCTGCTCCCCTGGGACTGTGGAATGCCTCTGGGCTCAGTTTTCCTCATCTGCAGAATGGGGTCAATACTCGCCCACATGGTGGTGTGATTGTAAGTCTGGAGCCAGACGAAGACCCACAGAGCTCTTTATGGTCCCTAAGGCCAGGCCGCCTCAGTCTGGAAGGGAAGGTTTGCAGCCAGCTCCTGAGTTCGGAAACAGGCATCTAGCTGAGTGGTGCCCGTCAGTAGCAGCATGTGGAGGTTAAGGCGCGGGCTCTGGAGCTAGGCTGTGCGACTGCCCGCCTCGCGCAGTCGTCCTGAGATTAGATGAGTCCACGTGTGTAAAGGCTTAGACGAGGGCCAAGACGCTGTGGGCAACTCATAAATGTTACAGGGACTGAAACAGTGCCCTCCCCGACTCACAGGCAGGCTACGATCTCCCTCTTCCCCTCGGCACCTGGAACTCTGGAGCCGCCCTGCATGTTTATGCCAGGGCTAGTTGCGGGCCGATCCCTCCATGTGCTCTCATTTAGGCCCCGTGAGCCAGTGCAGACAGGCTAACTAGCCACCGCAGTCGTGCAGCTTAAAAGTGGAGAAGCTGAATTTCACCACCGCGAGAGCCAGTGCTTTGGACGCCACTGAAGAGAGTAGGGAGCAGTTAGGCCAGGCGGCGACCTGTCGGTCAGCCTGCCTTAGCTGGGACAGAGCCTCTGAACCCATCTCTGCCAGGCGGCCACCAGCGCTTGCCCTGTAGGCTGCCAGGGGCCCAGCCTCACTGCAGTTAGTCTCCCCAGATCAGGTGCTCCCCCCGACACTAGGCAAACTCCAGCGCTCAATGCAGACACACTCAGAATCAGACGGACCAATAGGGCATAACAGGTGGCAGGCAGCGGTCCCTCTCAAATTTGGGGGAGCACCTTCCAATTTCAAATCCCTTTCACCTAGGAATCCCATTCATCATGGAAATGAGTCCTGGGCTGTCCCTTCCAGATACCAAGGATCAGAAAACCCTGCAGAGCTAAAAGAGCCCTTATGGACTAGCCAGTTTCTCCTTTTATTTTGGCCACCAGGAAGTTTGGCGTCTAGTGACAGTCTTTCAGCAACTGTGGGGGCCCTTATGTCTCACATGTGTGCAACTGATTCACTCTCGAGCCTTCTACTTTGATTTACTGAGGCCTAGAGGGGCTGTGACTTTCTCTTCTGGGGACACTGCTGTTGGTCCAGGACTAGGCATTTCTAGGGTGTGGCTGGACCTGGTCCCCGTCACCAGCCTCAGCAGGCAGCCCCCTCAAATGGGGGCCCTGGGAAGGTGGCTTTGGGCCTGAGGGTGTCCTCTCCTTTGCCAGACGAGCTGCAGAGGCAGGGGTTCCACCCACTGGGAGGCTGAGCTGGCCATAGGCGACTGAAGCAGCCAAGTGGTCGATGCCTTCGTGCAGATTTATCTCCACCCAGGGAGCGCGTGTGGGTTTTGCCAGCTTCTCTGAGGATTAGATATCTTCAAGAGCTTGAAAGAGGATCTCGGCCCAGGCTCCCTGGGGTGAAACTTGTTAATGGCAGTGTCACCAGGGAGCCTGAGCCGGGCATGCCACGAGGTAGGAGAAGGGGCAGGCTGGCTCAGGGACTCTGGGGCTATGTGTCCAGCACCTGGTAGTGACGCTACAGGGATGGACATTATGGGAAGAACCGGGAGCCTCTGTGTCCTTTCCAAACCTCAGTTTCCTCACCCATAAAAGGGACTGTTCTGAGACCCCTTCCAACCCTGACCTTCCTGCAGGAGGTGTGTGCTCTGGATGGCGGCAGGAATGACCTGTGCCTCCTCCTGCTCAGCCTCCTGCTCCTCGGACGGTGTCGGGCACACCGTCTCAGTCTCTGAGTCTCACTCCTCGTTCTTAAATAGTCGTAATAACGGAAGAGGCGGCACCCGACGAACACTTACTATGTGACAGGTGCTGTTTTAAATGCATGACTCATTTCACCCTGGGGATAATTCTAAGGTAGTTGCTCTTCTGATCCCATTTTAGAAGGGAGGAAACTGAGGCACAGAGAGGTTAACTTGTCCAAGGTCACACAGCCAGTAAGTGGCAGAGCCAGGACTCAGATGCAGTCTGGGTTTAGAGTGCATTCTCCTAACTAGCCCTCGCTCTCCCTGTGGAACGAGAGCGACACTGACCCTGCATCACTGCTGCAAGGATGGGAGGCAGTTAGCCTGGGACGTGGGACACAGGAAGTGCTCGGCTGATGTCAGACAGATCCCATGGCCTGGACCTGGCTGTCCTCCCCTCCTTTGGGCTCAACCTCCATCCCGTCCCTGGGCCCGGGTGCCCGAGGCCACGTCTGCCAGGTGGGAAATCTCACCAGCTGGAGGTGGCACTGGACGGGGCTCCAAGACACATCACCCGGGTTCCCCATGGGCACTCCGGAGCCCTGACCCACTGCAGGCAGGCAAGGTGACCGCCCATCTTTCACCAGTCCTGGCCAGAACTCTCTGTACAGGGCCATGCAGAGGCTGACCCGGCACCCTCTTCTCTCCCCTGTGAGCTCCCAGAGCGCCACCAGTGGGGAGCCCTTCCGCCAAGGGGCTCAACTCTCTGAAACTTCCTAGGGCCAAGCCCGTGGGGACCTTAGGATGAGGGGGTGAGGTCCCACATGCAGTGCTTTAACCAGCAGCACCGGAAGGCCCATGGCGGGGGCGCGTTCCCTAGTCAGGGCTTACGCGTGCTCACTCCAGCCCTTTGCTGGCAGCTGGAGCCAGCCGTGGGCCCCAGCGGCACCTTCCAGACCCCCAGTACCCAGTCACAGATCACACCACAAGAGGTCCCCACAAAGTCGATCGGACGCCCTGTGAATCCAGGGGCCACCACGAACAGATCCTTGGGTGTGCCAGGGCCTGTGCAGAGCCCTTTAGTGACATCATCCCAGTCTATTCTTGCCACAGCCTTGGGAGGGGTGTTGTTATTCCCACTTCTCAGAGGAAGAAACCGAAGCCTCAGAACAGTTCAGATAGCCAGAGGAGGGGGCAGGCGCTGGGGCGGGAGGGTGTGAGCTGAGAGGGGAAGGAGGCACTGTCCCATGGTGACGGGACAGCGCTAAGCAGGCTGTGCCCTGCCAGTGGGGATGGAGGGGTGGCTAGGGGTGGGGATGATGGGCCCGAGCCAGGCACTGCAGGCAGGCACCAGAGCGTGCGTGTAGAGACGGTCACCACAGGGCCCTGGCCCCCAGGGGCTCTGGGTTGAGCTGGGGCAGGGATGGGCAGCAAGGAATCAGCAAGTTAACTGTAGGACAGTGTGACCAGGGCCACGCTGGGGTGAAGGGCCTGGGGATCCCGTGAGAGAGTGGCCTGTTTCCCAGGAGTGCTGGGTACATGGGGGCTTCAAAGAGGAGGTGACTTTTGGCTGGCCTAGAAAGATGAGCAGGATTTTGCTTGTCAGAAGAACTGGGGTAACCCAAAGCATGGACCCTTCCAATGAGGTGGTTTTAGGGAGCAGCAAGTTTGGAGGGTGTCAAGAAATGAGGGTGGGGCAGTGTACGAAGGCCGGAGAGCCTCCCTGGCCAGAGAGACCTGCTAGCTAAGGGTCGGCTCCATGTTGGAGTTGCCGGAGTCTGTCCACACCCAGATCCCTGAGGGTGAGGGATAAGGCATGCATGGATTCAGAGAGGGCCAGGCACTTGCCCAAGGTTGCACAGCCAGCCAGTGGCTGAGGCCCTTAGTTGCTCACCTGAGGGCCCTGGGCTTTATTCTGCAGGCCATGGGAGCCATGGAAGGTTTTTAAAGTAGAGAGCAGTATGTGCATTTTAAAAAAGAGTTTTGCATTTTTAGAAAGAGGAACTCCTGGAATGGTTAATCCTTAACCCAGGGGCCTGAGTCACCAGCAGGGAAATTGGACCATGTGTGTGGGGGAAGAAAGAGGCTCCCTAGGGCCGCTTAATTCCACCCATGGGAGGGGGACCCCTGGCACCCCATTCGCACCTGCCTGGGCTGGGGGCCCAATCAGAGGCAGGAGGAGCCCCCAGCAGTGCCCTTGTGTCCCCCTGGATAGGAAGGGGAGGCAGTGCCCATGCACCCACCCCACTGTGGGCACCAACGCTGTGCCCCAGGGGACGAGAGCCAGAGGAGATGCTTTGTGGCAGCCCCAGACCAGGAAGTAGCCTCTGCCCTTCCCCCTCCTAAGACATTTCCTCCAGATGAAATCACATCCCCAGCAGGGGAACAGGCACCCATTGTGATGGGCTGGGGTCTCTTCAGAAAGGCCGCCTTTCAGACCCTTAAAAATAGCAGCCCTGAGATTGAGATTTATGAATCAGCACCACCCCTCATGCAGCACAGGCCCTGCCACCCCCACCCCAGACTGTGACCCGTTGGTGACCAGCTGGAGAATCCTCCAGGCCAGGCGGGGAGGGGCGCGGGTCCAGCAGGGGTTCCCATGCACTCCCTCCGCCTCACACGCCCTGCTAGGACTGGCTTTGGCACTCATCCAGCACGGCTAGGGCCTCTGCAGACCTCCTCTCATGGGATCCTCGCCAGAGCTTTAGGAGGTGGGGATAATCGACATTTTACAAATGAGGAAACCGAGGCACAACTAGTAAGTCACACGATTGGCGGGTGGTAGAGCCTGGGTTTGAAGCCAGGCAGTCTGGCTCCTGGGCCTGGGCTCGCAGCGCTGTGCCTGGGATGCTGCAGTGGTGGGGGGCCCCAGGCACAGGACTGTCACAGGGTGCCCAGTGGGGCCAGCCCGCAGCGCCCCACCGTGTGACCCAGTGGGCATTGGCGCCGACCGTGGCTACTGGCCTCAGGCTGGTTGCCCCCTGAGCCAGGGCAGAGGCTGCCACTGGCCACACTCCAGTTATTGAGACTCCTAGGTACGGCCACCTCTGCAGGGCTTGGTGACAGGTGCGGCTCACCTCGCCCAGCCTGAGAGCTGGGGAGGGTGGGCACAGTGCGGGCAGAGAGGGGGTGCTCAGAGGCTGAGGGTGAGGGTGAGGGTGTTGGGTGAACGGCACGTGTGAGCTGAAGGAGTTCTGGCCATTCTGGGCTCTGTGGGTAGACAGTGGGAGTGAGCGGAGGGTCCCCACAGCGTGTACCTCAGAACGGGTGTCCTGGGCTGCTGGCAGGGGCCAGACCCTCACGCACCTGCCAGCCCCTCTGGAGCGGCACTGCCCGTCCTTCTGCCCCACCTGGCCTGATTGGAGTAGGACGTGGGACCACAGCCCCCGCAGGTGAACTCTGAACTCTGATTCATTTCCTTCCATTGCTGTGAGGGGGCTCCCAGCAGCCCCCTGAGCCCGACCCCAGGCCCCCCTTACCCTCTGTGAGCCACCTGGAGTTGGAAGGGGCAGTAACACCAGCTGTGTCCTGCCCCAGTGCAGCTGCCGCCCGCGGTGCCCCAGCCCCCCTGTCTCATCACCCGCAACCTGAGCCTGTGGCCGGCGCTGTCAGCTGCTGGCCACAGACTCTGCTGCAGCCCCAGCCCCCTGCGGGCCACAGACCCGGCCCCAGCTACCCACCACCGCGGCTCTCCACCCTTCTCCCGCTTCCCAGAATCCGTGCTCCGACTCCTCCTTGGAGAGAGAGTGGGATGATGTCACTTCCTGAGGGTGGGGGGAGGAGTAGGCACGACCCCGGCAGGCCAGCCCTTGAGGCTGCCAGCTCCCGCGCAGCCCTGGCAGTGGCTGGATGAAGTGGCTGCACCCGGGAGAGGCAGCCGGGCCGGGCTGCACATGCCGGCTGGCCGGTCTCCCAGCCCCACGCCCTCTCGCCCACCCTGAGGGCTGTGCCCACTGGCCGGGGAAGACTTAGCCGCTTCCTTCCCAAATGATGCCTGTCTCCTCTGACACACGTTTTCCCCGGAGCCGTTACTGGGGAGAGGAGGACCTGCTGCCCGCCCCTGGACCAGGTGCCATGTAAGCCTCTACTGGCCTGGGGGCAGCTGCCCCCAGCAGTGTGCATAGCCAGCCCCCGTAGCAGGGCTCCCTCTGCCCAGTCCAGTGCGGGACTACCCCAGAGCCCCTCCCAGGCATCTCTGGGGACCGGCCTCCCTGTGGGGGCACCCCCCCACCCACACTGTCACCCCTCTTCCTGGGGCTCTAAGGAGTGGGCGCCCCGGGTTCCCGGGCTCTCCTCTCTGAGCTTGCTTGTGGCTGATCGGAATGCAGCTACTTCAGAGAGTCGGGAACCAGGCAGTTAGGCTGCCGGGCTCAGGGTGGGTATGGGAGGTGTGGTTGCCAGGAGGGGGTTACCCTGCAGGGCTCGCCCCTGTTCCTCCAGCAATGTGGGCAGAGGGTGTCCCACGCCATGCTGCTGACCCCATACCTCAACCGTGTCCTTCCCTCCCCAGAGGCAGAGCTGTGGTGGGGAATTCTGTCTAGTGGGTGCAAAACCCAGCCATAGAGTGTGCTCACAGGTTCCAGCAAAGCAAGAAGCTGAAGACCTCATGCAGTACATACCTATTGAGCACCTGCTGTGTGCTGGCCGCTCCTCACCCTCCGTGTGTTGTCGGTCCCTGCCACCAACCAGACACATGCCCTTGCCCCCACCTTCCCCAAGGCCTGCAGCCTTCCTCCTGCCCTGTGGGCTTTGTGCTGAGGGGTGGGCTCGTTCTTAGTTCGGGAAGCCCCTACCCTGACCCCAAGCACTGTGTGCACTGGGCCAGATCTCGTGGAAAGACAATAAGGGGGGTGGGGGCTGAGGGGGAAAGAGTGGGGAGCCTAGGTCATTAACAGAACCGAATAGTTACTGTCAGGGTAACCCCAGGCATAGGCTAATCCCAAGGGGCCAGTGCCAGTCTTGGGGGACAGGAGCGACCTCAGGGGTAAGGCTGAAGCCAGTGTCCTGCTGCTGAGGTCCTCTGGGTTGGCTCCTACCCAGGGATGGTCAGCATTTCCAGGGGCCTGGAGGCCATCACGTTGGACTTGGGACTTGTGGCCAGCTCTGAAGATGCCTGTGCTGCTGGCCACACCAGGGACTGGCCCAGTGGCCCAGGAAGGTGCTGGCCCTGGGTGCCGCTGCCCACCCAGGCAGCTACAGGGTCCTCTGCTTTCTTTCAGGAGGTGAGCGCCAGGCCCGCTGAGCCTCTGCAGAGCCGCCAGCCATGCCCGGGATCGTGGTGTTCCGGCGGCGCTGGTCTGTGGGCAGTGATGACCTCGTCCTGCCAGCCATCTTCCTCTTCCTCCTGCACACCACCTGGTGAGTCTCCAGGGCGGAGGCCACAGGCCTGAGTGCGGAGAGAAAGGCCTAGAAGGAAGCTTTTGGGCCATCTGTTCTTCCCTGCCTGGACCCGAGTCCTATCCCTGTCGTGCCCCCAGCTTCTGGGAGGAGGTGCCTTAAGGCAATGTCCACACGGAGCCAGAGACCCCTCCTGGCCACCGGTGGTCCCAACCCCAGCTCTGGGGGGAGTTGCTGCTGCTGTTTCCCAGTGGCTGTCCGCTGGACCCACTGTTCTTACTCCCCGTCCCCAGGTCTTTCACTGGCCGCCCATGCCCTCGGAGGCATTTAATGCCAGGTGGACAGTGGCCTCGTGGGGGAGGCATCTGCTGTCACCCCTCCTTCCACCAAGTCCATGCTGGGAAGGGACCTGCCTGCTAGGGGCCGTTCGAGGTGCAGGGGCTGCCCAGCCTCGCTCACACAGGTGTTCCTGTGACAGGTTTGTGATCCTGTCCGTGGTGCTCTTCGGCCTGGTCTACAACCCGCACGAGGCCTGCTCCCTGAACCTGGTGGACCACGGCCGCGGCTACCTGGGCATCCTCCTGAGCTGCATGATCGCCGAGATGGCCATCATCTGGCTGAGCATGCGCGGGGGCATCCTCTACACGGAGCCCCGCGACTCCATGCAGTACGTGCTCTACGTGCGCCTGGGTAAGGGCTGCCTGCCTGGGGGTGCTGCTCCAGACACCCCCAGCCCCATGCTTCTCCTCCTGTGCTCACTCATTCATCCAGCCAGTATGTACTGGGCACATGCCATGAGCCAGGCTCTGTGCTGGCACCAGGGTGCAGCAGTGAACTAAGACTTTCTGGGTCTTCCATTCTAGTCCTGGGGCCAGCAAACTACAGCCCAAGGGCCAAATCCAGCCCACTGCCTGTGTTTGTACATAAAGTTTTTTTTTTTTTTTGAGACAGAGTCTCACTCTTTTGCCGGGGCTAGAGTGAGTGCCGTGGCGTCAGCCTAGCTCACAGCAACCTCAAACTCC